>NC_137796.1:26474638-26884638 GCF_963383645.1 Muscardinus avellanarius
ACCTAATAGGTCTTTAAGGTTACTTCATCCAGTCCATGACACAAAGTGAGTATTTTATGAACAGCAGTTGCGTGGGTAAAAAAAAAAAAACAAATTAATAAAAGTGAGGTACTAGCTATAAACAAATATAAAAGCTTGATTTTATAAGGTGTGCCCTACTATGTTTTTTTCTTTAAAGAACTTGTTCATCATGAAAATTGTGGGAAATATCTTGCTCTCTTTGGCACTCTTATTTTGAGATAACATCTCCACCACATTAATAAGATTTAACAAAGAACACCAGGAAAGGAAAATTAAAACTTTTATATTTTAGTGGAAAAATTGTAATGGAGAAAAAGTCAAAAATATTTGATCACAAAAATCAAACATTTCTCTGAGAATCTGTGGTTTTTGCAAATTAGAATAAAAGACCAACAATGATTAGCCTTTTTTCCTAACCTACTAAAATATATTATTAATAAAATATGAAAATTTTAATAGTGAAATCCCTAAATACTAATTAGTTATACACAGGTATGCATTAGATTATTAAAAAGCAGTTGGCAAAAAGCATATTGTAGTAGCTGCAAGTAGTTATTTACCTGATGTAATAGGCATACAAATTAAAAGGTTAAAGCTAATATTAAGTCAGAAAGCTAAACAAATTAAGAAATAATGAACTTATTATTTGTTAAATAGTTTGACATTTATTTAAAGGAATATTACTAAATCAACTCCCAACATAAAACACAGTATGCTTTATATATTAAAATGTATATGAATTAAAAATTGAAATGTTTTGAAACCTCTGATATAAATTCTGTGACTCTCAATGTTTATATAAAATTTCAATAATATAACATAATAGTGCACTGGCCATAGTTAAATTGCTACTTTGTTCCAACATTGGTAAACTATTCAGACACCCACTTGCTTTATCCCACACAAACTGAAAAGTTGTCTTTTTAGTGGTGCCAAAAGATAGACTGGTGTTCTGTGCTCAAGGTAATATATTATAGATCAAGATCTACTTGATCCCAAAGGTAAAGTTCAATATATAAGAAAACTGACACACATACTCAACTTAATATATAGTGATGGGTCCTCGGGACAGTATGAAGAAACTACATCAGCGTGAGAAATATTTTTTTTAATTATTTTGCTGGTCAGGCATTAGAGAAGCCTTGTTGTAAAAGAGGTTGTTGAAATGAGCTTTGACACATAAGTAGGATTTCACTGGTCTAATGCATAGGAAAAAAATAGAAGAAAGGAAGAAAATGGAGACACTAAAGAAAAGCAAAATGAATGAAAAGAATTTCCTAGACTTCTCAAGTAGCTGTTGACACTTTCCTTCCTCTTCAACATCATTCCCAATTATTCTAAGGGCTATTTATGATAAGATATTGGACATACAGGAACACAAAATAATAAACACAAATCAAAGAACAATTGTGATTGAATATACTAAGAAGCTAATGCCTTTCAAATTAAATAAAAACAAAGGATTCAATTTGAGTCATTAAAAACTTAGCCTAAAGCCAGGCGTAGTAGTGCATGCTTGTAATCTTAGTACCTGGGAGGCTGAGACAGGGGGATCTGATTCACCAACAGCCTCAGCTACTTAGTGAGGCCTTCTGTAACTTAGTGAGACCTTTTTTGAAAAATAAAGAATAAAAAAAAAATAGGGCTGGAAGTATAACTTGGAGGTTGACAACTCTTGTGTACCATTCCTAGTAGCACAAAAGAAAAAAAACTTAGCATAAGTGTGGATAAATAATATTTTACATGTATTTTATCTTATGCTATATTATTTTATATATTATCATAAATAAACAAATTTTATAGTATATAAAGGATAATTTATATAAGATATGTATAAGTATACATAAATGTATATAAAACATATACTACTATTTTGAACTATAAAGATCTCAAACTTAAAATCAAAGATCAAATTTAAGTATTTTTTTCTTCTATAAATGGTATGTGTATGTCAGTGCTAATTAGAGGGATTATATACAGAGTTCAGAAAAACAAGTATATGCAAATAATAAATTATTAGCAGACAATATTAATGATCCAGAGACATTTTTCCTAGAGATGTAGAAATTTCTACACATACACACACACACACACACACACACACACACACACACACACATATATAATTTTATTATATTTTTTTTTGCAGGCCTGGGGATGGAACCCAGAGACATTTGATCCCCGAGCTACATCCCTGCCCAATTTTTTATTCTTTATTTGAAACAAGGTCTCACTGAGTTGCGGAGGGCCTCACTAAGTAGCTGAGGCTGTCCGCGAACCACGATCCTCTGGTCTCAGCCTCCCAAATGCTGGGATTACAAGCGTGCGCCAACACGCCCGGCATTTGGATATTTCTATAAGTAACAAAAAGATATATAAAAAACTGTACTGTCAATATTTTATGTAAATTTTTTCAAGCCGATAGTATTAGTCACTCTAAGGATTATGGCTATAAGGTTAACATGATGGAGCACGAGTTTCCTAAAACATGACAATCTCTCCCCCAAGTGATGGCATTTGGAAATAAGGTCACTTTGCCTGAGCTACTTTGGGGTTAAATTTCATGAGTTTCCTAAAACATGACAACCTCTCCCACAAGTGATGGGATTTGGAAATAAGGTCAATTTGCCTGAGCTACTTTGGGCATAAATTTCAGAATATATGCATATATATAAACTCATATATGCATATTCACATACACATGTATATATGATTCACACGTATATAATTCACTGATCTCATTTATAAGCATTTAATATTACAGATAGCATTAATGAATGACGATTTTAGAAAATTCATAAGACAAAATCTATAGAAACTCTTATCCATCAACTCCAGACTCAGAGATAATTATAACTTTATAGTATTTCCTTACAATATTTTTATATGCATATATGTTCAGGGTATTGAATGAACAAAGTGAAAAAAGGCCTCAAAAAACACTTACATGAATGTTTTTAATTCATAAATATTTGTAAAATTATTTAAATCCTGCCTAATATTTTAAGTATGAATTAATCAAAATATGTCACCATTTTCTCAATTGTTAACCCTAGTAATAAACAAAGCTGAAATACATACATGACCAAGTTTTTTATTATTTCCTATCAACTTGTTCAAAATTGGATTCCTGCATCAAAAGTGTATTGACATTTTTAAAGCTCTTGATTGTAGGAAGAAAATATGGATAGTATCTGATATAGATCTAAATCAAAAGATGAGTAGTCAGAGAAAAAAATATTTTGCTTAAACTCATCATAATATAAGGTCAAAAATTAAATTTGCAGTTGGGCATGGTGGCACACGCACTCATCATAATATAAGGTCAAAAATTAAATTTGCAGTTGGGCGTGGTGGCACACGCTTGTAATTCCCGCACTTGGGAGGCTGAGACAGGAGGATCGCACAGGTTCAAAGCCAGCCTCAGCTACTTAGCGAGGCTCTCAGCAACTTAGTGAAACCCTGTTTCCAAATAAAATATAGATAGGTCTGAGAGTATAGCCCGGAGGTAGAAAGCCTCTGGATTCTACCCCCAGTACTAAAAAAAAAAAAAAAAAAGTTACTTTTGCAGAAATATTTTACTAGGATATAGTTTGTCCAACTAACCACTCAGAAAGCATTTACTACATTAGAGCAGTGTTATTCATTAATGTGTTGTTCCTTAAACTGCTTTGAGCTATGATTAATATTATTTGGCCAAAAAATGAGAAAAAATTATAGCAAATAAAATTCCATCTGAAAATGCAAAATAGTTGTAACAAAAATAAATTGGCCAAGATTTAGATTACATATAAATGTATCAACCATAGTCACATCAGTATCAAAAATAAATAACTGTGTCCTTGAAAACCATGTGCCCACCCTATCCTCCATGCTTCTAAGACTTCGGAGGCATACATGGCGCTCATCACCAGCAAACAACACAGCCCAGTGAGCACACCCCTGCCAGCTGGCTGGACACAATGCATACATGAGGGAAAAGGTTTCCATGACTGCCATGGGAGCAGTGAGTTGGCAGGGGGCCTCATAATCTCCCATAGCCAACTGGCACCTGGAAGTTCCTCAGCTCTCAAAGGGTGAGCCACGCACACCAAGCCATCAGCCCTCGTTGCTTGGGAGCGAAACTTCGGAAAGGTATTCTCTCAGAGAGGCAAGTAGAACCCGCTCTTCATGAATAACTGCCTCTCAGGTTCAAGCATGTCAGTAAACACAGAAATAGGAGAAACTGGCACTGATCCTGAGTTTTACTTGCTCGTTTTATTTACTCATTTATTTGTTGACTGTTAAGCAATGCTTTAAAAGTATGTTCAGCAGAATCTCTACCAACCTCTGGGTCACCCAGCTCAGTCTGTCTTGAACAGGCCTGTTTTGTGATCATGTTCTTGATCCAGTAAGAGCATCTCCATCTATGCTCAGCAGGGTACTGATTTAATTGGCACAAGATAGGGTCGCTCTCCTACTAAAAAAAAAAAAAAAAAAAAAAAAAAAAAAGTCTTATATTTTGGAAAAAAACCTAAAATAACCAAAACTCTTGATTGTTCAGCCTAGCAATGAAAAGAACAGGTGAAATGAGAACTCTCTGTATGCTTTTTCTTAACTATAGCTATTTATTATAAAAAAAAAACTTTCAGGTTTTTAAAAACATACAAAATTTATTGTGAACATCCACCTATTACCCAATTTCAACTATCAACATGTTTTATCTTTTTCACTCTAAGCTTTGTTTTTGCTTGTTTGTTTGTTTGGGTTTTTTTGCCAAACAAAATGTGACTTCCTAGAATCTTTACTAATCACGATATTAAGAGGCCCAGGTGTGGTGGTGCACACCTGTAATCTCAGTAGTGGGGAGGCTGATCCAGAAGGATCATAGACAGCCTACGTAACTTAGTGAGGCCCTCAGAAACTTAGCAAAACCCTGTTTCAAAACAGAAAATAAAAAAGGACTAGGTAGCTCAGAGGTAGAATACCCCAGGCTTAATACTCAGATACCAAAAAATAAACAAAAAGAGTTAAAAGGGTATTTACTAAGGTTTGCTTTTCATACAAAACTAGTCTTAAATTGTTTTATGGTATGCATGTAAAAAGAGGTGAACTGTATATTAATCCCCTTTCAGATTCACAATGAACATTTGTGCTACTACACAAATCTTTACTCTGCTAAAGAAATTGTGTTTGTGTTTTAAACAATGGGATAGGTCAATTGATAATCTTCATAAATCAATTCACACATACTAGAAGTCTGCTGATTTAAATATGTTAACTGAAAAACATAACCAGACTTCTTTTTTAAAGCATGGTAATTAGAATGCTATTTTTTTATAAAACTGAATTTTATATAGATGCATAGACTTCCAGACTATCAGATCTAGGTATAATTGACTTGAGACCAAGGAAAATGGCATCTTGAGAGAAGTATCCTTGTGTTGTTCTTCATGGATAGAAATTTATTAATATTGTATTTGAAAATGTGTTCCAAGTACATTGTAGTCTTCATTCTGAAGGTAGGTGACCCTTTCTTTTCCTGTGTGAACTGTGCAATTGAGTAGCTAATTGCTAGACGAGAGAAAGCATCTGATAAAAGTGAAAAGAGAAATGTAGGTAAATGAAAGAGAAATGAAAATCACCATGTTATCATGGAGTAATAAATGTAAGCATTGAGTTTCAATAGCCACAAACATCACAATAAAACTCCATGGCCAATATTCTGTACCTCCTGATAAAAGAACCCAGCACAGTCTATCATTTGCCATGGGGATTGAACACATGTCTGATCAAAGTCTTAGGTCTGTCAATTTTCAAGAAATCTAAAGGACTCAGAAGCATACTATCTATAGGTTGAGTACACAATCTATGACAACTCATCAGTCAAATACATTGGGTTCTTCAACAAATAAACTATAAGAAAAAGAAAAGGATGGAAGAGACTTTGGATGATAAAAAAAATTTAAAAGAATTTTTTAAAAAATGGGCAGGAGGGGCGTGGTGGTGCAGGCTTGTAATCCCCGCGCTTGGGAGGCAGAGACAGGAGGATCGCACAGGTTCCGCGCTGGTTTAAGAGACCCTGTTTCCAAAAATAAAATAGGTCTGGGAGTGTAGCCCGGAGGTAGAAGGGCTTCCAGGAACCCCAGTACCACCAAAAAAAAAAAAAAAAAAAAAAAAAATGGGCAGAAAAACGGGCAGGACTAAGCCATTCTGACTGTTGATACAAAGTTACAGATGCTTCTTTCTATTAGCCTATGAAGATAACCAGTTCATTTTAATATCATTATGAACTCGTGGATTTAAGTGCATTTGATGGCTTTCAATTATTTGCAATGTGTTTTTGGTTTTAGTTTTGTTTTTCACAAACTTTCTCATTTTTAGCCAGTAGAAATCTAAAGTTCTTTCCTTAGTCATTCTGACAAAAGCCTCGTAGTCTTTGATAGTGCATTTGCTTTCCGGGAAATCAAGATTTCTCAGGCATATTTTGTGCATTATGTGTGCCAGTTCCTTTTAGTGGAAGTTACATGTCAAGATCGTAATATAGCTGCTCTGAATGCTCATTATGACAGAGCTGGTGATCGTTTCTAGGTCACTTTAATGAACACCACCAAGACTATCATACATGCATGAGGTGTAGGAAGCTTTGCACGCGCGCGCGCGCGCACACACACACACACACACACACACACACATTCACACAGGCACACTTTCACATTAAGATGCAGACTTTTGTTTTCTTCTTTCTTTCCATTAACTTAACTTCTCTATTAGATTTGCATTTTCCTTCTCCTACACTGAGAAATCTGGTCTCCATTATCCAGGAAATAATAAACTCCCTGCTAATTACTCATTTAATTTATCCAATATTATTCAAAAGAAAAAACAATTTCAGTATAGCAATCCTATTCCTACAACCAGTAGCATAACTGCAGAGAACAAATTTTTCATTATTTGTATCCCAATTTTGAGAATAACTTTAATATTATTCTAGGTTATTTTCATTTATCCTGTTTTCCACAATGGTTGCATCATACATTCCTACCAATAGTGTATACGTGTTCCAGTTTCTTCATATTGTCTCCAACACTAACCTTTTGTCATGTTGATGTTGTTTGCTTGTTTTTCGTTTTGTTTTTTGACAATAGCTATCAAGACAGACTGTTTCTTAAAAAGAAGAGCCGGGCGTAGTGGCGCACGCTTGTAATCCCCGCGCTTGGGAGGCAGAGACAGGAGGATCGCGCAGGTTCGAAGCCAGCCTTGCTGGCTTAAGAGACCCTGTTTCCAAATAAAAATACAAAAATGGGTCTGGGCGTGTAGCCCGGAAGTAGAAGGGCTTCCAGGAACCCCAGTACCACCTAAATAAATAAATAAATAAATAAATAAATAGTATTTTGCCGGGCGTGGTGGCGCACGCTTGTAATCCCCGTGCTTGGGAGGCAGAGACAGGAGGATCGCAAGCCAGCTGAAGCCAGCCACGCGCACTGGCTTAGGAGACCCTGTTTCCAAATAAAAATGTAAAACTGGGTCTGGGAGTGTAGCCCGGAGGTAGAAGGGCTTCCAGGAACCCCAGTACCACCAAAAACAAAAAAAAAAGGGCATGCACTCAGTCTTCAAGGAAGTTGCCTCTCTTCCTGGTTCCACATCTTTCTTCCTTTCCTAGTCATCCCTGTTTCTAGGACATTAAAGCCAGCCTAGCCTTTCAGCGGTCCACACTGCCCTTCTACAATGTGCTGATAGCACAGACACAAACTATATTCTGCCTTGTCCTGATCCACAGCCAGTCGGCTTGGTCCCTGTTCACTTCTACCTATATGGTCACCAGCACCCTCGTCCTCCTTTTGCCCTTCTGGATGCACTACTTCCATGTCTTCTACACTCAAGGATGCAGCCAGCGCGCGCGGGGAGGGGGGGGGGGCTGGTCTTGTAGTTTCCTATGGCTGGGACTCTCTTCTACCTGCTGTTCATTTGATTGGCTCTCTCATGCCCCACAGACATCTGCTAAAATGCCATATTATTGGTGTATGTTTTCTGACCACCCAGGATAAACTAGGGACCACCATTTACCTTATCGTCATGTCCCTACTTTTGATGTTGCCTTTGGATTCCTAGTACGATATGATACATGTTTCTTTGCTTTGCTTTTTTTAAATATCTTCCTAAATGAGTTTCTATATTGCAATCAGGAAAAGCAACGCATAATGTTTGTTTGCTGCTGAATCTTCAGTATATAAAACTATGCCCGGCGCAGAGTAGATGCCCATTGACAAAAAAAAAACAAGGTAATGAATGATTGGTACTGTTCTGAACCTACTGGGTTTCAAGCTTTTCCTTAGAGCATCATAATAACAAAGAGTCAGTGTTAAGGGATAACATGGGCAATGATCTGATATATAGTAAAGAGCTTCCAGTTGTTATTTTATTTTTTCCTATACGCTAGTTTATTGAACCTAGGTTATCCCATCTCCAAGCTACACTTCCAGGCCTGTTTCGTTATTCTGAAACAGGCTGTCACTAAGTAGCTATGGGTCTTGCTAAGTTGCTGGGTCTGACTGGCCTTGAACCTTTTGTCTCAGCCTCCCAAGTCCTGGGATTACAGGCATGTGCCACCATGCCTGGCTTCATTTGTTGCTTTAAAATAATATGAGTTGATCTCACGTACACTGGAGTATCAACAAATAGAACTTGGAAACAGAACTACATGTAGCTATCAGAGACTAAAGAATGTGGAGAATGGGAATATGTCCATCAAAGGTCAAAAAAGAAGTTCAAGAGTTTATTGTTTATCATGGTGACTATGGTTAATAACAATATATTACATTTAAAAATTTCTGAAACTTGGTTTGCAGCATTCTCAGCACACACAAAAATATGTATGTGAGGTAAGGCATACATTAAGTAGCTTGTCTAGCCATTCCACAATGGATATATGTGTATATATACATACATATATGTATATATATATATATATATACATGGTGTACAACATGGATATATATATGGTGTACAACATGGTACAATATGTATTTGCACCACAAATACATATAATTTTTACTTGTCAGTTAAAAATAAATTAATAACAATAATATAAAACTCTGAAGATTTTACGGTTTCCTTGTCATTAAACTTGCCTCAATGAACTGAACACTCAACACAGAATGGAATTACACTTCTTTTGAGCGTCAGCTCTGATAATTGTTAGAATATGTCATCTGGACCATTTCAACATGATGAGTTTGTTTCCACATCTATGAAAGAAGGCAGTCTTTAAAATTACTATAAATTTAGAAAAAGTGTAACAAAAATGTGTGGTTAAACTAACATCAGTGACTAATCCAGTGTTGCATGGAGTGTAGACCACCAAGCCTTTAGATAGAACCTCTGATGCAGGAAGTCTGCGGAGCCCCTACTGACAGGAGTCTTCTCATCGGATTCAACTGGAGAAGTTGACAACTCTACTTTCCATGCATTTCAAATTTCATAGGACAGTTTCATTGTTAATATCCACTTGCAAAATTGTGTGGAGCGAGGTGTTAAACAGCACGTATTTTTAATTTAAAATCCATTAGCATTCCACATAATTAATTAGAATTTTACACTCCAGTGGCTTTTGGTTCCCTACAGAAAATTGAGCACACAGAATATAATTTGATTTAATTTTTGTTCTAGGTTTAATCTACCTTAAACTTTTTTAAATATCTCAGGAGAAATTGTAACTGCTTAAAAATTTGTGGTTTTCTCGGGGAAACCTAGCATTCTATTCTAGTATTCTTTGGAAAAGGGACAAAAAGCTTAGGAAAATATAGGTGAAACAAAATATTTATTCAAGATTTTAATTCCAAAACACACAGCTCCATATCCTCACTATGGTATTACATTTGAGCAAAACACAGAACTTGTGAAATTTTGCCACTAACTTTCATACCCGTCTTGTTAGAATTATAGAACTTTACATTCATATAGGCCTTTTAAAGTCTCAGTCTGAACCACTAGAATGATCTCTTACAAAAGGTATTGCATGAACTTGACATTCTTACAGCATATTTATTGTGGCTCGGGAGGCTGAGTACTGGGTCATAATTCCATTCCATTGCAATTTCCAAGAGTCATTGCTGTAGGTGAGTTTCCTGTTGGGTTATTTATAACCATGGGCTTAAATCATGAGCTTTAAAGGGCCTTGGCAATTGCTTCTCAATTATTATAATAAATAGTGAGTCATTGGAATTCATCGACTATTTGGTTTAGTGAGTCACCTGTCAATTTTTATAACACTTTTTATTCTCATGTTTTCTTTAATGTCCTGCCTTCTCTTAAGAACTGTTTACCCATAATCTCAGGAGCTGACATTTTCCTATAGTATTTGCTAGATATACAATCATATTTACTTACTTTTTACCTGATAACACTTTCTATATTGCATTATTGTTACATGGACTTATCTTTCCAACATTTAAATCATGTACAAAATCATTCATCATCTACTAAAACAATTATAATATCATGACATATTTTGTATAAAAGGCAATTAATTTTAACACAAGACTATGGTAGTATAAACTATTTAGTAAAACACACACATATGTCCACACACATGCACACACATGCATATACAATATATGCAACCTGTACAGACTTTTGGAAAATTTTTCTAAAAGCTTATGAAATAGAAAACAATATTTTAATAAAACATATCACTGTTGTTCTAAGGATCTATAGAACTGGTGGTTTGAATACTATACTTTATGTAAGAATAATTTACAAGTAATATTCAGAATGAGTTACAGTGATTTTTTTACATTTCCAACTCTATCTGGAACATAACAGGGTGTAGTTTGGTTTCCAGATCCAAATTTAAATGAAAGACTTGGCAGATATGGCTATTTTGTAGAATTTAGGTTAATTTTGACTATAGGTAGAATTTAACATTTTAAACCAAATGCATATATATCATTTTAATATAAGTAGTGGCTTCAGGTTTACTTTGATTTCTTATAAATATTTGCTTCAAATGTAGAGTAATTCTGTAGTTCACTCACTCACAATCCAATTTGTGTGTGTGTGTGTGTGTGTGTGTGTGTGTGTGTGTGTGTGTGGTGCTGGGGACTGAACCCAGGGACATTTTGCCTCCGAGCTACATCCCTAGCCTGGTATTTTACTCTTTAATTTGAAACAGGGTCTCAATAAGTTGTGGAGGGCCTCATTAAGTTGCTGAGGCTGCCAGCAAACCTGAATCCTCCTGTCTGAGCCTCCCAAGTACTGGGATTACAAGTGTGCACCACCATGCTCGGCTCCAAATTTTTAATATTAAGATTTTTTTCATAAAAAACAAAATATTAGGAAATACAAGTGAATTAAAAGAGATAGACAAGATCAGGTTACCGTGTGGAAAATGCTATTCATTGGTTTTATGTTATATTGTGAATATGCTAATATCTGTGAGGATAATTGACACTGTAGGAACAATATAAACACACTTAATGAGGTAATTGATTTTTCCCTAGTAAATGTTCTTACATACTTTATATTGTAAGCCTATCACTAATGATGTATGTCTTTTCATTAGAGTTGGCATAATAAAGATGACAATTAATTTTTAATGTATCTGTTAGTAAAATTTAATATTGAAAAATTAATAAAGCAAGCTTAATTTTGTTGCCGAGTTTATCGTTTGCATTATGTGTATCAGCAAGCAAATTTACCAATACAAATAATTATATCAGGCGACTTGCTTAGGAAAGCTGTGCTGATCCTAAATCTCTACTGAGCTGGTCAGTAGATAAATGCAGTTCCTAAAAAAAAAAAAAAAAAAAAAAAAAGCACAGAACAGAACTGCGGAGTGGTGTAGTCCTACCGGACCCATTTCTTCTTTGATGCAGACCATTCTTGACAGGCATACAAAGGTCAGCCTGTTGAGTAAAAGTTTCCTGATTGGTTTTAAATGAATTGCAGACTGCTGCATGGAAACCTTTGGATTAGCTGTGAAGTCCTCACCAGGTTGCTTTTGACAAGGATTGTGGAAAAGAAAATTGTTGTTCCTGTCCACTTATACCAACAACTTTGGTATATTCTTGTTTGGGTTTTCTCCCCTAGGAGATATATGTATTAGTATCTCCATTCTGTAGATGAGAAAATCAAGCATCAGAGAAATTGACAAACATGCTCTTCATTCATGGAAGCCCAACTCTAGAACGACACTGGATCTTATTCCAGCATGCCTATTCTCCTAACTTGAGAAACTTACAGCATTTTTTTTCTTTACTGCATTTGAGAAAAATGTCAAATGTATTAGGATTCTGAATGGGATGAATCCGTCATTTTATGAAAGAAAATGTTAAGCTCAGAACACCTTCCTAGCATGATTAAATCTAGTACAGATTTTGTTTTACACAGATTCATTTAAAAACATTTTTAAAAGTGATTGTCAGGTAAGCTATAATTTTTTTTTCCTCTACACAATACATGATACAAACATCCCTCTGGTCTATCATTCATAGCTATTATATCTCTAGAAAAGAATTTATTTTAAGTGGATAATCTGTTCTTAATTTCCAGCTTTCTATGAAGATAGGCAGAAGATCTGAGAGAAGGCAAAAAGATTAAACAAAACAACAGCCTAGTTCCATCAAGGATAGAATAAAGTATTTCAAAAGTTAGCAAATTTATCAGAGACACAATAATAATGAATATATTCCTGCCCTATCTGCTTTTAAGGAGAAGGAAATAGGAAAAATATAAAACATTGAAAAGATATTTTGTATCAAGAATTACAGATTTTCTTATCTGACAATATTAAGTCAATTGCCCAAAATACATATATCTCTATCATTCACTTATTCAAGTCATTCATTTATTCACTTAGTATGTTCATTTATTTAACTTGGGGTACAAGGTAAGTGGTGGAGGTCAGAGAAAGCTCACAAGACTTCTGAGATACATATCAAGACTAACTTTCCTTGAATCCTATGCTATCTAAAAACATGACAAAAAACCTTAATGGAATAAATATTACATGATTTAAATTGTGGTTCTACCACTACCAACAGTGAGAAAATACCTTATCTCATAAGTTTTCATAAAGAAGCCACTGACATTGTTTATACAAATAAAAATCTAAGAATATTGTGTAAATAATGATGAAGATTAATAAAAAGTTCAAAGAAATTTGCAAAAAAAATGCAAAACAACACTGGGTGTGGTGGCGCACACTTGTAATCCCCATGCTTGGGAGGCGGAGACAGGAGGATCACGCAGGTTCGAAGCCAGCCACGCTAGCTTAAGAGACCCTGTTTCCAAATAAAAATATAAAATAAGTCAGGGAGTATAGCCCAGAGGTAGAAGGGTTTCCAGGAACCCCAGTACCACAAAAAAAGTGCAGAACAACAATGCACAGCAGAAAACTAAAAGCAATTTGTTTGTGGCACTGAGGATGAAACCCAGGCGTTTCTACTTTCAGGCTACACTCCCAGGTCTATTTTATATTTTATTTGAAAACAGGGTCTCACTCAGTTGCAGAGGGCCTCACTAAGTAGCTAAGCCTGGCTTCGAATCTGCGTGATCCTCTCTTCTCAGCCTCCCAAATACTGGGATTACAAGCATTCACCACCACACCTAGCTAAAAGCACTTTTTAAACAAAAGATAGGATATAACTAAAACCAGATATATCTGCTATGTAACTATAAACAGCTGAGAATAATTATAAAAATTATAGAATGGACATATAGATAATCAAAACTAAGAAAATTTTTGGGAAAGGAAATAAGAGTAGGCCCTTTGGAAAGATAGAATTGAAGCCAAAAAAGGTGAAGAAACTAAGCTAAGAATGTCAATTTGAAATTCATAAGAAACACAAAAACACACTAATACCAAAGAAATATTAAGCACAAAAATCAAAGATAGAGGCATCCGGTTACCTGATTTTAAAATCTTCTACAGAGACATAGTAATTAAACAGCATTTTACTATAAAAAAAGACATTTAGAACAAAGGAGCAGAATAAAAAGGCCAGAAATAATATTACACATTTAGGTCATTGATCAATTTTTGACAATGATGCTAAGAACACACAATGAAACAAGAATAAATAATAAATGGTGGTAGAAGACTGAATACCCTCATGCAGAAGATGAAATTAACTCACAATAGATTAAAGCTTTGGAGGGAAAACATAATACTCTAAGACTACTAAAAGAAAATATAGGGAAAGCTTCATGATGCTGGTCTGCACAGTTTTTTTTTTATATATGACTCCCAAAACAAAGCCAATAAACACAGGTAGAGATAAATTGATTGTATTGAACTAAAACACTTCTACACATCCAATAGAGTGAAGAAAAAGACTAAAAACGGGAGAAAAATATTTGCAAGCCATATATCTGATAAGAGTTAACATCTAAAATATATAGTGATTGAGATACAAGAGGGACTTTAGAAAATGGAGAAGTACCAAGAGAGATGGAGGGGGTCTAGGAGAGGGGAGCATTGTGGAGAAAGGAGAATCAATGAAGCAAATACTTCCACTGAAGTTCTGTACATAAATTACTAACGCCAATCTCAGCCTTCTGTATGAGGAAGGGGAGGAAGCTGACTGGCCAAGAAGTTCACCAAGGACTGTGTGCACTCATGATCCTCTCCTTTTCGCTAAACTACCTAATAATGTATGATTAGAGTGCACAATAAATGTATTTTAAAACAATAAGGAAAAAAAATAACCAAATTTAAAAATGCTCAAAAAACCCAAATGAGCATTCGTCAAAAGTCATACAAGTGGCCAACAGGTCTGTATAGTTAATAGCACTAATTATCAGGGAAATACAAAATAAAAAAGACAATTAAGGCCGGGCGTGGTGGCGCACGCTATAATCCCAGCATTTGGGAGGCTGAGACTGGAGGATCGCAGTTTGCAGACAGCCTCAGCTACTTAGTGAGGCCCCTCTGCAACTCAGTGAGACCCTGTTTCAAAATAAAAAGAATAAAAATTAGGGCAGGTTTATAGCTTGGAGGTCAAATGCCCCTGGGTTCCATCCCCAGACCCGCCAAAAATAAAAAATAAAAAATTAAAAAATTAAAAAAAACACAATTAAGTATCACCTCAAAGTTGGTAGAATGGCCATTATGAGAAAGATGAAAGACAAAACGTGCTGGAGATGATGTGAATCCTTTGTACACTGCTTATCATAACATAAACTGGTACCACGATTATAGATTACAGTGTGGAAGTTTCTCAGAAAGTTTAAAACTGTAATTTCATATGACCCAGGAATGAATGAATAAATATATATATATATATATATATATACACACACATACATATATATATAATTATATATATATGTATATGTATATATACACATATACATACATATATAGTCATTGATATATAGATATACTAATATATATATCTAAAGAAATTGAAATCAGAATCTCAAAGAGATTCCCATGTTTAATGCAGCATTAGGCACAACCGATTTGACATACAATCAATCTAAACATCCATCAAAGAATGAATGGACATAGAAAATGTGGTTTATATGCCCAATGGAATAGTAATAAACTTTTTTTTCCTGTATTGGAAACTTTATTGGTCCTGGAGAAGTGGGGCGGCAGCCTTACCTTTTCCCATTGCCATTGATGGGGCGGTTCATGTGGTCGGGGAGGTCAGGAAGGCCTTGATCTTGGGCCGGGTGCTCAGGCACTCCACGTAGGCAGAGAGAGGGGGGAAGGCGTCCAGGCAGCCGGGGACCAGGACCTGGTGGATCAGCAGCAAATCCAGCAGGTTGTAGTCGGCGAAGGAGATCTGGTTGCCCACAATAAAGGCCTGGCCGCCCTGGTTCTGGGACAGCAGGGTCTCAAAAGGCTTCAGGTGTCCCGGGCAGCGCCTTCACATAGCCATTCTTGCCTGCCTCATAGTTGGTGTAGATGAGGGTGGCGTATTTACAGCGGAGGTCCTCCACGCCGTCATTCACCATGTCCAGGAGGGTCGCCTCCCAATCGTCCTTCCCGTACAGACCCAGCGAGCAGCCCAGGTGGCACAGGATGGCATTGCACTGGTACAGGGTGAGGTCTCCATCCTGGAACTTGGGGAGCTGCCCGTAGAGGCAGGAGGCCTTGAGCGAGCCCTGAGACCAGGTCTCCTTGGTCACTACCTCCTCCTTCCAGCTCTGGTCCTGGTCGGCCAGCAGCATGCGCATGGTCTCGCAGCGGCCTCAAACAGGGAAGGAGACGATAGTGTAGGGCGGCATGACTGCTGCGTAGCTGGCGGGCAGCTCGCGGCTGCAGAGGTGGACCTCGGTGGCAGGGCTGGGGCTAGTAATAACTTTTAAAAAGACATAAACCCCATATTTGTGACAAGATCAGTGAACTAGGAGAACATTACTCATTTAGCAAAATAAGCTAGCCACTGATAGACAAATACTGCATGATCTCAATAACTTGAGCTAAACTCAGAGAGAGAAAATGGTGGGGCAAGAGAAGAAGACTTGAAGAATCTAAGGACTTTGGTTGAAGAACAGAGAATTTCAGGTAGGAACCAGTGCAAGAGATCAATTGCACATCATGACTACAGATAAAAACAATATATTATATACTTCAAAATTTTGAAGATTTTGAAGTGTGCTCACCATGAACACACAAAAGAAGGTAGGTAATGCCTATGTTAAATAGCTTGATTTAACTATTACACAATGGAAACATCATGGTTTGATCCAAAATGTTCCCCTATGTGTTCAAACATTCAGTCTGCACCCGATGATATAATTGGAAGGTGGCAGAACATTTGAGGTGGAGCCTCGTGGTAGGAAGTTAGGTAGTGGTGGGGATAAATGAATGGTATATTGGAACTCTTTTTCTCTCTTTCTCTTCTTTCATTCTCTGTCTTTGCTTTCCAGCTTCCATGAGGTAAATAGCTTTACTATGCTATGATGTATTGCCTTAGCACAGGCCCCAAAGTAACCAAGCCAGCTTACCATGCAATGAAACCTCTGAATTATCAACCAAAATAAACTTTTCCTTTTTAAAGGTTGCTTTCTCTGGCATTTTGTCATACCAGTGGAACCCTAACTAACATAACTGCATATACCAAAGCATCATGTTGTGCATCATAAGTATAATAATTTTGTTTGTCCATTAAAGACTAAAAAAGAAAGATAATCTGTAATGTATAGGATGAATCTGAATAAATGCATGGCAAATTGTCAACATGCATTGAACAAATCATGCCACATCACTCATGCTAAAAACTATAAAACATACCAGAGGAAGCTGTAACTAACAAATCTCAAACCATGGGATATTGAGTGCACTAAAAACCAATTTGGTAAAAGAATACAAATAACATAAAAGAATATAACTAGTATGTATTAAAGTGTTTTCTATGAAAATAATGTACTTTCTTTTCATACACTTATGAAGTAGTAGCAAACGTTATATATACAACAAAAAGTCATCAATAAATTTCATAAATGTAGAAATGAAACAGTATTCTTTTAATTAGATGCAATAAAATAAAAATAACCAAAACAGTAAATAGATTCTTCCTACTACCTAAGAAAAAAGGGTATATTAAGAAATCCATATGCGCTAGGAGTGGTACTGCAAGTAATTCCAGTATTTGGAAAGCCAAGATAGAAGAATAGCAGATTCTAGCCTCAGCAACTTAGCAAGACCTTCAGCAACTTACCAAAGCCCTATCTCAAAAAAATAAAAAGGGATGGGAGTATATTTCAAAGTAAAGTGTCCCCTAGATTCAATCTCCAGTATAGAAAGAAGGAAGAAAGGGTTGAAGGGAGGGAAGGAAGAAGGGAGTGAGGGAGGGAAGGAGGAAGGGAGGGAAGGAGGAAGGGAGGGAAGGAGGAAGGGAGGGAAGGAGGGAGGGAGGGAAAAAGGAAAGAAGGGAAGGGAAAGGAAAAAAGAAGGAAGAGAAAGAACTCCCATATATCTGTAGAAACACAAAACAGCAGAAAACTTTAGAATATGTTATTTACAGTAGCTAATATCAAGCCACGGGATAAAAATATTCTCAGAAAAAACTCTATAGCCTTCAGGTCATATATCAACATTAGCAAGGAAATCTTTTGCAATGAATTAAGTAGCGAACAGGAATTAACCCCAGAAACTTGATAAAATGGTATCTTATCTGAAAATATCTAAAGATTTTTCAAAACTCTCGATAAACATTATTCCCTAGTTGGTCAATTTGCTTATCACAAGGAAATGGATCACCAGCCTGGAAACTATGTTAAAAGTACACTAGGATTAACAAATAAGCAAACAAATTACAAATACAATAGGAACCAGGTCAGAAAAAGAAGTTATCCACTAACAAGATGGGAAGGTGGGAATGAACACTGTGGATCTTATTAGAACTGCAATTCCAATGAGAACTCATATTTGTAGATGTATATGTGCATATATATGTATTTCAACTCATGGGGTGTTGAATGTACTAAAAACCAACTTAATAAAAGGACACAAATAACATAAAAGGATAATTAGTATGATTAAGGTATCTGGTATGAAAATAATGTACTTTCTTTTCATATACTTATAGAATAGTAACAAAAGTTATATATAATTATACCACAAAAGAGAAATCAATAAATTTCCTAAATTTAGAAATAAAACACTATTCTTTGAGTTAGATTCCATAAAAAAATAAATAAAACAGAAAGTATATTCTCCCTATGACCTAAGAAAAAGAATTTATTAAGGAATCTAGATTAGCTGGTAGTGTACATGTAGAACACATGTGTACATATATGTGCATATCATAGGCTTAGTAACAGTTTGTAAAGTCAGAAGTCCAAAATAAACTTCACTACTAAAATTAAAGTGGCATCAGGGATGTGTTCCTCTGGAGACTCTCGGGACCTCTAATTGTTTGCCTTTTCAACCTTCTAAAAGCCACCTGCGACCCTTGGTGTGTGTCTCCTTCCTCCATCTTCCACACAGTAGCACAGCTTATTCCAGTTTCTAATTCTAATCTTCTCTTCCTCCATCTTCCCCATTAAATTATGTTGTGGTTATATGTGAGCCCACCTGCATAAACCAGGAAAAGACTTCTAGTTCTTTGGTTAATTGATTAGTAAGTTTAATTTGGTCTGCGATCTTAATTCTCCTTTGGCCCCATGTAACCTAATATAGTTACACGTTCCAGATATTAGATCATAGCCACCACTGGGGAGCTATTATTCTGCCCAACAAAACACCCACAATCTTTTGCAAGAGAATTCCGCCGAATTTTTACAAAGCAAATGATCCCAATGCTTTAGAACTTTTCCAGAGCATGAAAAGAAGTAAAACTTAATTATTTCTTTTAATCAAGCATAATAACATTGATACCGAACTTGGCAGTATTAGCCCCCAAAAGATAGTAACAAACAAATCTCATTTCTGATCATCAAAGCCTACATCTTAAATAAAATATTAGAAATTAGAATTCAGTAGCACATCAAAAGAATAAATCATCAAGAACAAGTGTTGTTTTTCTCCTTAAACAATAAAAAGGTATTTTCTACAGTTTTTATTTGAAAAAAAAAAACCTTCTCAAATATCAATTTCATTGCTATGAAATACATCTTAACCCAAAAGACACCATTATAGTTCATGTATAAAGAGTAAGGCATATGAAGTATGACATTAGAAAGGAAGAAGTTCTCATATGCAACTCAAGGAACCAATTAAAAACCACTAAAAACAATAGAACACAGGAACTTAGCAAGGTTTAAGTTTAGCATCTTGAATAATAACTTTTGTATAAGCAAATGCAGCTAGAAAAGGGCCTAATAAAATAACTGTCTAAATTTACAAAATTAATACAAAACTAATGAGGATACATTTATCAAGAAATGTTGAGATTGAAGATGGAGGACTTCCGGGAAGATGGTGACCGAGAGAAGCAGCGTTTATGAGTCCCACTAACACTCGATCTCTAGTGCCACAAAATAAGTGCTTTTCATAGCCAGAAGACACCATAAGTAGAGAAATAAAAACTGTAAATACAAGGGACAGAGAAAAAGAAGGCTAGAAGAACAACCAGAGATCAGAAAAGGAACTAGCCCTCACTGTGGCAGCAAAGCCGCGCTGGCGCCATCTTCCCTCGCAGCACCAGGCTCCAGAGAAGAAAGGGACTCAGAAAGGAGCTCAAAACCAGAAAAGAAATACATCAGCCTCACGGCCACCAGGCTCCAGAGAGGAAAGGTAAGCAAGGAGCTGAAGTGAGCAGCTGTGGATCATCTGGGTGTAATTCAGCAGATTTTTCAGCACAAAGAACATCTAAAACTCCCAGTGGCCAAGCTCAGCACACCCTCCAGGGACTCAGAATGGAGCTCAAAACCAGAAAAGATATGCGCCAGCCTCATGGCCGAGTGTGTGGCAGCGGCGCCATATTGCCAGTGGTGGCAGTAAGTCCACCAGGTCCACCACAGCTCCAGATCAGTGCACTCAACAACTGAGGGAAATTGCAGCCCATAAGGGAGAAATCCCAGTACTGCACCGCCAGGGACTTGCGCAGCTTTGATAATCTCTCTGGGTCTGAGATTTTGCAATCCAACACAGTGAAGGAGTAGCAGTGGCAGAGATGTCACACCATAGTCACAGCTCCCCATGAGAAAACACATAGCCTGGCACCCCCATGGTCTCACGCAGCCTCGATTAACTCCCTGGGTCTAAGACTTTGCAATACAACCCAGTAAAGGAATAGTGGTGACTTAGATTACCACAGACTGAGATCCAGAGGACCCTAAGTGAAGTCATAGTGACCCAGGGAAGAACCCAGAGAAGGCACAAACTTCTGAAATCATGGGAAAGAGGAATAACAGTGGAGCAATGAATGCCCACATCCCCACAATCAGAACCTGAAAACACAGAGATTCAGATATCTCCAGGAGATCCCTGTGTCATTTCAGACCATAATGGAATGAAACTAGAAATCTGCTATATAAGAAGACCCAGAGAAACAACATAAACATGTGGAGATTGAACACCACACTTCTGAATGAAGAATGAGTCATAGAAGATGCAAGAGGTGAAATCAAGAAATATCTAGAAACAAATGAAAATAAAGATACAACATATTAAAACCTCTGGGACACTTTGAAGGCAGTATTAAGAGGAAAATTTATAGCACTGAGTGCTCACATAAGAAAAACAGAAAATCTTCAAATAAATAACCTAAAGACATACCTCAAAGCCCTTGAAAAGCAGGAACAATTGAACCCCAAAGCCAGTAGAAAACAGTAAATTGTTAAAATTGAGCAGAAATTAACGAAATAGAGAATAAAAAAGCAATACAGAAAATCAACAATTCAAAAGCTGGTTTCTTGAAAAAATTAACAAGATAGACAAACCACTAGCCAACCTAACTAAAAAAAAGAGAGAGAATAAACCCAAATTATGAAGATAAGACATGAAAAAAATGACATTACTACTGACAGTGCAGAAATCCAGAGGATTATTAGAAACTACTTTGAAAAACTATACTCCAACAAAATGGAAAATCTGGAGGAAATTGACAACTTCCTATATAAATACAACCTTCCTAAACAGAGTCAAGAAGATATAGAACACTTAAACAACCAATAACAATTAAAGAGATTGAAACAGCAATAAAGAGCTTACCATAAAAGAAAATCCCAGGACAAGATGCCTTTCCAAGTGAATTCTGTAAAACCTTTATAGAAGAGCTAACCCCAATAATCCTCAAATTATTTCGCGAAATAGAAAAAACCGGGACTCTCCCAAATACATTCTATGAAGCCAACATCACACTAATACCCAAACCGAATAAAGACTATAGGCCTATATCTTTGATGAACTTGGATGCAAAACTATTTTAAAAAATACTAGCAACATGCATTCAAAACCACATCAAGAAAATCATACACCATGACCAGGTAGGGTTCATCCCAGGGATGCAAGGCAGGTTCAAAATACAAAAATCAATCCATGAAATTCATCATATAAACAGAACCAAAGACAAAAATCACATGATCATTTCAATAGATGCTGAAAAAGCATTTGATAAAATCCAACATCCATTTATGATAAAAAACACTGCAGAGAATTGAAATAGAACATCTCTCAACATCATTAAGGCAATCTACAATAAGCCCACTGACAACATCATATTAAATGGGGAAAAACTTCAAGAATTCCCCCTAAAAACAGGAACAAGACAAGGATGGCCATTATCACCATTTCTCTTCAATATAGTACTAGAGACTCTAGCCAAAGCAATAATGCAAGAAAAGAGGAGCATACATAGGAAAAGAAGAACTCAAACTTTCACTATTTGTAGATGACATGATACTATATTTAGAAAACCCAACAAACTCAACCAAAAGGCTTATAGAACTGATCAACAAATTCAGCAAAGTGTCTGGATACAAAATCAATCTTAAAAATCAGAAGCTTTCCTGTACACCAACCATAAATCCACTGAAAAAGAAATTCAGAAAACACTTACATTCAGGATCTCCCACAAAAAAAAATTAGTAATATACTTAACCAAGAAGGTAAAAGATCTCTACAAAGAAAATTATAAAACATTGAAAAAAGAAATCAAAGAAGATCTTAAAAGATGGAAAGATCTTCCATGTTCATGGATTGACAGAATAAATATCATTAAAATGGCTATCCTCCCAAAAGTGATCTACATATCCAATGCAATGCCCATTAAACTACCAAGATCATTCCTCACAGACATAGAAAAATCAGTCCTTAAATTTATGTGGAATAACAAAAAGCCAATAATAGTCAACATAGTTCTCAGTAACAAAAACCATGCAGGGGGAATCACAATAACTGACTTTAAACTATACTACAAAGCCATTGTAATAAAAACAGCATGGTACTGGCACAATCACAGATACATAGACCAATGGACCAGAATAGAAGACCCAGAAAAACGTCCTCACACTTACAGCCAATTGATTTTTGACAAAGGGGCCAAAAACATACACTGGATAAAAGATAGCCTCTTTAACAAATGGTATTGGCAAAACTGGTTAACCATATGCATAAAATTGGAAATTAATCCCACTTTCTCACCCTGCACAAGAGTCAATTCAAGATGGATCAAAGACTTGGAAATCAAACCAGAGACCTTGAAGCTCCTTGAAGAGGGCATAGGTCCAACACTGCAACACATAGGCACAGATAAACACTTTCTCAACAAGACCCCAAAGGCACAACAAATTAAAAGGCGAATCAAAATATGGGATTGCATGAAACTGAAGAGTGTCTGCTCAGCAAAGGAAACTGTCAAGAACCTCAACCGAGAGCCAACAGAATGGGAGAAGATTTTTGCCACCTACACCTCCTATAAAGGACTAATATCTAGAATATTCAGAGAATTCAAGCAACTCAACACTAAGAAAACAAAGTATCCAATAACAAAATGGGCAAGCAAACTAAATAGACATTTCATGAAAGAAGAAATTAAATGACCAATAAATGCATGAAAAAATGCTCAACATCATTGGCAATCAGAGAGATGCAAATCAAAACTACCCTGAGATTTCACCTAATACCAACTAGAATGGCAATCATTCAAAACACAAACAACAAATGCTGGTGAGGATTTGGAGAAGTGGGAATTCTAAAACATTGTTGGTGGGATTGCAATTTAATGCAACCACTTTGGAAAACAGTATGGAGAATCCTCAGAAGAATGGGAACAAATCTACCATTTGATCCAGCAATACCACTTCTGGGTATCTACCCAAAAGACAGGAAACCAAATTACCAAACTAATGCATGTGTATCTATGTTCATAGTTGCACAATTCGCCATAGCCAAACTATGGAAGCAGCCAAGATGTCCATCAACAGATGAATGGATTACAAAACTGTGGGATATGTACACAATGGAATATTACTCAGCTGTCAAAAAAACTCAATTACATCATTTTCATGGAAATGGATGGAACTGAAGGACATTATGCTAAGTGAGAATAGTCAGTCACCAAAAATAAGAAATCAGATGCTTTTCCTAAAATATGAAAGCTAAGGAGAAATGGATCATAGGAGGAACTCTAGTTGAAAAAGGAAATCCTATAGAGCAGCAAACAAGACAACCTAATGAGGGGATGGGAGGGGGGAAGAAGGAAATTCTCTAAAACACACAATGTAGTTAAACATATCAAAGTCAACCACTAAGCCAAGCAAGGGAAGGAGGAATGGGAAGGGAATAAGGTGGGAATTGGGTAGGGGTTAAATTGGTGATGTGTACATATATGTACACACAAGTTTTTTTTTTACCCCAATGTGATGTATGAATATAATGCAACAATAAAATTTTAAAAAAATAAATGTCTAAGCTGGATGTGGTAATGCATGTCTGTAATCCTTGTACTTGCGGGCTGAAACAGAAGTATCACAGTTTTCAGGACAGCCTCAGCAACTTAGCAAGCCCTTTAGTAACTTAGCAAAACCCTGTCTCAAAATAAAATTAAAAAGGACTGGGGAAATAGCTAGAGGGTAGAACACCCTTGAGTTCCATCCCAAGAAGGAAGGAAGGAAGACAAGAATTATATGGAGGAATATTTTGGCATGTAAAATAATTACATGTTTATTTAAAATATACAACAATGCTAATTATCTCTAAATTACAGGATTTAAATAAAAGATTAATAATGTCTTTTATTTTGAAATTAGAAAAATGAGGAAGTCCATATAGACCAAAACCACAATGAGATACTTCATATCCACTACACTTAATAGAATTTAAAAAATCAGATAATGATAATTATTGGCAAGAATATAGAGAAATTGGAGCCTTCTTATACTGTTTTACAAGGATAAAATGTGGCACCACCTTGGAAAATTGTCTAGCAGTTCCTCAAATGATTAAACTTAGATATGACATATGATACCATCCTACTCCTAATTGAATCTCCACCTAATTGAATCCCCAAGAGAAACTATTTATTCACAAAAAAATCTTGTACATGAATATTTATAGTAGCATTATTTATAAGAGTCAAAAGGAGGAAATAACGCAAATGTCCATTAAGAATACACAAGTAAGCCAGGTGTGGTGGTACACATCTGTAATCCGAGTACCCAGGAGTCTAAGACAGGAAGATCATAGGTTCATAGCCAACCTCAGCAACATACCAAGGCCCTTAACAACTTAATGAGATCCTATTTCAAAATGAAAAACAAAGTAAAATTGGGCTGGGCTTGTAGCTCAGAGGTAGAAAAACTCTAGGTTCAATCCTCAGTAACACACACACACACACACACACACACACACACACACACATGCAGGCACACACACGCACATGCACACAAAGACACACACAGAAAATTAATTAATTAATTAATTAATTAATGATGTGGCATAGCTACATAAGTTATCATTCAACAATAAAGAATAATGAGGTAATTCTACGTGCAACAGCATGGATATATGTTGAATATACATATATTCCAAATATTTTGAATATTGTATTATTATATTAAGTGAAAGAAACCAGTCACTTAAGATCACATGTGTGAGTCTACTAACATGACTGTCCAGCTGGGGAGGTGTGTGTGGATAAGGTGGCAAGAGTCAAAGGGGACAGGGTTTCTCCTCCAGGTGATGAGGCTATTCTAAAATTAACCATGGTGATGGTCACATATATCTGTGATCACACTGAAAACTACAGAATTCTACGTGTAAGTGACTGAATTGTATGACATATGAATTCCATCTCAAATGATTTTAAAAAAATGCAAGAATGGTTAGGTAATTTTCTAAAAAGAAAAATAATAGAGGCTGGCTTAGTTCACTAATGAGAAAATTGTGAGATTATGATATCAGCTCAGGAACAAAGGACAGACAGAACAGTAAGACAAAACCCACAAATTGTGAGGACCATGTAACTGTTATAAGAGATATAGCAAATCTGTGGTAACAGACTATTCAAAAAAATACGTTGACACTAGCTATTTAGCTAGCTGAGGAAAAATAAGTAAAACTGGATCCATATACATATTTCCAATGTAAAACCTTATATATCAAATATTTCTTTTTAAAATTATAAAAATAAAATAAAACACTTTGGGCCCAAATTATTTTATAATCTCAGAGAAGAAAGCCTCTTTTTCTACATGCCTCTCAACAGATGTCATGAAAGAGTGAAACATTTAAAATAAAAAATGTTCATAGTTTTATAACATTAATAATTTTGATTATATATACAATAAGACATTTTAAATGTGGTGTCAAAATGAGATGACACACCAGGAAAATTACTTACAAGTTGCTAAACAGAAAAACAACGAATTTCCCTAGAAGCAAATAAAAAGAAAAATAGATTTCTTAAAATTGGGCAAAAAATGTAGAGAAGTAAAAATAGAAAAATAAATATTTAATGGGCTCTTCATCATGAAAGGATATTTAGCCAACCTAGTAATGAGAGAAATAATTTTAAAATAGACTTGAATATCACATTTTCATAACAGTGAATTTCTTGATTTGGATAACACATAATGTTAAAAAATATTATTCAATGAATTTTAACTTGACTGAATCCTTAATTTGTGAAGTTTGGTAGTATCAAAATAAAACAGTCCTTCAACTCCATGTGTGAGCATGTGTGTGTGTGCGTGTATGTTACTGGGGATCGAACCCAGAACCATTATTCCTCCCAGATATACCCCCATTCTTAATTTTTATTTTGAAACAGGATCTCCTTAGGTTGGTGAAAGTCTTGCTAAGTTGCTGAGGCTATCCTCGAAACTGCAGTCCTTCTGTCTCAGCCTCCCAAGTACTGGGATAACAGGCATGCACCACCACACTAGGCTACTGCACTTAATCTTGATTCGATTAGTGTCTCAGAATTGCAGCTTAGACCCTCCAGCACTGTCCTCTCCAGAGCAGCCCTGTGAGCACCACTGTGGGCTCTGTCTGGGCTCTGGTCCCAGCGTTCCCTCCACATCTACTGCAGCTCTTGCACTTCCTGGTGTGTGTTAGTGTTAAGTGTCTGAAATGCCTTACCACTCTTTATTCTCTTAAGACCTCTACATATGAACCAGCTGGGAAGAATTCTGTTTTCTTTTTTATTTATTTATTATTATTTTGGTGGTACTGGAGTTCCTGGAAGCCCTTCTACCTCCGGACTACACTCCCAGACCTATTTCATACTTTTTTTATTTTTGGAAACAGGGTCTCTTAAGCCAGCACTTCTAACCAGCACAATCCTCCTGTCTCCGCCTCCCAAGCACAGGGATTACAAGCATTCTCCACCACGCCTGGCAAGAATTCTGTTTTCTATTGAAAGTGAATACTAAAAACAGTGTTTCTTGCCAGGCGTGGTGGCATACACCTGTAATCCTAGTACCTGAGGGACTGACACAGGAGGATCACAGGTTCTAGGCCAGCCTTGGTAACTTATCAAGACTCTCAGCAATATAGTAAGACCCGTTTCAAAATGAAAAATCAAAAGAGCTGGGGGTGTAGTTCAGAATAGAATGTTCTTGGTTTAATCCACAGTAACACACACACAGTGATTTTTTAAAAATAAATTTCAAATGCATAGATAAAAACGACTGATGTTGGTCCTGGTGGCGCATGCCTGTAATCTCTGTACTTGGAAGGCTGGGATAGGAGGATTACAGGTTCAAGGCTAGCCTCAGCACCTTAGCAAGACCCTGTTACAAAATAAAAAATAAAAAAGGCTGAGGGTGTGGCTTAAAGTAGAATGACCCTGGATTCAATTCTCTGTAACACACACACACACACACACACACACACACACACACACACACACATCCTTCCTATAATTCTCATCTCAAATATAAACAATATTATAAATATAATATTAAAATATCAACACTATTTATGAATATAGCCATATATTTTATTGGAATCACAGTGACTCAGTTTTATAGAGCAAATTTCAAGCCCTTTCCTAGAGATAATTGTTTTTGCCTCTCTTGATTTGTATTGTTATGCAATAGAACCAAGGAAAGGATTTAACATCATCGTTTGCTATTTCTAAGGGACACGTATGAAAACAGCATTTGCTTTTAATCAATATTACAAATGCTTGCTGAAAGAGGACTCAGCCTTTGCATAAAGTTCCTCCATCAACTTGTCAACAGTATTTAAAAGTTTCTTCAGCTGAAAAGCATGATGAAATGCTAGCAGTGAGGGAGAGGAAAGTCACTTGTAAACTAATAAGACAGCTTCTTAATAAGGATTGTTTTCCATCATGTAATTATCCTGCTGGGGTTTTACAGGTTCAGTTCTAAATGGCTTGCAGTGATCGGGGTCGCCACCATTCCCGGGAGGTGTTTTCATGACATACATCTTTCTGTTGGATGGTTTCCCTTGAAATTCTGTATGAGTCCTTAATGACGCATTAGTGCTCGGTGCCATTTGTCTTTTCCCTTCTGCATATACATTTTGCATGTCTATTCTGGAGACGTTAATGAAAACAAAATAGCCCCATCGCAGGCCACGGGGAACTCACATTTGTTCTGTGCCTTCTTTACAGGAGGCATCAAAAGTGAGTTTCTTTTTTTTGCTTTTTATGCATTCTCAGACATTCTTTCAAAATACAACAAGGCCCCTCAGTTATGATTGGACATATGTCTCTATTCTGCAGTCTCACATTTATTTTTATTTTTTTATTTTTTGGTGGTACTGGGGTTCCTGGAAGCCCTTCTACCTCCGGGCTACACTCCCAGACCTCTTTTTACATTTTTATATTTGGAAACAGGGTCTCCTAAGCCAGCGCGCGTAGCTGGCTTCAAACCTACACAATCCTCCTGTCTCTGCCTCCCAAGCGCGGGGATTACAAGCGTGCGCCACCACGCCCGGCCGCAGTCTCACATTTAAAAACACCTCTCCATATAGGAAGCAGTTTCCCTCCACAAAACAGGATCCGGTAAAAAAAAAAAAAAAAAAAAAAAAAAAGTGAGATCGCCAGAATATGACATATTTATATACTCATAAACATTAGCATCTTATCTATAGTCTAATTATGTATTTAAAATAAACTGAAGACCATTTTTAAAATAAGCAAGCATTAAAACTAATGAACATTTATAGAATTAATAAGATTTGAGGGGAATTTTCCATAATAGCTTCTGTGACCTGCAACTATTATAAAAAGAAGCTAGATAAGTGGTATAATATTCAGTGGTATATATAAATACATGTTTGTAAATAGTATATACAAATAAGCTAGTAGTTATAATTAAAAAAATGATACTAGCCTTCCCCTAATACATTTTTTGAACACCTGAGCTAGTCCCCAATTCCTGCTAAATTCCAAACTCCTTAACAAAACAAACAAGGACTTCGTTGGCTTGCGCACAGCTTTCTGGTCCCTTCCAATCTGCTCACACCATGTTTTGTGTATAATAATATATTGTCTCCTTTCCTGACACTATATTTACAGGGATGATTTTTCTGCGTGAAGTTCCCTGTCCTACCCTTTAACTCCTGGAAAACCCTTCTTTATCCTTTTGAGCCTAACTTTAATGCCCTTTTCTGGTGTAAATCCAAGTCCTTCTAAACTCTGGCAGGCAGACAGATTCCCTCTTTGCTCTGCCTTAAGGCCGGGCTTTTGCTCCTGCTCTCAGAAAACTCATCATGCTGAGTTGAAATTATGTATATTCACAGTGCTTATTTATATGTCTTCACCTTGAGATCTCTGAGCCCAGTATGGTGTCTTTGTGCTAGGCCTGAAAGATATAAAAACGACTATTGATGACACAGGGCACATGAACGCAAGCGTCTCCGTGTGGCTGAGGAGTGATCATCAATTCCATTTTATAAACAAAGATACTGGAGCTTTAGACAGATTGACTAGTCACACAGAGACCTAGAATTAGTAAAAACCAGCCAGCATTATATGAGTGGAATGTGTGTGTGTGTGTGTGTGTGTGTGTGTGTGTGTGTGTGTGTGAGTGTGTGTGTGGTTGATATTTTTATTTAAAGCGATAGTGTTTTCCATGTATTAGGATCATTGACTCGTGTGTGTGGGGGGGGGGGTACTGGGGATTGAACCCAAGAGCATTCTACATCCGAGCTACACCCTTCATGTTTTTACTTTGAAACAAGGTCGAAGGGTCTCTCTAAGTAGCTTAGGGTGACCGAAAACATGAGATCCTCCTGTCTCAGCTTCCCAAGTACTGTGATTACAAGCCTGTGCCACCATGCCCATCTTGACTCTTGTTCTTTAACCTCTCTTCCTTCTTCATTATTATATTAGAATTGCCTACTATATGTATTAGGTATTAAATATTGAGGAAAGAATGCATGAACACATACAAAGGTGAATGATTGAGAAGATTGCCCAAACTCACATAATCTCCAAAGCTATTTTCTTACCTATCCAATGGCACCTGTAGGGCTAACTTAACATTGAATTGGGAGATAATATCTGATACCACATTATTCAAGTCTGAAGTCTTTCAGATATCCTTCCAAAGCCAAGTAAAACCACAAATATTATTTAACTAATTAATCATATAAATTAATAAAAAGAAAAGGTCAGGAAAAAAAACAATGAAAAGTGAAAAGTGGATTATTTACCTTGATATTTCTATAAATATTATCAGATTCAAGAGAAACCAAATGGAAATACCTACCAACAGAGACAGAGCCTCTGTTCTTTTTATATGAGAGAATTTATATACTCAGAAATTCACTTAAAAATGTTATACATTGACAGGTATATTGGTTCATACCTGTAATCCCAGTACTTGAGAGACTGAGGGAGGTCACAGTTTCACAGTCAGCCTCAGCAACTTAGTGAGACTGTGTTTCAAAATAAAAAATAAAATAGGCTGAGGTAAGAGGTAGAATGCCTCTTGGTTCAATCTCCAGTACCATAAAAAGTTATATATTAACCTGGAGGTTGAGTCATACTTAATGGTAAAACCAAAACCAAAAAGTACTTTACGAATTCTTTTAAAGGAGGCTATAATTGTAAGTGGTACAAATTACTATAGCAATCAGAAGTTTTTTTTAAAAGATGAGAGCAAAGATGATAATGATATCTATAGTCCCAGGCACTAAACAACGAGATTTTTATGAATTATCCAAGTTAAGAATCACAACCGAGGGAGCAGGGAGCATAAGCAACCCCATTACACAGAAGAGAATATTTATCTGAGAGACCAGACCTGCTCAACGTCACATTGCTAGAACACGGCAAAACTGGGACATTACAGCTTACTTCAAACCCCTATCTCATAAAATCTCCAAGATCCTGGCCTGTTAATAGTGTCAGAGCCACCCCCAGTAATTCCTATCTTCATCAAAAGTCAAGTCAACCTCCTGCACTGTACATTAAAGAGACTATAGCACTGTAGCAAGTATAAATCCCCAAAATGTTGCATTAGTAAAGACCCAGGGACGGTACCTTTTATGTTTCCGGTGCCCTATACCTCTGCCTTTCTTTCTCAGCAGTTTTATGATCTGTCACTACCTCAGCAGACAGCACATCAGCAAGTTTGCAGGGTAATTTTTTTGGACTTGATCTCATTTATGCTTACCCATTTCTTGCCAGTAACAAATCTTGTAAAAACACTTAGTGTTCCAGGGCTTTTCATATATAACTCATCTGTCTGAAGGTTTAAAAAAGTAATTCACAACATAGCTCTCCATCAAAAGAGGTAATCATTTCCATTTCTGTCTTCATGGAAGATATAATAATTCTGTAATTTATGGGGCCACAGAAGCTCTGTGACTTATATCACTTGGAGTGTAATGTGATCTTTTCTGATTAATAGCTGCCATTTATTCGGAGACTGTGCAAGACACTTTATATTTATTGAACATTCTCATTTAATTCTAACAACAATTGTAAGGGAAGCTATCATTATCTTCACTTGATAGTTAACAGTAACAATTGCAGATCATGGGGCCGGGTTCAAACCTGGGGGACTTTGATTATTCTGTCAATGAATACAGGAGTATGAAAGTTGATTAAAGGTGTGGTAGTATCTGTCTCATGTTATGATTCATATCTTCAACCAACTTTTACAAAGCCTTATGTAGGTATAAAATATAATGGGATTATTGACTTACACATCTAATGATGGAATATTTCAAAAGCATCACCATCCAGAGGCAGCTGCTCTGCTAAGCAGCTCCCTCCCATCAGCCTAGAGTAAAGTTTCTCTACAGTGGCACTATTGACATTTCAGAGTAGATAAATGCATGTTGTGAAAGCTGTCCTGTTCATGGCGGGATATTAATAACATCCCTGGCATCTACCCACTAGATTCCAGGAGCACCTCCTTCCCTGGTCATCATATTAGTAGCATCTCTAGACAATAGCAATTTTACAAAGGGGAGGCAAAATTGACCCTGATTGAAGAATTCTGTTCTACACTGAAATCTCACTTAATGTAACTTTAAAATGTTTATCATATTTTTCTACATTTAACAAGCAATTATATTTTCTGTGGTTAAATACAAGCTGTTTCAGTTTATGGCTATAACTATAACATATGGGGCCTATTTTCCTTACAGAAAAGTTGATTGGGTTTACATGTGGAATAAACTCAATTAATATATTTATCAAAAAGTTGGTTGAAGCCAAGTATGGTAACAAATACCTATAACCCCGGTTCTTGGGAGGCTGAAACAGATGGATCTCAGATTCCAGCCCAGCCTCAGCAACTTAGCAAGCCCCTCAGCAACTTAGTGAGACCCTGTTTGGAAATAAAAAAAATCAAAAAGGCTGGAGGGTATAGGTTGGAGGTAGAATTCCCCTGGTTAAGTTCCCAGCATCACAAAATAAAGAGAGACTTCTGGGAAGATGGAGACCGAAAAAAGCAGCATGTATGAGCCCTGCTAAAACTCGATCTCTATTGCCACAAAATCAGCACTTTTCATAGCCAGAAAACACCATCAGCAGAGAAACAAAAAATGTAAACACAAGGGACAGAGATAAAAAGACTAGGAGAACAAGCAGAGACCAGAAATCAAGCCCGCAATGCAGCAGCAGGGCCGCACCGGCATCATCTTCCCTCACAGCACCAGGATCCAGAGAGGAAAGGTAAACAAGGAGCTGAAGTGAGTGACTGCGGATCATTCGGGGGTAATTCATCAGTTCTTTCAGCGCAAAGAACATCTAAAACTCCTAGTGGTCAAGCTCATCACGCCTTCCAGGGACTCAGAACAGAGCTCAAAACCAGAAAAGAAATATGCCCCCATCACGGCTGAGGTCGTGGCAGCAGCGCCATACTGCCACCAGCTCCAGCCTCACAGCTGAGGGCATGGAAGTGGCACCATATTGCCAGCAGCTTCAGCCTCATGGCTGAGGGTGTGGCAGCAGCGCTATATTGCCAGCAGCGGCAGTAAGTTCACCTCACCCTCGACAGCTCCTGATCAACATGCACAATAACCGTGAGTCAAATTGTGGCCCCTAAAAGAGAAATCCCTGTACTGCATGCCCAGGGACTTTGATAATCTCCCTGGGTCTGAGATTTTGCAGTCCAACCCAGTGAAGGAGTAGCGGTGGCAGAGATTACCACAGACTCGAGATACAGAGCACCCTAAGTGAAGTCGTAGTGACCCAGGGAAGGCACAAAGTTCTGAAATCATGGGGAAGAGGAACAACAATAGAGAAACAAATGCCCACAACCCCATATTATCAGAACCTGATAAAACAGAAATTCATAGATCTCCAGAAGATCAAATCAAGAATAAAACTGTAGAAATAATACAGGACCTTCAAAAAGAATTTAGAGAGTCTAAAAGACATAAAGGATGCAATCATTGAGGTAAAGGCCTCAATTCAAAGTATAAACAATCGATTAGACCACATGGAAAATAGAATCTTGCTCCTAGAAGAGGATCACTCCAAAAATGATCACATAATTTATAACTTAGAAAAGAATCAGACAGCAGGAATCTGACATTAAAAAAATATGGGCCCATTTTAAGAGAGCTAACCTAAGAATAATCGGAATAGAAGAGGGAAAAGAAGGTGAAACCAAAGGGATCAATAATATCTTCAAAGAAATAATAGCAGAAAATTTTTCAAACATAGAGCAAGAGGTCTATGCACAGGTCCAGGAAACTTACAGAACTCCCTTTTGACAGGATCAGAGAAGAGGTTCCCCATGCCACATAATTGTCAAAATGACCAATGTGGAACCCAAGCAGAGAATCTTAAAGGCAACAAAAACAAAAGGCCAAGTGACATTCAGAGGCAAACCAATTAGAATCACTCCAGACTTCCCAAACCAAGTCATAAAAGCCAGAAGGACTTGGAGTAACATATTCCAAACTCTGAAAGAAAACAACTTCCAGCCAAACATTTCCTACCCAGCACAACTATCTATCAAATTAGATGGGGAAATAAGAAGCTTCCATGACAAACAGAAACTGAAGGAATTTATGTCTTCAAAACCAGCACTAGAGAAAATATTCAAAGAGATTAACTACAAAAAAGAAATAGGTAATACACACCAGAACCAGACAAACAAGATTTTCCATCCAGCAGACAACTAAGCAAAGAAGAATATATTCATGTGTTTATTGGTTAAAATCTTTGGAGATTCATTATTTATTTTAGTCTTTTACCCATTTCTAAATTGTATTGTTTGCTTTTATTGTGCTATTTTTTAGGATTTCTATTTGGAATATTAATATACCTTCAGATATAGCATTTGGAAATATTTTACCTCATTCTATCAGTAACTTTTAACTCTGTTTACATTATATTTGGATGTACATTTTTTTTATTTTTTAGGAAGTTTGTTTGTTTATTCTGTTGTTGCCTGTGACTTTGAAATCATATCCAAGAAATCACTGTCAATTTCAATGTTGTTAAGTGTTATGACCCAGGTTTTCTTCTAAAAGTTTATAGTCTTAAGATTTACATTTAGGTCTTTTATCTATTTTGAGTTAATATTTATATATGGTGTTAGGTAAGGGTCCAATTTTATTCTTTTTTCATGTAATTATTTTTAACAATATTTAGTGAAAGGATCATTATTTCCTTCACCTAATGTTCTTGGAAACCTGTCAAAAATAACTTGACCATATATGGAAGAATTTATTTCTAGACTTTTTATTTTACTCCACTGGTTTATATATCTGCCTTTATAGCAGTACTACACTATTCCAATTAATGTAGCTTTATAAGGTTTGAAATCAGAAAATGTACATCTTCTAGCTTTGTTCTTTTTTGAGATTGTTTTGGGTATTTAGAGTTCATATTTCAAGTTAGGATAGATTTTTTCTGGAAAAAAATATATGATAGTTTCACCTTAAAAAAAAAGAAAAAAATAGCTGGGCGTGGTGGCACACACTTGTAATCCCCGCGCTTGGGAGGCGGAGACAGGAGGATCGCACAGGTTCAAAGCCAGCTGCACTGGCTTAAGAGACCCTGTTTCCAAATAAAAATATAAAATATGTCTGGGAGTGTAGCCCGGATGTAGAAGGGCTTCCAGGAACCCCAGTACCACCAAAAAACAAAACAAAAAAAAAGAAAAATATATACTCTGGTAAGAAAGAAAACAAAAAGAAATATTGAAATGTTATCTCTAAGTGATCAAAAGTTTGATATCAGAAAACTGAATCTGTTATGTGAGATTATCATTGTTAATTTTGGATAAATTGCTATAATATTAAATGTCAACCACTAAGTCAAGCATGGGAAGGAGGGAAGGGGAGGGAATGAAGTGGGGATTGGGTAGGGGCTAACTGGATGATGTGTGCACATATGTCTATATAAGTTTTTTATCCTATTATGATGTATGAATACAGTGCACCAATAAAAATTTTTAAAATAAAAATAAATAAATAAATAAATATTAAAAAACCAAAAACAAAGAAACAAACTAGCTGTAAAAAATGTTTTAGTGACTTTTAGGACAGTCACATAAGGTGGTTAGAGTTTTTTGTTTGCTGTTATTTTTTGTCAAATTTGGGCTTAAAGAAAGTGAAATGTAAAACTAATAAAATCCAGAGAGAGACTCGAGTTTTATTTTCATCTAAGAATACTTCATAGCAAATGACTTTGACTTTTCTAACAGTTATATAGTTTGCATCAATTCTCTATAATGCAAACATCAATACTGTAAGGTCATCCTGTAGATCCCCTACCTCCAAGAGAATCCAGGAGCATTTTTCTCAATACAGAAGCATAAAATTTTAATATTAAATTTTACATTAATCATATTATTCCCTCTTTAATCACTCTTTACACTCTAATTGAATCAAGGTCAGAAAGAATGTCTGGTCTTATTTGCTTATAGTAAGCAATAAATGTTATAAAGAGAAAGGATGCAGAAGTAAATGGAGAATAAAGTACACATTAAGTAAAAAAAATATTTTTTCTCATTTTAGCTAAAGGTCTTTGGGGAATAATTGCTCTGAATAAGTTTTACAAATTTAAACTACAATAAAATATTTTTTCCAGAAAATGTTTCTTTATTGATATGCCTATCAGTCAGAATTTTTATTTTTATTTTTTATTTACTTATTTTGGTACTAGATCCTGAACCCAGAAGCATTCTACCTCTGAGCTACACTCCCAGTCCTATTTTATTTTTTATTTTGAAACCCGGTCTCACTAAGTTGTTGAGGTTGACCTTGAACCTATGGCCCTCCTGTCTCAGCCTCCCAAAGATCAGAATTAATACCTGCCTACAGCATAAAAGTTACCTGAAATCCCAAATTTAAAACACTAAGATAAACTGGGAATGGTGGCACATACTTGTAATCCCAGCATTTGGGAGGCTGAGACAGGAGGATCAGGTTCACAACCAGCCTAAGTTACTTAGTGAGGTCCTTTGCAACTCAGTGAGACCATGATTCAAAATAAAGAATAAAAAATAGGGCTGGGGGTGTGGCTTGGAGGTAGAATGCCCCATCCCCAGTAAAACAAAAAATAAAAAATAAATAAAACACTAAACTGAATACAAAACACTTGCTCTGCCTTGGCAATAGTAAACATCACTTCTATCTCTGAAAGGTGAGATTTACTTGGAAATAGGGTAAAGCAAACTCCACAATTTTTCTAATTTTTAATAACTGATATAAGATTTAATTATAAAATTGTGTAGGTTCACTTTTTACCAGTAATATAAAATAATTTTTTGCCTTTAAACAAGAATCATGTCGGTACCCATCCCATGGTGCACCTGAGAGAATAAATGTAAATATAAACACATATATTTTTGTGCACATGTAAATTGTGTTTCCCACACTAAATGTGTTTAATGTTTTTAAACCTAATAACAGCATTTACAACCACTGGGTATTCACTTATGATAATGTTCTTATTAGTTTTGAAGGCTAAAATTGGGATGAATTATCATTTTATTTATTTCTTCTTGTTAGGTATTTATAGACTTATAGTTGATCTTTCATTATCAATATCACAATAAACATACTATCACTTAACTCTCCCATAAGCAGAATTGTAAGCTAAATAATACAATCAGTTAAAAACTTTTTTTCTCTAATTTTATTTTAAAGTGAGTTGAATCATATGTGTTTTGGGTTTTTTTTTTGTCTACCATTAGTATAGGTCACAACAACTAAAAAATGGCTCTTATAAACAATGTGCATATATATAGCAGAATGTTAAATCCTGTTTGACTGCTTGACTATTTTTGATTAATGGAGCATTTTAGTTACCTATTCGGGTTCTTTTATTCATGTAACACCATGCTTGTAAAATACCTTCGCTCATACTTAGTAATTCTGGCCTAGCCATATCTCAGTAAGAATCTAAATGCAACCTAATAATAAAATACTGAAACAGGCTAGTGCTTCAAACATAAGAATAGGATTTTAAAATTATATAATATTTAGAGGTATTTTAGTGCAGATTAAAGCTATTCAAAAGCCAGGCTAGAGGAAAATTATTTCATCTGGGAAAGCTGAAAATCTGGCAGAAATATTGCACTGAAGGTCAGAAACATCCTTCTGCCTTTTTACATCAAACAGTATAGTTGAAAGCATGGATTATTGTTGGTTTATACATTGACTAAATGGTGGGGTTCTGTATTTATGAAATAGTCTTCATGTTCAAAGGGACACTTAATATACAATTAAGCATAAGAACCAAGGAATGGTGGGACGTTGAGTGATAGAAGATGCAAACATCATGAACAATAACAAAATGAAATACTTAGGAAACTTCTTGTGTTTGGGGCCAGTTAAAACCAAAGAAGAAAATGTAGAATTTTTAAAAAAGTGAGAAGAAAGAGTTTATTTTGTGGGAAAAGTTAATAGGCTACTGAAGAGGATGTCTTAATTTCTTATTTCACTGACACCTTATCACACAACGTTCCCTTTTCTGTCCAAGCCTTGCTTTAACACTATGCTAAGAATTCCCTTTTCTCTAGAATGGAGCCTGAGTAGGAACACATCTCCTGTTCTCCTTGAGGGCCATGAAATATACTCAAGCCATCTTTATTTTATTTAATGAAGACCTGAAAACTGAATGTCACCCTCTTTCCTGGTGTATGCTTTTGCTGATAATGGCTGCATTTGGCATGAATCAAATGATGGCCCAAAAAGTCCTCGCTTTTCAGTAACAAGGTAGAGAATTTAAAAATTATCATATAACATGTTGAATTATTCAATAAATAACCATGAATAATTAATGCCAAGGAGTACAACAAAAGCCATCACAGCTTGCTTCACTGAGAGCCTCCCTCAGAAGATAGGTGTTATTGATTTTCAAAAGAGAGCTTTGGAATTGAGAGCCCAAAAGCAGAAAGTGAAGCAATTTATATAAGAAGTCTACCTATGAATAAATAATAATAGAACGAATGAGTCACCTCGCCAAAGAAATACTTCAGAGCAGGGATTGAAATAACAGTATATCGAGTAGACCCCATCAAATTCACTGAGTGATCATGAAACCCAAATGAGGCTCCAATTAGAAAGACATTGAGGAGACGCTCTTGCTCCAGAGGTAAGGTGGCGGCTGACCTAGCATTTATCAGCTGGGTTGAGTTAGGTGCCTGTAGAGGTGATAATTGGGTTCACCTCAAAATGAAATTCTAACTCGTCTTTATTTGCTGTGCTTAGGTGTTCTCAAAGATCAATCATTCCCCATGATGGGATGGAGTAAAGTAGCTAAAACCCAGGACCTTCGGTTAGCACTTCACAACTGCAGTCTAGGATATGGCAATCACACCCTTTAGATCTGTTACTGAACTCATTTTGGCTCATAAAGTTTTAAAGGTCCACCTGTCTGGACAAGAGGTGTAAGATCCATTCTCAATGAAATCTACTACAAGGACACATAGATCTGAATCAGATATATGCCTGTTCTTTACAGCCACATGAATACTCTTTAATTCAGTACATTAAGCTTCTAAAATGAAGAAGGCTTCATGCAAAAGTCCAAGCCAAATTATATTCTAACCTAGAAAACGATTTAATAACCATAATAACCCATAATGGGTATCATTTACTGTATGTCAGCCAATGTTAAAAGCCAAAGTTGCATATAATAAAGAGCCATATAACAAATATTTGAGCCTTTACAGGCTATTTAGTCTCTGTCACAACTACTCAATTCTATCTTTGTATAGTAAAAGGAGCCATGGATGGTGCATAAGCAAATGGAAAGTTTTTGTCATTCACAGACATTGAATAAATGGGCACTGAATTTCATATGATTTTATAGATCACAAAATATTACATTTATTTCTAACTTTTTTATCTTTACACAAATTTGAAAACTATTCTTAGTCCATATAAAAACAGGTGGCAGGCAGGATCTGACCACAAATGAGGTTGATTACCTCCTTTGTAATTACACACACACACACACACACACACACACACACACACCATTTGATTCTTACAATAACTCTATAAAGTAGGTATTATTCTATTCAAAAAATGTAGAAAAATGTATAAAAATGTTAAATAACTTGTTCAGTCATATACCAAATAAATATAGTGGGTTTTGTTTTGTGGGGTTTTTTTGTGTGTGATTAGAACAATACAACAAACCCAGGGGTATTGTGACTCTGAGCTACACCCCCAGTTCTATTTTATATTTTATTTTAAAACTTAGTCACTAAGTTGTCAAGGGTGGCCTTGAACTTTTAATCTTCCTGTCTCAGCCTCCCAAGTACTAGGTTTACAGGCATGTACTACCACACGTGGCTGTAAAACATAGCGTTTGAACTGGCTCAAGGTCATATTCTTAAAAACTCCTCCAAGGCTAACAGACCTTCTCCTTGGAATGTGTAGACAGCACTTTATTTCGGATGCATTGGAGACATTTTACATGCACTTGATGTTTACTGCTGCTTAGCATCTATGAATAGCCAGAGCTAAAACTGAACTTCCTTCCCCCTACTCCACTACTGGGAATTTAAACCAAAGTCATCTACCTCTGAGCTACACCCTAACACTTTTTATTTTTTTAATTTTGAAAAAAGATCTTGACAAGTTGCTAACCATCTCACTACATTTCTGAGGCTGGCCTTAAAGCTGTGATCCTCCTGTCTCAGCTTTCCAAGTACTGGGATTACGTGTATACACCACAGTGTCTGGCTCAGAACTTCCCTTTTTAAACTTTATCTGTACTTTACCTTCATTACTAGTCAAATCCACCATTATTTTAAGTAGCCTGAAATATACTGGACAACCAAAAATATTTACTGTGTTGAAAACTTAGATGTATGAGAAACTATGCTTGGTAGAGCTAGACCCAGGAAGAATGTATCCATGTCATACCCCCAATTACTTTTACTGAAAATCAAACAAAATAATTTTTATAAGAATGAAAAACAAATCTATCAAATTTTTATTTTAATATCTGTTGTGATATCAGAGCAGATAAATCATCATCCTTGTGAAATCAGTTATGGATTTGGATATTTGATTCAACTAATTGTCCATTTCCTAGCTGACCATAATTTTTCATGATCACATATGTTTCTTAGGGATATGATCAAACATGAGAAATACAAATGCATTACGAAAATTAAATCCTAGATAACTACACAATTTAAATGATATTCATGAAAGCCCTATACTTTGTCACAAACTTCAAATTGCCTTGCTTATAGAACCAATGATCTCTTATTGGCTGGTACAGGAGCATTAACTATATTAGTGGTATCACTCACAAGGACAGTCATGAAACTCAGAGCTATGTTTCTTGATAGCTTGGTCATTGAAATGTCTAGTGGGACAGGACAACTGGAAATCATAAAGAGCCTAGAAAGAGTACTGGGAATTTTTTCAATCAACATCATTATTACTATAATCCAAAACAACTGACCATACAACTTAGTGAAAGAAATATTTATGTGCTCACAGATTTTGGAGATTTTGGATTTAGTCTCTGTTGGGCTGGGTATGAGGAGCTCAGAGCATGCAGAACATGGCAGTGGGGAGGAAATAAAGGGAGAGAGTAAGAGCCCTGCTCTCACATGGGAGCTAGAAGCAAGAGAATACCAACAAGGAAGCAGATTCAAAGACAAAAGCACAGTTTCTAAGGCCACATCCCTATGGACTCACTTCCTCCAGCCACACCCTATCTTCCTAGGTTGCCACCCAGTAAATACATTACAATGAATTTATCCACTGTTGAGACTATAACTCTTATAACTTAATTATATCAACTCTGAACATTAACGCATGAGCTCCTCAGGGAATGTTCTGTATAACAGAATGTTATGCCATAACAGCCATAACATTTTACAGCAGGAGAAGAATGAAATAAGAATAATTGTAAACCCCACCTCTTTTAGCCACTTACTTCAGTGACTGGAAGACTGAGATTGACCTAATTTTTGTGTTCTTGGTATGATCCTATTTCATCCTAAAACAAACTCAGTCCAGATGGGGAACAGCTGGTCACCCCCCCTCTTTATGAGTTCCCTAAAATCTATGATGGCAGTAATTAAGTTACACTATGACTGCCTTCTCCAGACTCAATAACTCAGTATACTAAATTGTAACATAAAATTCTTATGAAATTACCTCATTCCTAATTTAAGCAAGCTAAATCATTAGCTACATTAAATTGTGGATTCAACCCCACCCACATACCCCTTTACACTGAAATGATGTGGGTTGAGTAGAAATTTTCTGTTATCTATATAGTGGCCACAGATGTGACTTTGGCATCAAATATTCATTCATTCATTCTTTCAGCAAATACTGTTGACATGAATAGTGTCTTTTGAGTGGCAGGCACTATACTAAGAATACAACACAGAAAACACAGAAATAGACTGTATCACTATAGAAGCTTGAATTTTGGTGGAAGAGAATGGAAAGGAAAAAGAGGTAATTGCATATTGTGACAGATACCATTAAGTAAATAATCAATATACAAGATAAAAAAGAATGATACAGGGGGAAGAAATGTTAAAACATTCAGTTCTGCTACTCACTGGAATATATTATCTAATTTTTCTGAGCTTTCATTTCTTCATCTGTAAAATCAGCAGAACACTATTATCTGCTGCATGGGGTTGGCCTGTGGAATAATTTGAGAAAATAATCTTAAAAGCACTAGGGAAGTGCCAAGGATTTTGTAAGAATTCATTAATAATAATAGTGATTACATTAGCTAACTTTTATTAACAGTATTTTCAACAGGGAGACCAAAGGCAAAGTGACTGTTTTGATCATCGAGAATATAATTGAGAGGAAAACACTGCAAAGGAAATGCAAAGCTTTATATATCGTTGTTACTATGTATCAGTTAAATAGGCAAGTTATTGATGAAGTATTGTGAAGAGGTCAAAATATCATATAGTTTCCTTTCCTTTAATATATTACAAAAAAAAAAACATTTTAAGACGTCACTCTGTGCTCTGCCAAGATAGGCACAGTGTGTACTGTTAAGCAATTTACCTTTGGTTTGGGATAAAATTATCAAATATCTAAAATAAATGTGAAAAATAAGCTTATCATTGGAACAAATACATTTTCTCTAAACTATCGTCTTATTCTTAAAATATGTGCAGTTTTATCTGCACACATTCTCTAAATAAACTGTTTGTATTTTTATTTTTTATTTTTTGGTAGTGGGTATTGAGCCCAGTACCATTTTACCTCTGAACAACACCTCCAACACTTTTCTTTTTTTATTTTGAAATAGGGTCTTGCTGGCCGCTGCTTGAGCCAGCGAGGTCTGGATCAGTCCACCGGGTAGCCAGGCCACTACTGGGGCCATCAAGAGTGGGATCGGTACTTGCAATGCAGCATGCACAGAGAAATATTGCAGAAAATAAAAATCAGATGCTTCCCCTAATCAGCAAAAACTAGGAGAAAAGGGGCAACAGGAAGAGGTCGAGCTATAGAAAGGGCCCTATAGTGAAGCAACTAAGGTAACCAATCAGAGGGTATGGAATAGGGGAGGATGGAGCCTCTTTAAAACGCAGGAGGTACATAAAGAAATGTATCAAAGTTAATCACCAAACAAGCATGGGATCGAGGGAGGGGGAGGGAATGGGATGCGGGCTGGATGAGGGCTAATTGGATGATGTGTGCTTGTACTCCAATGTGATATATGATTACAATGCACCAATTTAAATAAATAAATAAATAAATAATAAAATAATAATTTAAAAATCTGTAAAAAAAAAAAAAAGAAAGAAATAGGGTCTTGCTAAATTGCTGAATGTCTTCTGTCTCAGCTTCCCAAGTACTGGGATTACAGTACAATCACACCTGGCTCTAAATTGTTCATTCTTAATTCTGTGATTCTGGGTCAATAATCTATAAAATAGAACTAATACTGAGTGTGCAGCTCTTCTTGGGGTATTTACTGAATGTCATATTCATACCAGTATTAAAAGCACAACTAGATTCTAGTTTCTAAAGGATTAGTTTGTAACATACTTGTTCTTTTACTCCTAAACCATCACTTCAAAGCTAGTTGAGAAAGATGAGAGTTACAATATACATTTCAATATTCACTCAATATATGACATAGAGAAGACATTTCTAAGACTCTGTATCCTCATGTATAAAGAAGAGTCAACACGATACCTACAAAGACTGTTATAATCGAGGATACAAGGAAATAATAAAGAAAAATATGGCTTTTGTTGATAACTGTTCAATACATATCCACCAGTTGTGATTGAGTTTATTGATATTTTTCAAAAATAAAAATGTGAATAGCAGTGTCTATGGCATAGGTTTTATATAAACAAAAGGTGATTTCTGGGGTGAAAGAAAACCCTGAATATTATTAATAGCAAGAATAAGACACATAATGTCTACAATAATAATGACATTAGAGTTTTCCTCTTTATTTGCCATAAAATATTAGCCTGAAATGCATTGTTGAAAACACAATCAAGGCTTGTCTCCCATCTTTTGGATTCATCATCACAATAGCACATTAAATTTACTGACCAATGAAATCCTGGCACAAAGCAAGACTGGCAGAGGTAGAAATATTTCAATGTGTTGGGTCAATCGAGCCCTGACTAGAACATGTTCGTAGCTCTCTGGGGAATCTGCAGTGATAGTGTCAACATTTCCAGGCAGAATTATGCAAGGCTCTACATTTTAACAGTGAAACCATAAAGGCATTAAATATGTATCCTCACATGTTTAGATCCATTATGACTTATCATCTAAAATTACAATCTGAAAATTGTCTGCTCTCTAAATATAAATTAATAAAATGGGTGAAAAGGTTCCCAGAACATAAGTAGTATACATCTGATTCAATCTGAAGGCTGTTATGAATGATTCCTTTTCCACAGTTGCTCTGCAAACTAATGCAAAACAAAGCAATAAGCCTAATCAACAAAGAAAAACCAAGTGTTGGCCTCCCCACTATTTTTAAGTTAGAAATTAATTTATTTTAATATTTTATTGGTGCATTGTAGTTATACATCTTAATGAGGTACAAGATGGTAAATGCATATATGCACACATCATTCTTTTAGCCCTTCCTCAATTCCCACCCCATTTCCTCCCCCTCCTGCCTTTTCTTGTTTGGCTTAGTGATTGACTTTGATATGGTTTTGAATGTACATCATGTATTAGAGAATTTCCCTCTTCCCTCTCCCATCCCCCTCAAATATGTTTTGCTCATCTATGGTTTTCTCCCTCTTGTTCTAGAGTTCCTCCTATGACCTATTTTCTCTAGCTTCCTCATATTAGGGAGGGCATCTGATTTCTCACTCTTTGTAACTGACTAATCTCACTTAGCATAATGTTCTCCAGTTACATCCATTTCCCTGTAAATTATGTAATTTTATTCTTCTTTATAGATGAGTAAAATTCCATTGTGTACATATCCCATAGTTTTATAATCCATTCATCTGTTGATAGACATCTTAACTATCAATGGAATTGTGCAGCTATGAACATAGATACACATGCATTAGTTTGGTGTTTTGGTTTCCATTCTTTGGGGTAGATACCCAGAACTCGTATTGCTGGATCATATGGTAGGTTCACTCCCATTCTTCTGAGGATCCTCCACACTGTTTTCCAAAGTGGTTGCACAAATTTGCAGTCCCACCAAGAATTTAGTAGAGTTCCCACTTCTCTATATACTCACCAGCATTTCTTGTTGTGTTTTTAATGATTTCCATTCTAGTTAGAATTAGGTAAAATCTCAGGGTTGGTTTGATTTGCATCTCTCTGATTGCTAATGATATTGAGCATTTTATATTACAATTATCAAGCTCTGGAGGTAGATGTTGCATGAGATACAACTCATGAAAGTATAATTTTAAAATTATTAATTTAGAGATAAAAATAATGTATCATCAAATCTTCCTTGAGTGGAGAGTGGCTTAAGGGAAAAATCTAGGGTCACTTTTCCTTTTTTTTTTTGTGGGTCTGGGGATGGAACTCAGGGGCATTTGACCTCCAAGCTACACCCCTACCCTATTTTTTATTCTTTATTTTGAAACAGGGTTTCAATAAGTTGCAGAGGGCCTCACTAAGTAGCTGAGGCAGTCCACAAACCACGATCCTCCAGTCTCAGCCTCCCGAATGCTGGGATTACAAGTGTGCAGCACCACGCCTGGCCTACTTTTCCATTTCTTGAAATCAGATTCTAAGAGGGAAATAACCAGGGAATCAAAAAAAAATCAATGCTGATAGTGTAAATTAAGAAGATTGAAAATAGAAGATCAGTGTGGACAATTGTAGAAATAAAACCTAACACTATTTTTGCATTATTAGCTTGCATTTCTTCACGACACATTTCTGGCTGCATGTCTTTCTGGTTTAATATGAGTTGTCTTAACAAGGCTTCCTAGCAAAAGGCAGGAAACACCAAAGAGAGAGCCCAGAAAACAGCATGTGCAGTCTAAATGCTCCTTGCATATAGAGAAACCTTCTGAATTACAGTCTTTCACCTTCTTCCTCACAATCTTGGCCCATTGGAGATTTAGGCTAAGTCAATATTTATTCATCAGCATAATTTATAAATTCAGATCAGGAGAAAATTTATAATTAAAGACAAAGAAAGTAAAGGAAGAGGATGTTTGATAGAAAAAAACATTCTTTTTGTTTTTTTTTTGTTTCAACTCCCAGACACTTCTCTAATTGTCAAAAGATATAATTAAGCTAGACTATTTTGCAAAAAATAGATATAGAAAAATGTACCTTAAAAACAAATTTAAGACTTGTATTTCAGGCAATACAGAATATTCCATAGGCTGAGAAATGGCCCACCACACAACAACTAAAGGTATATTTTTTGGCTGAAATAAAGGAAAGTCTCTGGAGTCCAAAAATTAAACAGGAGCAGGAATCCAGAGGGATAAGCCAAGGTTTTAATAAGCACATCAAGGGCATGAGTAGCATTCCCCAAATTCGCATAACAAGAGAGTGACTGTAAATCTCCCTCATATTGCTGAGTTTTCCATGGTGCTAACCTTTCTGCAGTACCATAAACTAGAAAAAAAATGATTCCTGCAATGAGGCCTGGGAGGAAAATTACCTTAACTGCAGATGTAAGTACCTGAGAAAAACAAAGGCTCCCATGAGACTGTATTCTCATTCACTGGCTATTATTTTACTTCAGATCCAAATTCAAGCCAAGAATTTACTTTAAGTGACTTAGGTTGACAGAGATTCCAGATGTCTGGAAGAAAGAAACTCAAATAATCTCTGGAAGCATACAGCAATACGCTAGGACTCAGGAGCACCTACAGGCAAAGTTCCAAGTTTTAGAATAAAAATAATAAAGCAATAGATATGAGTCCATGAACAACAGTCCAGAAATAAGCTGCCTAGACTATATCTAAAGAATAAAAGTGTAAATTGAAAATAAGAGTTAAGAAAAAAGATATTATTGAAGATGGTCATTCAGATTGAAAAAAGAACAAAAAAACATATTTTATATGTGACCTTTTATATATGCATATATATACACATATATGAAGTATATAATAGAGACAAACACTACATGGAAATTCTAAATGGCAGGAAAGAACTTATAGGGAAAATCTATTAACTAGAAGACAAATTATGGAAAATATCAAGAAAAAAGGAGAGAAAGACAAAGAAATAAAATATACAAAGGAAAATATATTTATACATACTGAGACTAGTCAGACCTAATGAGAAGTTCTAACATGAATGCCTTTTCTGAGTTCTAGAAGTTGAAACTAAAGATAAAGTTGAGAAAAAATAGTAAAAGAAACAGCGCCTGAGAATTTCTTCAAACGAATAAAGGACAAAAAGCCTCAGATTTTAAAATAACATTTAATTTTAAGCCAGAGAAATAAAAAGAAATTCATAAAAGGAGAAAAGACAGATATTTAAGAAGGAGACATTGGAGGGCTTGATGTGTAACCTGGTGGTAGAAGGTTTGCCTAGCATTTGCAAGGCCCTGAGTCTGATCCCAACAACATAAAAGTTGATTAAAGAACATCTTAAGAAAAAAAACTACAATACAAGAACCAGAGTGCTCTAGATCAACATACACAGACCCAAAAAGAGAACTAGAAACACAGAGAGTTTACTTCCAACAAATCTGTAGCAAGGAATAGATTTTAAAATATTCAAGACAAAGAAATATCACCCCCAAAAGGAAGCTCCTAGGTTCAAAAATAAATGAGCAAACACAAGAGTAAATTCAAATAAGCAATAAATACATTATATTCTAATAACATTTCTATATAGGCTGGATATATATACATATATATCATATCAATTTACTTGCAAAAGTGCATATTAAATACAGATTTGGAATGATGAGTTTAAGAGGTATTTAAAAGTTTCTTGGGCTTGGGTTTTAGCCCAGTGGTAGAGCAATGGCTTAGTATATGCAAGGCCCTGGGTTTGATTTCCAACACTGAAAAAAGAAAACTTTCCTAATACATTTATTTCAGTATTTTTAAGTAAAAAAAAAATTCTCATGACTTATAAAGAAGACATAAGAAAGCAAACACAGGTCATTAAGAGTTTCAAATTGAAGACTGAGCAGGCATTCTACTACAGCAAAGACTTAAGAGAATATTATGAATAACTATATAACAACAATTTAACTGATAGCATATTTAAATATATAACAGTATATATGGTATAATAAACAGAAAAGTAGAAAATTGTCCTATAGAAATTATGACAATTTAGTCCATGGAATAACTATGTCCATAAGAAATACAATAGATCCAGAAATGTATACAGGCAGGCAAGTTTCACTTCCATTTAAGAAACAGATAATTTCCATGATGTATAAATACTCCCAGAAAGAACAAAAAAGAAGAGGAAGGGGTCCAGGGGTAGTGAAGAAGGGAGGGAAAAGGGAGGTGGTAGGAAACTAAATTGATCAAATTGTTAAGTGCATGTAGAAATATGTAACAAGAAATCACACGATCATGCATAATCATAATACACCAATAAAAATGTTTTAAATATTCTAAGAAATGTACCCCAAAAACTATGAACAGAAAAGCAGAATTCTCTACTTGCTTTTTAATTATTTTTTAACCAAGGCATCAAAACCTAAAAGAGGCAGTACAGGAAACAAAATTGCAAGCCAATCGTACTCATTAATATTAATAAAAAGCTTAAACAAATATTAGCAAATTGAAGAGAGCAGTGTACAATGTATATGTAATAATTTATACATCTAGACCATATTAGATTTGTCCTAAAAATATAAGTCTGGTTTAGCATTACAAGTTAGAGTTATATAATTTATCACATTAACTTTAAGGAGGTTTTTAGAAAAAAATATTATTAGATAAAAAAGACAAATTTGACCCTTTATAAAGTCAACTGAACCTAAGCTTTCTCCCTTTTTTACACTGAAATAAATGTTTATAACCTTCTAAGCAAATACAGTTTATACTGGTTTTTCACTAGAAAAGAGAATGGTCTAGATCTCCTTAGAACTTGCTCTATTTTTTTTCTGTATTCAAAATTAAATTGTACATTGAGAGGATCATAAAGCATCCTCATCCAAACCCCAGCACACACTGACACTTACTTAAGGCATCCCCAACTCAATAATGCAAGCGTCAGTGGTCCAGTGTCTCCTACAGAAAAATAAATAAATAAATAAGCTTAAACCGGCACAATTGAGAGATAGAGTATGCTTCAGTTTTGAACAAACATGATGTCAGGATAAATATACTTTTATTGGTACACTGTAATTAGACACAATAATGAGGTTCACAGTGACAGTAACATACATGCACGCTGCTGTTGGTGTGTTTTCCTCTGGACACACGCATATCCATGCTTATAATTGCATACTTCATAACAGCCAAATTATGGAACCTGCCTAGGTGTTCATCAACAGATGCATGATATTGAAGCTATGGTATATTTACACAATAGAATTTTACTTGGGCATTAAAAAGAACAAAATTATGTCATGTGTAGAAAAAAACAGATGGAACTAGAGAATATTGTCCTAAGTGAGATTTGCTAGTCTCAAAAAGTGAAGGGTTTTATGCTTGCTCTCCTATGTGGAAGCAAGAGAGAAATTTGGAAATAAAAGAGACTTTAGATAAATGAGAAATTCCAGTAAAAGAGTAGAAGGGGATTAAGGAAAGGAGGTAGGGGGAGGGATATGATGAAGGAAACAGTTCAAATAAAGCTACATATATAACAAAATTATCAATACCAATCTCAATATTATTCCTAGTTCTATTCCTTTTCTTGTTGCAAGGACCCATCCCTTAATGCTCTCTCCGAGCACCATTTTCTGCCACCTTTCTTTCAAGACATAATGCCAGGAAAAATGAGTGGAATCACGCAATAGGAATTTAAAGATGGTGCTAGCAACTTTCAGGGGCACTGATTAGAAAAGTTCAGGTTGGATACAGAGAGAATATACTTCATTTTTTATTTTAGTCCATTGTATACCAACCTTCTTCCTACCAAGCTTGGGAGATATTCAGACAATGAGAAACATCTTATGTATCTTTGTACCAACAGCACTGCCTTCTCTGGTCCCTTAATTGTGATAGGATGTAGTTAAGTTATGGTCAATAGTATTTGATGTGCTGCCTAAACCACATTAAAATAGCAATTAGTATTGCCTCGATTGATTTCATATTACATGGCTGAAGACAAAGTGAAATGAGATGGCATCCATGTAAAATGTGATCCTGAGAAGAGGGGAAGGGCATGGTTATGCAAAAGTGAGTCCAATCATCATGTCCCCAAAGCCCAAGGGCACAGTAGGCCACCTGTGTTTTCAGTGAGGATGTCCATGTCACTGACACTATTGGTGTCCATCCCTATCTGCTCAGCACTTTCTATTTCCACACATACAAGTGTATACTCGTGTGCTTTTCTAAAGGACTTTTTTGAGTCCTGGGAGTTTTCTCATCTCATCAGCATAAAGCAACTCCAAGCCCTGGGGCTAATATTCCTGGGTAGCAGCCCTGCTAGTTTAGAGCAGTAATTAGCTCCTTTATTGGTTTCTTTCCTTTCAGTCTCATTACTCTCTTCCCCAACCTGCTTTCCTGGATCCTCTCCAAAGACAAATTACTTGCACACAAACCCTTATCAGAGTCTAATTCCATTGGAACCCAACCTAACACACGTTTTCCCCCATGCTTGTATTGTGGTTGTGCATACCTATAATTCAAGTACTTCAGGGGCTGAGATAGGAAGGTTGCAGGTTTGAGACCAGCCTCAGTAACTTATCAAGACCCTCAGCAATTTAGCAAGACCTTGTTTAAAGATGAAAAAGAAGCAGCAAAATTAAATAGGACTTTGGGGTGTATGCAGTTCAAAGATGTATAACACCCCTAGACTTAATCCCCAGTATCACTAAAATAATTAATTAGTAAAACACATCTTTCAAACCCAGGTGGAGTTCCTAGATAGCAATCATAAGTAATCAGGAATTAATAAAAATATCCTAAAGTATTAGCAGATTCAGTTCATTCAAGAAGAAGTTGGCTCTAGTTTCCATGAAGTGTTCCTATAGCTTAGTCTCTTCTAAGAAGAGGAGATATAGCTGGGCGTGGTGGCTCGAGTTTGTAATCCCAGCATTTGGGAGGCTGAGACAGAGTATCACTGTTTGAGGACAGCCTCAGCTATTACTTAGTGAGGCTCTTTGCAACTCAGTGAGACCCTGTTTCAAAATAAAGAATAAATATAGGACTGAGGGTGTAGCTTGTAGGTAGAATGTCCCTGGATTCCATCCCCAGTACTGCAAAAAAAAAAAAAAAAAAAAAAAAGAGGAGATACGGTTGGTAGACACTAGATGAGAGGAATGTGACTGTGTGAGCACTTGCAGGAGTTTACTACTGAAAGTTTTTAATGGCAAACTCTTTGAGTAACACCCTACTCAAAAACAGGTTTAAGCTGGGCATGGTGGCACACATGTTTAATCTCTGTGCTTGGGAGGCTGAGACACGAGGATCACACAGGTTTAAAGCCAGCCTTAGCTACTTAGTGAGGCTCTCGGCACTTAATGAGACCCTGTTTCCAAATAAAATAGAAAACAGGTCTGGGAGTATTAGCTCAGAGGTAGAAAACCCTCTGGTTTTGACCCCCAGTACCACAAAAAAAAAAAAAAAAAAAAAAAAAAAACAGGTTTAAGATTCAATCCTCCACAAAACAAAAATTTTAAAAATAATAAAAAATGGGTGTAATAAAATGTATCATACATATATACACATGTATACACATACATGTGTAAATATGAACTCTAAAATAATGACAATGAATTATTATAAAGTCTTCCCATTCAATGAAAGACCAAAGTTAGGTCTTGTTTATTATCATCCTTTGCTTTCTCATTTGTTCCATATGTAGACCTGACATATGAAAAGTTAAGACGATGGTCTCCTCAGAAAGTGCTGGATCCCAGACATTTACTCACTTGTGAGATAATTCCAGTTCTTAACCCCTCTGTGTACACTTGTTTCATGTGAAAATAGTGAAAGATGATACATACAATACATTTAGCAGAATTCTTGCCTCCCTAGTGATTGGTCGGTCGGTCTCTCTCTCTCTCTCTCTCTCTCTCTCTCTCTCTCCAGCCCCTCCCCTGCCCTACTCTTCCTCTTTCTCTTTCTCTTCATTTATTTATTTTGTTTATTTTTTGTTCTTTCTCCTTTACATGTTTCTTTTTCTATTAGTCCTCACGTTCATTTTTACTAAATTTCACTTTTTTTTTGCGATACTGGTGATAAAACCCAGCAGCATTCTATTTCCGAGCCCAATTTTTTATTATTTATTTTGAAACAGAGTCTCACTGAGTTGCACAGGACCTAACTAAGCAGCTGAGGCTGTCCATGAACCGCTATTTTCCTGTCTCAGCCTCCCTCCGGAATGCTGGGATTACAAGTGGATAGCCATCCATCTGGCCAGGTTTAAATTTCACTTTTATTATTATCATTATGTTACTGTTTTATGATCTTAATTCCTGCTATTGCTAGCAAACTTTGCATTGCTTTGCAAATGCTAATGGGGCTGAGTGACTGGGAGATTCCTCTCTTTAAGAATCCTGGGCTATTTGGCTGGGTCCTCAATGGCATAATCAGTCCCTGCTGGGCTGTAGAAGTGGCCTTGAGATTCCATTTGATTTAGCTTCTTCTGGTTTGGAAATGGAATGGAAAATATGCCCAAATTATGGATTAATATTAATAATGATGTTATTGAGTTTTCTATGCTAGGAAAAGAAATGTTTATCATTTAATGCTTTATTTGATGGACTTCAGATTTTCTTTTTTTTTCACCAAAGGAAATTATTTTAATTAATAAGTCTCAAAGGATAATCAACAGAGATTTTCTAAAATGCCTAAGGCTCTGTTTATTATATTTTGTAACTTATTAACAATATAGCATTAAGTGAGTTACCATTTTGTGTTTTATTTAATTTTATTAATACTGATTGATTGATTCATTGTGGTACTAGAGATTGAACCCTGGGAAATTTTTATTTTTAATTTTTAAAATTTTATAATTTTTATTCATTTATTTATTCTTTATTTTTGTTTTGTTTTGTTTTTAGGTGGATCATATTCAAAATGTCATACATTCAGACTGTGCTTGGTGCCCTCTCCCCCTTCCACTTTTCCTTCCTCCCCTCTCAACAATGAGTGTCCAGGTTGACCATGGTATATTCATACTTTTACACATATTTGAATGTAGCTCCTCCATTAATCAACCTCAGCCTTCTTCCTCTCCTACCTTTCCATTCTAGCTTTGCTGAGGTTTCCTCTCCATTATCTGGAGTCCCTCTGGTATTTCTAATACTAGTTTGGGCATATTAGAAAAAAACATATGTCCCTTCTTATTCTGTGCTTGGCTGATGTCGCTTAAGATAATGTTCTCCAGGTCTTTCCATCGTCTTGTGAATGACCTAATTTTGTTCTTCTTTATGGCTGAGTAGAACTCCATTATGTGTATTTCCCATAATTTTGCAATCCATTCATCTGTTGATGGAGACAGGGTCTCACTAAGTTGTTGAAGCAGATCTCAAACCTGAGATCCTCCTATCTCAGCCTTCCAAGTATTGAGATTAAGGATGTGCAAAACCATACCCAGCTGTGAGTTAGCTTTATGAGAAGCAATTTTTTCATCTTATGAAATGAGGATAGTTACAGGCGTTACTTCAGTGGGCTGTAAAAAGGGGTCAAGTAAAAAGTATTTTATGCAGTATGTGGCATAATATATAAGCACCCAATAACTAGTAGATATTATTGCATTAAAATTATAATAGAAAGCAAGGACAAGTTTAAATTAAAAGACTAAGATGAAGAGAATATGTTTAGGATAATTTACAAGTAAAATAATTAAAAGAGTAGATGTTCTGAAAAGCAAACCCCCAGCTCTCCGGATAATTTTCTTATTTAGAAAGGCTCATTTCTTTAGGAATTTTTATAAATCATGTTTTGTGGTTCACAGACACTTAAGAGTTGAGAGCACTGTTTGGGGTACACAGTTTTCTGCTTCCAATTCCCCTCTTATTTTTTCTTTTTTGCAGCACTGGGGATGGAACCCAGGGGCATTCTATCTCCAAGCTACACCTCCAGCCCTATTTTTTATTCTTTATTTTGAAACAGGGTCTCACTGAGTTGCAAAGGGCCTCACTGAGTAGCTGAGGCTATCCTGAACCTTGATCCTCCTGTCTCAGCCTCCCAAATGCTGGGATTACAAGTGTGCACCACCATGCCCAGCTTCCGATTCTCCTGTTGATCAAGCTTCCCTTGCAAGCTTTGAAATCTCTCAGTGCATAGATTTTATCTTCCAATCCATGTACCATCTTCCACATCTCCTAACGAGCATAGTCCCTAGTGTTTATGGGACAAGGAAAGCCAATAGAATTCCTTTTGCAGTCAATTTATTTTCTTTTTTCAAAAGCTCTTAACTTGGCTTGCTGGAGAGGCTCTCTAAAAAATGTGTCATCTGGTAATTAAAGAACTTCAGAAAAAGAGTGAAAACCCTACCAGTATAAAACTCAAAGAAGTCCTCTACTAGAGAATCTTGTTGTCTATACTGTTGTCCTGAATAGAATTCTCTCCATTGGCACACCTCTACAATGCACCTTCTCATACAGATGACTAAATAACCCATTCCGATCATTTTTTTATACTTGGGATTGAATTCAGGGGCATTCTACCCCCAAGATACTTCTGATACATTTACAGCTCTTCTTTGTTTTAAAATGTGTCCTCACTAAGTTGCTGAGGGCGGTATTAAATTGCTGAGGCTGTCCTCGAACCTGCAATCCTCCTGTTTCAATCTCCTAAATACTGGGATTACAGGCATGTGTCACCACACCTGGCTCTGTTTTAAATCTTGCTTTTTACAGAGGACTGTTATGAAAAAACAGGTCAGGCCAGGTGTTTTCAGTTACTTAAAAGATTTTACACAAGCTGGGCATGGGGGTGCACGCATATAATCCCAGCATTTGGGAGGCTGAGACAGGACTGTGTTTTGTGAACAGCCTCAGCTACCTAGTGAGGACCTTTGCAACTCAGTGAGACCCTGTTCCAAAATGAAGAATAAAAAAATAGGGCTGGGAACCGGGCATGGTGGTGCATGCTTATCCGCACTTGGGAGGCTGAGACAGGAGGATCACACAGGTTCAAAGCCAGCCTCAGCTGGCTTAAGAGACCCTGTTTCCAAATAAAATATAAAATAGGTCTGGGAGTGTAGCCTGGAGGTAGAAGGTCCCTGGGTTCCATCCCCAGTACCACCACCAAAATAAAAAATTAAATAAATAAAATAGGCCGTCACTCAGATATAGAATGCCTATGGGTTCCATCCCCAGTACTGCAAAAAAAAAAAAGAACCCAATCAAGAAATGGGCAATTTAATTTATTATTAGACACTTCACAAAAGAAGATATACAAATGGTCAATAAACACATCAAAAGTGTACAATATCATAGTAACCAGAGATATGCAAATCAAAACTACATTGAAATTCCATCTAACCCCAATCAGAATGGCAATCATCAAGAAATTTTAAAAAAATAAATAAAGGTTGGTGAGAATGTGGAAAAATTGGAACTCTTCTACACACTGTTAGTGGTATTGCAAATTAGTTCAGCCAATATGGAGATCACTGTGGAGATTCCTCAGAAAACTGGAAATGGATCCACTATATGATTTAGCTATACCATTTTCTGGGGTATCTTTCCAAGGTACCAAAATTAGAAAACTACAGTAATATATGAATATCTGTGTTCATAGCAACACATTTCACAATAGCCAAATTATGGAACCAAGTTAGGTGTCTATCAACAGATAAATGAATTACAAAATAACGGAATATTATATACAAAGGGATTTTACTCCACAATAAAAAAGAACAAAATTATGTCACTTGCAAGAAAATGGAAGGACTTGGAAAACATTATGTTGAGATTAGCCAGTCACAGAAAGTGAAGGGTCATATGTTTCTCTAATATGTACAAGCTAGGGAGTAATGGGGATACCAGAAGGACTCCAGATAATGGAGGAGAAACCTCAGTAGAGCCAAGGAGGTGATCTGAGGGAAGGGAGGGGAAAGAGTGAGGTTCATTAAAGGAATTACTACCATTGACTGTGTGTACATATGTAAAAATACCAATGCCAATCTCAGTATTCTGTATTGAGAAGGGGGAAAATGGAAGGTGTAGGGGCTTGCTGTGTGCATGTATGTCACTGTCAACATGATTTACATTATAATGTGAGATTATAATGCACCAATAAAAGCATATTTTAAAAAGAAACTAAAAATATCTCAAATGCATATTCTAAATAAATTTAATTTAGTATATGAAAAAAATAAAAAAGAAAATATAAAAAAGAAAACAGAAGAAGCATTTTATATATAACAGCACCCTCCCTCCCTCTGTGACTGTTTCCCTCTGCGTCGTGAATCTGTACTCATCATTTGCAATGCCCCTTTGGACTGACCACACTCAGCCCTGATGTAGAGCCTTTGCACACTGGCTCTTGGTTCCAGAATATCGTCTCTGTCTAGATCAGCACAGGACTGGCTCTTCCTGACCCAGCAGCACTCAACCAAAATTTGACCTTCTCAAGATAAAGCCCAGGACTCTCAGATCAGTACAGCCCTTCTCCCCAACACACTACCCTTGTTATTTCCCATCACATTTCAATCACCATCCACTTGACAACATGTATCTGTGTCTACCACTTGTCATATAGTGTTGTAGCAATGTGAGAGAGACATTACTAAATAAGACAGGAGAAACTGGGTGTGGTGGCACATGTCTGTAATCCCAGAACTTGGAAGGTTGAGATAGGATCTCAGGTGGGAAGTCAGCCTCGGCAATTTAGAGAGACCCTTTCTCAAAATAAAAAAAGGAGGGCCAGAGGTGTAGCTCAAAGGTAAAATGTCCCTGGGCTCATCCCCAGTATAACACACACACATACACAGACTCACACACAAGAAGAATACCCTGCCACTTTTGAAAATAAAAATACTTGTATCTATCTGAAATAAATTTATTTGGTTAATTGCCCCCTGCTTCAGCTTGAAAAGACAGACAGAGAAAGAACTTTATATGTTGTGTTCATTCTTTTTAACTCAAAGTAAGCACCATGGGTACAGTAAATGACAATAAAAGAGAGAATTTAATTAATGAATAAATTTGTGTCTTTTTTGGGGAATCCTTAGTCCTATGTAGAAAAAGCTAGTCAACATAGGAAAATTCTAAATCAAATCAAATAAATAGGGAGAAAAAAATTAACAAGCATATTCTTAAATTACTTGCATCCCCATTACTAAAATTTAATCACTTATAAAAGCATAAAAAAAGAGATTCGAATGTAGCTTCTAAAGAAAATTTATTCTATCAATTAAGGACACTTGAGAGCAGAAGCTAATGAGCTGTTGTGAAGTCTGGGGTTGTGAAGGCCACTTAAAGAAAACATTTTTTTATGGACTTATAACTTCTCTGTGCCAGCCTTGGCTGGAGCAGCTCTCAGAAGCACTTATTCTTTCCCATAAGTCAGGGAGGGATGCTTCTTTGTCAAGGAGAGTACCAAAAGGGCATTTTTGTTCCCCCCTGTATTTGATGGGAAGTTAACACAGATTGACGATAGGTCATCTGAAAATGCTTGTCTCTTTTATTTTCAATTTTCCTGGTGGAAATTGCCCATATTTTGTCTGTTTGGCTCATGCTCTGTGGCATTTTGAGTATCTGACAAAATCTTCAGAGCAGTTAATGTTGAACAAATGTAGAGCCGTTTCACCATTTTTCAAGATTTTATCATATCAGTATTTCAGCGGTATCGGTTCTAATGCTGTTGTTACAAATCAGGTTAGCACACCTAGCAAAAATCAATTATGTCAGGGAATAATTATGGTGTCAGAATTTATAGCTGTGGCTGGAATATTTTTCTTACCAATAAAATGACATCTCTAATATTTATAACAGAGAAATAGACTTCTTTTAATAATCACAAAGATATTTGGTATATAACTCAGAAAAGAACTATGAAATTTATAAGGAACTGTTCTTCTGTCTTTTATTGTCATTGTTTTGACTGTTATCATCTTTGAAAAAAAATATGGACAGCACACCTATTTTTCCTAAAAGACAAGCAAAGTTCAAAGGAAATTTTCAGTCATTATTATATTTACTTCTGCTCTAAATTTGTAAAACAGAGCTTTGGAAGGAATGCTACTGTTTTATTTTACATACTATAATTCCACATGAAATTCTAGAATATTTATAGCCTCAAACTCTAGTTAAAAAAAAAAGAGGATGCCAACAAGATCGTAAAGGAGGAAGTCCCTGCCCTTGTTCTTCCATGGAAACATCAACTTAGCAATGCTATATGGACCAAAATACCTTTATGAGAATTCCAGAATCAACTTAAGCAGTATCTCAAGCAAGCAAAATGCCAAAAATGTAGACATTGAGACAGGTAAAAAATGCAATTTTGCTTTACTCACATTAATTAGCCTCATATCACCAAGTTCATTTCCAGGAGAGAATGCTCAGGTTGGTGACTTCTTTCTTGACAGCAAGGAGCATAGTATGATCACAATATTCAAGCCTTTTGAAGTCTGTCCAAGGAACTAATGTCTGTCTACCCTGGTTTGGAGTATTAACAGCCAGCCACCATGCATCAGATATCTGGTACCCACTAGAGAAGGGAGAACTGGAGGCATGCCCCTATAGAACCAAACAGTGTGCAGGACTAAAGACAGAGACAAGAGAGAGCAAAAAACCATGAGTTCCTGAAAAAGGAACCAGCAATTGTCCCTAAATAAAAAATTGTGCTGGGCGTGGTGGCACACGCTTGTAATCCCCACGCTTGGGAGGCAAAGAATGGAGAATCGCTCAGGTTTGAAGCCAGCCTCACTGGCTTAAGAGACCCTGTTTACAAATAAAAATGTAAAATAGGTCTGGGAGTATATCCCAGAGATAGAAGTGTTTCCAGGGAACCTCAGTACCACCAAAAAATAAAAATAAAATAAAATTCATTACTGATGCTCCTGACCCAATAGCATGTTTTCTCAGGAAAAATACCACTATCATATTAATAAATCTAGTGACAATCTACTTCATATATCGAAGGGCTCCAAGGGCCAGCAGCCACTGGGCTCCTTCCCTTCTTGACAAAGGCCAGTAGCTGGTGGGCTCCTGCCCAACTTGGGATGCACTCTCACAATTTGCCTTTTCTTTTAATAGCTCCTTGTCTGATAAAGTCTCCTTGAATACACATTACCAAGCTGTCCAGGGTAACCAACTCCCGCTGTAGCCATACTCCCACCTGCCCACTTCCAGAGAACCCAACCTCTCCCAGCCAAGGGGCCCTCTACGACATCCCCTGACAGCAGGAAGTAGCTTAAGACTTGGTCGCCACCCATTATCACCAAAAGGCCAGGATGATAAGTCGGGTCCCTCCCCTCCCAGACTTAATCTTGTATCAGGAACAGGAGGTGAAACCCTGGAGGCAGAATGTCGGCTCTGTGAAACTACAGATGTCATGAGAGAATCAGCATTCCCACGCTTAGTCCCCCCCCCCAAAAATACCAGCTTAAAAGCAGAAGTACTTTTGCCCAGGCAGAGGGACAACTCAGCCAGCTGATCCAGACTACATGGCGCAACTCTGTAGGAGGGTGGCTCATGGATCCCTTCCCCCAACTGACTGACCTCAATTCAAACCTAGAAGGTGCAGAGGTTTTAAAAAGTTTTTGATTCTTTTCATTAAAAGCAGATTTTCTGATAAAATAATCTGATGAAAGAAATGAAAGCAGCTTTTCCATTGTTCTGTATGCCTGTTGTTGTGCCAATAACATGCTGTTTTTACTACTATTGCTCTGTTGTATAATTTGAAGTCAGGGATTGTGATGCCTCCTGCATAGTTCTTATTGCTGATAATTGTTTGGCTATTCTGGGTCTTTTCTTTCTTCATATAAAATTCATGACTGATTTTTCTAGGTCTATGAGGAATGTTGTTGATATTTTGGTAGGAATGGCATTGAATCTGTAGATCACTTTTAGCAGAATGACAATTTTGATTATATTTATTTTGCCTATCCATGAAAAAGGGAGATCTTTCCATCTTCCAAGGTCTTCTTCAGTTTTTTTCTTTAATGTTTTATAGTTTTTATTGTAGAAGTCTTTTACACCTTTGGTTAAGTTTATTCCTAGGTATTTTATTGGTTTTGAGGTTATTGCCAATGGAATTGTTTTATTTATTTCTTTTTTTTGGGGGGTAGATTCATTGTCATATATAGAAAAGCAATTGGTTTCTTTAGGTTGATTTTGTATTCTGCTATACCCCCAGGCCCATTTTTTTAGTCTTTTTCTTTTTAAAAATAGGGTCTCACTGAGTTGCAAAGGGCCTTTCTACGTAGTTGAGGCAGTCTACACACTGTGATTCTCCAATCTCAGCCTCCCGAATGCTAGGATTGCAAGTGTGCCCCACCACACCCAGCTTTGCCACCATTTTCTGCACTTCAGGCCCTTAGTTTACTTGCCAGAATTTCTTGGGGCTGCAGAACTGGCAGTCATGGTTCTGGCAAGTGGCCTGAAACGGCACCTGCTGCCAGACCAGGTCAGCCTTGCACTCAGGTTCTTTGCTGTGGATCTCGCAATCTGAGTATTGGGTTTATTCCACCGTGGTTCCCTTTTTTGTGTTTTCATTCATAAATATCTTCGCTGTTTTGTTTTTCTTAATGAGGAGCTGCCTTCTCAGTAGTTGATTTTTGTTTGTTACAGCTACTGAAATGTGCTGTGTCCTACAGTCACCAACCATTTTCTTCTTCCCTCTACTTCCAGCACTTTAAAATAAAGTTCCACAGTTTTCTGGCCTTCTTGTCTGGCTGCTGCTTTCAAGGTTTTTCTTTTTTCTTTTTTCTTTTTTTTAGTGTGTGTGTATGTGTGTGTGTGTGTGTGTGTGTGTGTGTGCAGTTGACTATGATTTGCCCAAATGGTTTTCTTCATAACGTGCTCACCAAAAGTATATAGAGCTTCCTCAAACTCAACTTGCATTTAACTCTACATTTGCAAAATTAGCCATATTTTCTTTTTGCCAAGATGATTTGAATACCATTGTATATTTTTCTTCAAAATAGTGATAAGTCTCAAAATTTGGTTTTCCATACATATTCTGTCCTGATAGTTTTTTGGCTCAGTCAAATGGATTAGGTACCACATCCAAATCTTTCATTTCTGGCATATGCTTTCATATTTTAAAGAAAACAAAAATACACTTTAATTATTTTGTGTCCAGTAATGGTAGCTCTTCTTTTTCTTTGTTTTCAAACTGTTTGTTAATTGGCAACAGGGGAGTGATTAAGACATTTTTTTTTACTTCTCAAGTTTTCCTAGTAATCTCCCCCTAAGAGACATTTAATTAAAAAGAAAAACTAAGCACAAAAATACCTGAAATGTACATGCATCTATATACTAAGAAAAATAATGTGTTTGGAAGTTATCTCTTTTATGATACAGGATACAGATTTGAAATAATATATATTTGCCTAGAACCATACAGTAAAAAAAACTGTACTGTTATTAATGGAAGAAAAAGGCAGGAGCATAATGTAGAAAAATTCAGCTTTTCCTTTTATACCACTTTTGTACTGCCTGTTTATTTATTTAGTCCCATATGCATGTGTTAATTTCATTGTAAAAATAATTTAAAAATATGAAATTTTCTCTATATATTTTTAAAAGGCACCAACCACTTTCTCTTCTCCAATGGAGCCTGACTCTGTGACTCTCTAAGCCCATAACCTGGGGACATGTAACAAGGTGGATGAATACCAACCAGCTCAGAAAGCTAAAATGATCTGAGAGAGACCCCTGGAGAAACCGGGCCCAGTAAGACGCTGGGTTCTGGGCGGGGGTCCCACGCGGGGCACGCCAGATGGGGCCCGGGTCGCGGGACTCTGGGCCCCTGGCCGAACTGCGAGTAGCACGCCAGACCCCTGGAGAAACCAGGCCCAGAACAGAAAAAGATAAAGAAAAATATCGGAGAGGAGGTAAGAAAGCCGTTATGGATGCCAGGACACTGGAGATGCAGACAAAACTTATCTAAATGCACTGGAACTTATGGAAAAATTCGTCGTGAAAGAGGACTGCTATTTCTCTATATTGTTAAGAATCTCAGACATCACCTGTAAGGAGAGAGTTTAGCGGAGACCAAGGAGAAATGTGGTGTTGAAAGAGTTCTCCACGATGGTGGCGGAGACTTGTATTCAGGAGAAGCAGAAACCAGATCCTACCAACTTTATTTTTTTGGAGAAATTACACCAAATGTCGAATGCTACCATCAGGCATGCTTAGGAACACTGAACAACATTCAGATGGAAAAAGAGCCTGGAAGGATTTGAAACAGTGGAGGCAGTGGCAATGCCAGTGGCCAATACTCAGGGGAGGCAGAGATCTGATACATTACACCTGGAACCTTTGAAATAATAACCACAGAGACAGTGATCGGAACCTGCTGAGGGGTTAGGTGGGCGCCGGGGCCAGTGGCCGACATCGGAGCTTGCTGTGAGGCAAGGCCACTACTGAGGCCTCCGTGGCCGGGATTGGAACCTGCCAAGGGGTTAGACTGATGCTGGGGCCAGCGAGGCCGGCATTGGAGCCTGCCATGAGGCAAGGCTTGTGCTGGGACCTCCGAGGTCGGGTCCAGAACCTGCTGAGGGGTTAGGCCGGTGCTGGGGCCAGCGAGGCCAGCATCGGAGACTGCCATGAGGCAAGGCCGGTACTGGGGCCTCCGAGGCCAGGATAAGAACCTGCCGAGGGGTTAGGCCAGTGCTGGGGTCAGCGAGGCCGGCATCGGAGCCTGCCGTGAGGCAAGGCCGGTGCTGGGGCCTCCGAGGACGGGACCGGAGCCTGCTGAGGGGTTAGGCCAATGCTGGGGCCAGCGAGGCCGGCATCAGAGCCTGCCATGAGGCAAGGCCGGTACTGGGGCCTCTGAGGTCAGGATAAGAGCCTGCCGAGGGGTTAGGCCGGTGCTGGAGCCAGTGAGGCCGGCATCGGAGCTTGCCGTGAGGCAAGGCCAGTACTAGGGCCTCCGAGGTCAGGATAACAACCTGCCGAAGGGCCAGACCGGTGCTGGGGCCAGCGAGGCCAGCATTGGAGCCTGCCATAAGTCAAGGCCAGTACTGGGGCCTCCAAGGCCAGGATAAGAGCCGGCTGAGGGGTTAGGCCGATGCTGGGGCCAGCGAGGCCGGCATCAGAGCCTGCCATGAGGCATGACCAGTGCTGGGGCCTCCAAGGCTGGGATCGGAGCCTGCCGAGGGGTTAGGCCGGTGTTGGGGCCAGCGAGGCCGGCATCGGAGCCTGCCTTGAGGCAAGGCTGGTACTGGGGCTTTCGAGGCCAGGATAAGAGCCTGCTGAGGGGTTAGGCCGGTGCTGGGGCCAGCGAGGCCGGCATCGGAGCCTGCCATGAGGCAGGGCCAATACTGGGTCCTCCGCGGTCAGGATAAGAGCCTGCCGAGGGGTTAGGCCGGTGCTGGGACCAGCAAGGCTGGCATCGGAGCATGCCGTAAGGCAAGGCCGGTGCTGGGGCCTCCGAGGCCGGGATCAGAGCCTGCCTTGAGGCAAGGGTGGTACTGGGGCATCCGAGGCCGGAATAAGAGCCTGCCAAGGGGTTAGGCCGGTGCTGGGGCCGGCAAGGCCGGCATCAGAGCCTGCCGTGAGGCAAGGCCGATAATGGGGCCTCCGAGGCCAGGATAAGAGCCTGCTGAGGGGTTAGGCCGGTGCTGGAGCCAGTGAGGCCAGCATTGGAGCCTGCCGTGAGGCAAGGCCAGTACTAGGGCCTCCGAGGCCAGGATAACAACCTGCCGAAGGGCTAGACCGGTGCTGGGGCCAGCGAGGCCAGCATCGGAGCCTGCCATAAGTCAAGGCCAGTACTGGGGCCTCCGAGGCCAGGATAAGAGCCTGCCGAGGGGTTAGACCGGTGCTAGGGCCAGCGAGGCCGGCATCGGAGCCTGCCCTGAGGCATGGCCGGTGCTGGGGCCTCCGAGGCCAGGATCGGAGCCTGCTGAGGGGTTAGGCCGGTGCTGGGGCCAGCGAGGCTGGCACCGGAGCCTGCCATGAGGCAAGGCCGGTACTGGGGCCTCCGAGGCTGGGATTGGAGCCTGCCGAGGGGTGAGGCCGATGCTGGGGCCAGCGAGGCCGGCATCGGAGCCTGCCGTGAGGCAAGGCCGGTACTGGGGCCTCCGAGGCCGGGATAACAACCTGCCGAAGGGCTAGACTGGTGCCGGGGCCAGCGAGGCTGGCATCGGAGCCTGCCGTGAGGCGAGGTCAGCATCGGAGCCTGCCGTGAGACATGGCCAGTGCTGGGGCCTCCTAAGCCGGGAACGGAACCTGCCGAGGGGTTAGGCCAGTGCTGGGGCCAACAAGGCCGGCATTGGATTCTGCCGTGAGGCTAGGCCGGTGCTGGGGCCTCCGAGGCCAGGATTGGAATCGTGCCAAGGGGTTAGGCCGGTGCAGGGGCCAATGGCCAGCATCGGAGCCTGGTGTGAAGCAAGTTCACTCCTGCGGCCTCCAAGGCCGGGACCGAAGCCAGCTTAGGGGTTAGACCGGTGCAGGGGCCAGCGAGACTAGATCTGGGGTCTCCCATGAGGCAAGGCCGCTGCTTGAGCCAGGGAGGTCTGGATCAGTCCACTGAGTAGCCAGGCCACTACTGGGGCCATCAAGAGTGGGATCGGTACTTGCAACGCAGCATGCACAGAGAAATATCGCAGAAAATACAAATCAGATGCTTCTCTTAATCAGCAATAACTAGGAGGAAAAGGGCAACAGGAAGAGGTTGAGCTATAGAAAGGGCCCTATAGTGAAGCAACTAATGTGACCAATCAGAGGGTATGTAATACTGGAGGACGGAACCTCTTTAAAATGCAGGAGGTACATAAACAAATGTATCAAAGTAAATCACCAAAGAAGCTGGGCTGGAGGAAGGGGGAGGGAATGTGATGTGGGCTGGAGGAGGGCTAATTGGATGATGTGTGCTTGTATATCCTCTCAAGTCTTGTACTCCAATGTGATTGATATATGACTACAATGCACCAATTTAAAAAATAAATTAATAAACAAAAATAAATAAAAGCTATGAATAATAAAAAATGATCTGAGAAATGAGGTCTGGAGGGCTGACAAAACTGAAAATGTTACCTTGTTTTTGGTTTTTGTTTTAGAAGCCATCAAGTTACTGAGTGCTGTGAAGTTCCTTGGTATACTTCCAAAGCAGCTGTGCTGTGATTCCCATCTCTGTGGGCCAGGGTTACAGAGAACATTTCCAATACCTTCTAAGTCTTCTCAGGTAACCAACTCTCTCTTTACAAATTGGAAAGCCTTCTCACCCATGTTTGACCTCTTGTGAGTTATCTGTAATATAAGAGAACCAAAATACTTTATGGTTCCTCAAAGCCCAGGGAAGCATTAAAACCAAACAAATTTTGCTGCAACTTGAGATTTCCTGAGAAAAGAACACACACACACACACACACACACACACACACACACACACACACATACACACCAATCCTCAGGAGGCATTCTGTTTAAAATTTCTTCAGATTTGATATATTGTGATTTTGGAAAAAAATTCTTTCTAGTTTTGAAGTAGACTCGGATTCTAGATTCAAATCCCAGTGGCATTACTTATAAAAGCTGCTATATGACAACTTACTTAACCTCTCTATATCTTGATATTTTTTATCCATAAAAAGCAGAAATTTTGGAAATTGGTGAGAATAAAAATATAAATTTTATATAGTTACTATCATAGAATAAACTGACAATAAAAGTTAATAGTTTATAGTACTAGTAGTTGTTGTTATAATTTTAGAAATGCTTTTCTATAGCAAAAAGTACTTGAGTCATAGATGTGTATAATTTTCACATTTCCTTTCACTTAGAATAGGGCTGATAAAGCAAGTTTCATTTTCTGTTTGTCAACTCTATATTTCTACTTCATTCATAGTTGTAGATAATATGGCAGGGTTCATGGCTTTTATACCATGTGCCCCTTGGGAAAAGCCACAGTCTGTTGCCCATTGATGCTAAGTCTGGCATCCAGAGCCACAATGCCCTATTTTTAGTTTACTCACCAAATGTCTAATAGCTTTGGGAGCCACATATCCTGGAAAGGCCAAATTGCAATATTTTGTTCTACTGTCCACATGACTCTAACTTGCCAACTTATAAAACATACAAATAGAGGCATCATACAAATATCCAAATATTAAGGAGAAAACAATTATAATGTATTGAATGTTAAATGAATCAATGAGTATAATTTATTGTGCCAATCTACTTCACATGTGCCATCCCATTTAATGTTCATAAGAGTACTTCAAGGCACAAATTGCCATATTGTAAAGAAGAGGCAACCACTCTTAAGAGTGTTTATGTTCTCTGCCCCACAGATGGTGAGTGTTGGGACTAAATTCAAACCCAGTTTTACAGGGTGGCCATATTTTTCCTTCTTTCGGTATATGTACACAGAAAGATGCCCAGTTTGGGATACATTCCTGATCATACCCAGAGAAACTTGTGAATTAAAAAAATGTACAAAGTATTCATTTATTTCCTTGGGTTTGGCAAGGACTGAAATTATCATAGACTTGAACGGTTCATGTTACTTTCTCTGGATATTGTTATCAATCAAGAAGATATCTTTGCATTCTCCAAAATTTTAAGTCTCCAGTGATTTTCTTTGTAATCCTAATGTTCAAAATATAATAATAGCAAAAGGAACATTAATTAGACTATTTGCAAAAGAATGTGATTATCCACATCTTCTAGAAATGTAATTGGGGAAGCAGATGCCACACAGTTAATGATTAACAGTGCCTTTGCTTACCAGCAATTATTGTTTTTTTAGTTCCTGAAAGCTTGCTGATTAGCCAAAGACACTCAGAGTTTGGCTCCAACATAGAGAGCTTGATCTCCAACCATGTTTCATGGCAACTCCATAAATAACAATATGTCCCACAGACCAGATCCCTAGCCTGCAGGCACCATTATATCAAGTCTCCCAGTCTTGTGCATTGGCAAGTGCCCATGGACTCAGAGCTTGGAAGAAACTCAGTTGGAATTGGGAATACATTTTTGCCTTGCTAAACTACTATTTCAAGTAAGTGAGCAAGCCTGTGTGAGAACTACAAGTCTAGGAAGCCAAAGCATCTCTATTACTCTGTTGCTATTGCTAAGCACTAGAAGGGAATGGACAAAGTCACCTGCAATGACTCGGCATGGGCAGATCGTCAGTGCCCCTTATGGATAACCTTTTGCAAGTTAATTAGCATCTCCCACCCTTAAACATCATCTCTGGAAAATAAGTAATAATAGTCAATGACTCCAGTGGTTTTGAAAGTTATTATTAAAGCGATAAAAGTGTTTAGTTCACTGTGAGGCATACTTGAGTAAAATAATTAATTTGCTAATGGAGGTGATGCAATCCCTCTTTAAGCTCAGTTGTCCAGTTTCCAAAAGCAGGCATTTGGGAAATCTAGCTGGACTCCCAACACCTTAGCTGATTTTGAAAGTTTGACATTTATGTTGCCACAATTGACTATTTCCCCTTCCTGTCTTTCCACATTTGTCTGTAGAATTTCATTCACCCATGTGGCACCTACTTATTTATTTATTTATTTATTTATTTATTTATTTATTTATATTTTTGTACTACTGGGGATGAAACCCAGGGGCATTCTACCTCTGAGCTAGCACTTCACATCTTGCAGTTACTGTGCTGGGCATTACTGTCCCACTTCCTCCTAAGGTCACCTGGCTCAAATGCACATACTCTTGCTGCATTCTGGGACGGGTTGAATGTGTTTGAAAATCACATTTAATCAGTCCCAGAAACAGGGTCTCACTAGGTTGGTGAGACCAACCTAGTGAGACCCTATTTCAAAATTAAAAAAAAAAAATAGTGCTAGAGGTGTAGGTAGGAGATAAAATGCCCCAGTACCACAAAAAAGAAAGAAAGAGAAAGAGAAAGAGAAAAAGAAGGAAGGAAGGAAGGAAGGAAGGAAGGAAGGAAGGAAGGAAGGAAGGAAGGAAGGAATTATACCCTATTACTCCATGAGGTTCAGTCTATGTTGATGAGGTAAACTGAATAACAAATTTCTCAACTAGGCATGGTGGTATGTGCCTACAATCCTAGTTCTTGGGAGGCTGAGACAGTAAGATCCAGGTTTGAGACCAGCCTCAGCAACTTAGCAAAACCTTGTTTCAAAATAAAAAATAAAAAGAGCTGGGTGTAGTTGGTTGGGTGTGGTCGTGCACATTTATAATACCAGTAAGGGAGACTGAGACAAGAGGATTGCAGGTTCAAGAACAGCCTCAGCAATTTGGTAAGGATCTCTCCAATTTAGTGAAACCCAGTTTCAAAATAAAAAAAAAGAATAAAATTTGGTGTGGGGGTGAAGGTTTGAGGTAGAATGCCCATGGGTTCCATCTCCATTACCACGAAAAAAAATACAATTTTTTTTTTTAAAAAAAGAGCTCAGGGGACAAATACTTCTAAGCTCAATCCTCAGCACCAAAACAATAAATAAATAAATAAATAAATAAATAAATAATGTTACAGCATGATTTACATTATAAAGAAACCAAGGATAAAATATTTAATGATTTGTTTAATTGTTCACAGTTGCCTGGAAAATAATTAGGACACAATTTCAGCGTTCTCAGCTCTACTTTTGATATCTATTAAACATATAAAAAGATAAAGCAACCAATTTACTCTTTTGTCCAGCCAAAACTGTGTGCTGTGAGGGGCCTGTTGGGACTATTGGTGCCACCATTTTTCTTCTTTCACTCTATAAAATTCATCTAGGAAATTGTAACAAGCTCTCTTTGAGAATTTATACCTATTCCAAGAGAAATGAATCAAATTATTGAATTTCCAGTGTTTTGATGTTGTATCTAAGCTATTATAAGTGGTATGATTCAAAAGAATTCAAATATCAGAGCCCCATGTCTCCTTATCTAAACACACTTCTAAAGTAGAAACTTTCTTTTTATATGAGATTTACGTCTTCCTCAGACCTAAAACCAGGTTAGGCAGGCATGGTGGTACTATTAATACTATCAGTTACAGTATTTGGGAGGCTGAGGCAGGATGATTGCAAATTTGAGGCCATCTTCTACAACTTAGCAAGATCCCTTTTCAAAATAAAAACCAAAAAGAAATGGGGGTTCAACTCAGTGCTCGAGGGTCCTTGGGTTCCAATCCCCAGTATCACAAAAGTAAATAAATAAATAAATAAATAACCAGGGACTAAACTCTAATAAACTTGCTTCATTTGCCAATTTTTCCCAAGAGGCTGATCACATGCGAGGGTATTCTTTTATTTTACTAAGGTTTAAAATTTCAGATCTGAGGAACATGGTATAGTGATACCGGCCAGTAATTTCAATGACTGAAGTAAGAGGATCACAAGTTCTAAGCCAGGCTTGGCAACTCAGCCTCAAAATAGAAGAAGAAGAAGAAGAAGAAGGAGGAGGAGGAGGAGGAGGAGGAGGAGGAGGAGGAGGAGGAGGAGGAGGAGGAGGAAGGAGGGAGGAAAAGGAGGTTGTTTGGAGATGTAGTTCAGTGTAGAGTGCCCTTGGATTCAATCCCAAATACTGAGAAAGAAAACTCAGATATGAGTTATATGTAAGTATAACTTAGATTCACTGGCCAGCCATCTCTAGTTCTCCACTATAGACCTCCAAATCCAGTTTCTAAAATCTAGATACACATTTCAGATGGCTGACAGAGAATAACTCCAAGATAGATTATTGTACAAAACTGAGGAGACCTTTTCTTTCAAAACTCAAGAGCTTTCCCTTTGATTCTCTCTTCCAACTATGACGAAAATCCCCTTGATTCAAGCTCAAATTGACAATGTTTTCTTTGCCTGTATGAGTCGTTCTATCTATAGAACCTAATTGCTGTTACTTCTGTCATCTTTTAAGACCCACAATACTTCCTATCAAGTCTAAAGCCATCTAGTTTCACAAGATCAGTCTTTCATTTGGAATCTCAACCTTTTGTTTCTCTTTTTCCAGTATAATTTATATATTAAAAGACATGAGTCATTTTAAAGTACTGCTTTGATACTTTCTGTCAAAAACACTTAAGTGTCTTCCAAGTGTCTATAAAGTAGATTTTACAGTCCTGAGCTATCATTTAAAACTAACAATAGGCCGTCAATAATTTACATTACCAACTTTTTCAGCTGTTTGGGACTGACTATATCACCCACCCCCCAGTTTCATTTGTTAAAGTCTCAGCCTCTAGTATCTCAGAAAGTAACCATATTTGGAGATAAGATCTTAAAGAGGTTATGAAGTCAAAATGAAAATGTCAGAGGGAGCCTGCAATCCAATAAAACAAATTTCCTTAAAGAAGAGAAGGAGGCACCAGCAATGATGACCAGAAGTATAGGCAGCCAGAGGGTAACCATCTGCAAGCCAAGGAAAGGGCAGCAGAAAAGCCCAACTCTGGGACACCTGCACCTTGAACTCTGGGACACCTGCACCTTGATTTTAGACTCTGAGAAAAAAACTTCTGTCATTTAAGCCACTCAGTGTGTGGTATATTGTTATTATAGTCATTAGGAAATTCATATACTATCCAAACTTAGTTTCTTGCCAATTCTCCCATTTCTGCTGGTTATTTTTCTACCTCTATAGTATTCTTTTGGGGATGAAATGATAACTATAAGTTAACTCAAGTCTTTAACTCATATTCATTCTTTCAGATCCACATTTAAAATAATATTTTCCAAATGAGAAAACCCAGCATTCTACATTCTCCCAACCCATTCTCTAAATGCCCTTTTAAGACAAATAGTGTATTTGTTTGGTAATAGAACCATTCTTTGGGTGTGTACATGATCTCTTTACACTGTCAGATCCTTGGGTGTAGGAAGTATGAATCAGTGTTCTTCGCACCCACTCCACACCTATGCGTAGGCTGCACCATAATATTGCTCAAAAAGCAAGTGACTAAATGATACCAATAGCAAGTGATAATGATAGATAATAGCTAATGATCACCCTCTGCAGGTAGACACAGGATCGTCCTATTGAATCATCAATAAAACCCTCTGAAACAGGTGCAGTTATTGTCTTGATTTGAAAGAATGGAAAACCTATAGAGAGTAAAAATGATAGAGAGTGTACATATGTGATTCTAAGTATAATCCATTAAACATGGCCAACCCTTGGTATCTGTGGATATCTGTGTGTAACTGTAGATTCAACTAACCACATATGGAAAATAATTTTTTTTAATTGTGCCTGGTCAGGCATGGTGGCACACAACTGTAATCCTAGAGTTTGGAAGGCTAAGATAGGAGGATCACAGGTTTGAGGCCAGTCTCAACAGGTTTATGAGTTTCCCTCAAAAACTTGGTGAGATGCTGTTTCAAAAATTTATATTTAAAAGAAAAAAAATAGTGTTGTGGGTGTGGCTCAAAGTTAGAATACCTCTGTGTTCAATCCCTAGTACCATGAAAAAATAATTATGTCTAAACTGAACAGGAAAATCTTTGCTCTTGTCATTATTCCCTAAACAATAAACTATAGCAAGTATTTCTATAGCTTTTACATTGTATTTGATATCATAAGTAATCTAGACACAATTCGATGTGTACCGTAGGATGTGCATAGATTATATGCAAACGCTACATCATTCTTGTATGTGGTACTAGGAATTGACTCCAAGGGCATTCTACTCAAGTTATACTCCCAGCATAATTTTATTTTTTATTTTGAAACTAGATTTCACTAAATTGCTGAGAGTCTCACTAAGTTGCTAAAGGTGACCCTGAACCCTGTGATCCTCCTATCTCAGCCTCTCAAGTACTGGGATTATAGGCATGTACCACCACACCCACACCTAGCTATCCCATTTTATATAATGAGCTTGAAGGTCCTAAAATTTGGGTATTCTGGCAATTTGAGGCAGGTTTGGGGGGAACGGTACTAGAATCACTGCCCCATGGACACTGAGGGCTGACTACATGGCCACCAAGTACGTACTTTCTCCATTCATTCCACTGTCTGGCTGTGATAATGGAATTTAAAACCCAGCCATCTAAAACCCTTCTCAGAATGACAGGGGAGCAATTAAAAAAGAAATCCCTAGAGAGTTGCCTTCAAGTTATAGGATTGCTTTTTTTCTGAGGCAACAGGACAGAGAACATATTTTTCTGTCAAATGGGCTCTTCCAGCGAACAGGTCCTCTTAAATTTGTGTAGCAGTTCAACATACAAACCTATGTCTTCCATACCCAGATATAGACAGCTATAGCCCCAATTGCTAGTATATGGCATCTTCAATCGTAGAGCCTGATCTAAAGATCATCTCACAGAAACCAGCTCTTCTGGTAGACTAGGTTTTCCTAAAAGAGTAAGGCATTTGAATATCTTAAAACAATGATTACTTCTCAAAGTAATTTGCATTGATATTTTTAAATCTTTTTCTACAGGAATATCTTTCAAATAGCATGATCCTATGATAAGGCACAGGATTTTCCAGCAAGGCTTTAAAGAGAAATTGCAAAATGTACCTGACCATTACAAAGAGAGTAAGTCAAATATCTATTGTGGCTGTTAATGAAAATTTTCCTCCATTAAGTTGATAAAATGGTTCCATTATCTTTTGCATCTTTAAGTCTTCAAAAGATAGCTTTGTGAAAAGAGACGATTGAGAGAAAGTGCTTTTACAATAACTTATCTGAAATTAGATAAGATGTATACATTGCTCTGGGTTTAATCTCATTGTTCTAAATCTCATGAAAGAATAAATAAAGAAGGAATAGATAGAACTATTCTAATGTGGCCTACAATCACAGGAAAGTTCAAGAGAAAACCACTTATCTGTTGAAAGAACTTACCTGCTCATTCAAACATTTAGTATGTGCATACTTTGAGTTAGGAATAAAGAGGAGGAAAAAAAGCACAATTTCTGCCTTAGAAGATGCTTATATAAATGAGCAGATAGACATGAAATATAGGACTCTAAGTATATCTTCAAGAAGTTGAAAGACTAGAGGAGCAGAGTGCTTCTATATCTCCTGTAAGTTCTTGGTAAGGGTGAATTGCTTTGGAACCAATAACAACCAACCTTTTCTTTTCCTTCCTTCTTTTCTTTTTCATTATTTTCTTCCTTTCTTTTTTTTCTTTCTTTTGTTCTTTCTTTCTTTCTCTCTCCTTTTTTGTATGTTTGATTCTGGGGGAGGGAGGGAATTAAACCCAGGTCCTTCTTATATCCCCAGCCCTATTTGTATTTTTACTTTGAAACAGGGTCTCACTAAGTTGCTTAAGTCCTCACTAAATTTCTAAGCCTGGTCTTGAACCTGTGATCCTCCTGTTTCAGTCTTCCAAGTACTGGGATTATAGGTGTGTACCAACATGCCTGACCCCAAACAACTCTTTTTGTCTTATTTGGTACAGAAGATTGAGCCCAGGGGAATTCTACTTCCAATTCTGGTCCTTTTTAATTTTTTATTTTGAAACAGGGCCTTGCTGAGTTGCTGAGGTCCTCGCTAAATTGCTGTGCCTGGCCTTGAACCTGCAATTCTCCTATCTCAGCACCGCATGTACTAGGATTACAGGTGTGCACCACCATCTTGGCCCTAACCAAAGTTTTTTTTTTTTTTTTTTTTTTTTTTTTTTTTTTTTTTTTGTGTGTGTGTGTGTGTGTGTGTGTGGTACTGGGGTTCCTGGAAGCCCTTCTACCTCCGGCCTACACTGGCTACACTCACAGACCTATTTTTTTAATATTTTTTAATTTGGAAACAGGGTCTCCTAAACCAGCACACACGGCTGGCTTCGAACCTGCGCAATCCTCCTTTCTCCACCTCCCAAGCGCGCGTGCGGGGGGGGGGGGGGGGGGGGGGTTACAAGCGTGCGCCACCACGCCCAGCGGTCCCTAACCAACTTTTAAATGAACACATGCTGATGACCTAACCTTTTAAAAATAAGAACTCGCCTGGGAGTGGCGCGCACGCTTGTAATCCCTGAGCTTGGGAGGCGGAGACAGGAGGATCGCGCAGGTTCAAAGCCAGCCACGCTGGTTTAAGAGACCCTGTTTCCAAATAAAAATATAAAATAGGTCTGGGAGTGTAGCCCGGAAGTAGAAGGGCTTCCAGGAACTCCAGTACCACCAAAAATAAATAAATAAATTAATTAATTAAAATAAAAATAAGAACTCAGAAATATAATACATGCTTTTAAAAAGAAAAGCTTCCAATCAGTAAGTTTCTTCTTACCAGCTAAAATGTGTAAAAATGTCCTTGTATCAAACTAAATGTTTGCTGTAAACAGTTTTTTCTCATTCTTGAGGCTGTGAAGAAGGGAAGAAACATAAGAACTCTTTTTTCTACAGTTCAAATTCTGAAATAGCTATCCAGAACCTTCCATCTGAGTTGATTTTAAGGTTTGATTTGACATCTGCATCAAATGATATAGTTAATGATGAGTTCATAAATTATGTTAATTAAGCCAGTCAATGATGATCTTATTGAGATTTACCCTTTATAGCTACTGTTTTCTCATTTATGAAGTTCTTGGTATATCCCCCAGTATTTAAGATGGGCAATTAACTGTCTTGTCTTCTAACTGTAGCAACTTTGAATAAAATATTTTTGATACTTTCTGAAAACCTGAATATAATTTAAAGGTTCTGGTTCTGTTTATTTATGTTTGTTTGTCTTATAGGGTTTGTTAGACATTGTGGCATAATATTTTGTCATTTGATGCACTAAACAGTCTCTTAAAATTACTCCTGTTTTACTCATGAAAATAATAAAATCTATGTTAAATTTTTATTCCTAAGTTCCCACAGCTAATACAAATCAATGTGATGTTAGAAATTTTCACAAAGTGGGGGGGTAGGGATAGTTAAACTGAAGAATTAAGAGAAATTACAAATTGTTCAGAAGAAGCTGGGCACAGTGGCACATGCCTAGAATTTTAGTACATGAGAGGCTGAGTCAGGAGGTTCACTAATTCAAGACCAGCCTCAGCAACCTAGCAAGACCCACCTAAGGAGACCCTGCTTTAAAACAACAACAAAAATAAATAAATAAAGGGCTAGGGGTATAATAGTTCAGAGGTAGAATACCCCTGGGTCTAATCCCAATACCCAAAACAAATTGTTAGTAAAAGAAACAAAATATTCTAGGCAGAGAAAACACACATGAACAAGGTCCTAAGATACAACTTCTTAGAAAAATGACCCTTTTAGATCCAAGCGTGGTGGCAAGCGATTTTAATCTCAGCTTTTGGGAGGTAAAACATGAGAATTGTGATTCACAAACAGCCTCTGTTACTTAGTGAGGCCCTTTGCAACTCAGTCTGACCCTGTTTCAACATAAAGAATAAAAAATAGGGCTGGGGGTGTCGCTCAGAGGTAGAATGCCCCCGGCTTCTATCCCCAGTACCGAAAAAAATAATAAATGACCTTTTCAAGAAATTTCTAAAATAATTATTTTCAAGTACGGTTTAAGAAGAATGCTGTCAGATGTGTGTTTACTGAATGACACTTGGACAGGATGGTTGAGCCCTGTGATACCACAAAACAGGAAGAAAAGGAAAAGTATTGCATATTCTTAGTTGAGAGCATGCAACTTCTTTTGCCATTTCAGACCTACTGTCCACCTGTTGGTCCACGTTTAATTATTATAGCACCCCTTTATCTTTTAAAAACATTCCTGTTTGGATGATAAATTATATAATCACTCTACTAATTATCAAACTAACAGAACATATGGTAATATTCACTGTTCTGGAGTCTCAAGCAAATCTCACCAAGACATCTGGCTTTGTCCCTGATTTAGGAACAGATGCAGGTTAGTGTCAGAGGTACGACATCCTCATGAGAATACTTAGAAGGTCAGTGTGGAAAACCCACTGCACAGCAAGAGAATATCATGAAAGATGAGGAGAACTTCAAAAAGAATGAGGTAGGCACTGTCCCATTGAACATGACAAGGACAGCCCCCTTCACCAGCCCAAACAAGAGCTACAGCCAGAACAACATGTGAATTCAACCATTAGGTGAGTACAACCTTAAATGCTACATACGCACTGGGATAAATATTTTCCCTAGGTAAGGGTGTTCTACCTCCAAGCCATCCCTTATATGTGTTTATTTTTATTTATGTTTGTTTTGTTTAGAAACAGAATCTCACTAGGTTGTCGAGGGTCTCGTTAAGTTGCTGAGGCTGGTCTCAAACCTGCAATCCTCCTATCTCAGGATTACAGATGTTCACTACCATGCATAGCTTTATTACTAATCTTAGGAAGGAAAACTTCACTGGTCATTTAGAGAATTGTGCTTTCTACTATTAGATTGGTGCGCAAGATAGAAACCGTCTGTCTGAAATTTCCCTTCCAAACATCTACTCTTGTAGTACTCTTAGACTCCAAAACTACACTCAAGTTACCAAGATATAACTCTTTTTCTACACAATGATGTAATATCATCCTTTTCTTACAATAAAAGTAGGAGAGAGTTTAATGAGGGAGTATATTCTGGAAACTAGTGTCTCCCACACAGCCCAACAGAAATATAAGATACTTTTATTTTGGTCAAAATGTCTTTGGTCATTTGAAACAGTCATATCAATTCCATTTTATTAAATCTGTATTGTTTTCCAGCAGAGATGAATCTCTTGGAGCTGAACATTTTGGTGGTACCATTAGAGGAAGTGAGAAAAGGATCAGAATGAGAATCTGGATAAGATAGAACTATTTGTACAATTGCTCACACTATTTAACTTAAAGAAGCTTATTATTCTCACCAAATCTCAGTTCATTGTCTGTAAATTAAGTTCTGCCCACTTAGCTTCCTGAACTACATTCTATGCTTTTTTCCTATTTTTTTCTCCTGAACATCCCTAATATATATATGTACGTATTTTTTTCTTCAGTATCTCTGGATCCTGCCCCCAAAACAATTTAGATTAAAATCTTTGCTGTGCTGAAGAGCTCCTGATATTGACCAATTAGCTTCCAAGACCTGTGTATTCAATGAGCATTGCAAATATGAGCTATGGGGGGAAAAATCATAGCTTTAACACATATGTTCCCCATTAGCTTTGAAATAGTTCTAATGTTTAAGCATTCCACCCTTATTTCAACATTTCATATTTAAGAATATATGAGCCATGCATGGTTATGCATGCTTGTAATCTTAGCATTTGGGAGGCAGAGACCAGAGGATCAGTTTGCGGCCAGCCTCAGCTACTTAGTGAGGCCCTCCGCAACTTAGTGAGACCCTGTTTCAAAATAAAGAATAAAATTAGGGCAGAGGGTGTAGTTCCGAGGTCGAATGCCCCTGGGTTCCATCCCCAGACCTGCAAAAAAAAAAAAAAGAGAGAGAGAGAGAGAGAGAGAGAGAGAGAGAGAGAGAGAGAGAGAGAGAGAGAGAGAGAGAGAGAGAGAGATAGGCTTTGGAACATCTGGAGACCTCTTGGAAATAAATGTCCTAAAAATTCTGTGATCTGTATTGTAAACATGTCTTAGAGAAATTCAGAACTACTCTTCCAAACAAACATGAGTCATGAAAAAAACTTAGATTTAGACAGGATTTTAAATGTTGCCCATACTCAGGTGTGGTGGCACCTGTTTGTAATCCCAGCATTTGGGAGGCTGAGACAGGAGGATCAAGGTTCATGGACAGCCTCAGCTACTTACTGGGCCCCTTTGCAACTCTTTACTTTTAAAAAAATAAAAGCATAAAAAAGGGCTGTGGGAGTAGTTTGGATTTCATCCCCAGTATCTCAAAAAAAAATATTGCCCAATATGAATATTAAAAGGATCTGATTTTTTTTCAACAATGAGAAAAGAATAAAACTACCTAAATAAAGACAGCATGATCTAGAGGGGGAAGAAGGATCAATCCACTTAGAGACTGATTAGCTGGGCATGGTGGCTCGTGTTTGTAATACCAGTACTTGGGATACTGGGACAGAAGGTTTGCAGGTTCAAGGCCAACCTCAGCAACTCAGCGATCCTCAGTAAACCAGTCCCTGTTTCAACATAAAATTATTAAAAAGGGCTGGGGGTGTAGTTTGGAGGTAGAATGCCTCTGGGTTCAATGCCAGCATTGAACAAACAAACAAAAACATTGAAAAAAAAATGAGTGCACAGCATGCAGCCTCCTGTGTGGCTCAAATTTCATGATGCCTAGTTCACTGAGAAGAAAAAATAGCACATTTCCACAGCCATTCCTTTTCCCACCCCACTCTGAGAAACATAAATGAGTCAGCCAATAAAAAGGGAAAACTGAGCCCTCCTGCTTTCTAGCCCGATTCATGAAATCAGCAAGTTTACTTAATAAATCGAACTTCTGTGACAATGACCAAAGATGCTGTGTCGACCAGGTTCTCAAAAGGACTTTTCTATTTGTGAAGGAAAAAAAAAATACACAAACTTTTACTTCTTTGTTTGTTCATGAGGCAGAGATGGAGAGTGCATTTGTTTTAAAATATTTAATGATATCGTACGAGCTAGTCGAGCACAAGACCTGTCACTTCCAACTTTATTTTAAATTAATTAAACCATCACTCTTCAGTTACTCTCAACACAACACAGTCAGTGTGCTTGTTTCTGGTCAGTTCTTAATGGCAAGCACTGAAGTCATTTATCTTTCCCAGAATCCCCTCATCTAGATCTAAACTACTTTCCTATAAATGCCTGGAGATTTTTAATTCAAATCTACATTTAGCATGATGTATAGCAGCCTGGTTGACAGCAGTGGCGACGCTCACGATGACAAGCTCTATACAGAACGTGGAGGGTCTGTCTCTCTGTGAAAAGAACAAGTGGCGTCTTGCTGTGTCTCACCTCTGATATTGAGATTTAATATCATTTGACATTCTAGTATGGAAACCCAACCCGGACTGAGAAAAGTTGCCCTCATTTAACTTTTAGTTTTGCATAAGTATAGAAAATGGTGGGAATTAATTTAACCCAGTCCTGCATAGGTCCAAAATTTTATTAGGTTGTTGAGGGTACTCCTGAAAAAATAATTTTCAGCTAGTCTTTTCCACTTAAAGTTTATAATTTAAAAAGTAATCAGTCTTTCTTGACTTAGATAAAGGATCCAATACTAGCTTACCTATTTGGCTGAGTATTTATTTCCACTTCCTGAAGCAAAACCAAAGCCCTTACACCAAAGAATTTTGCAACCAAAGGAAGAAGCTTAGCCTAACACATGTTCCCTTATCCTGGATATTTTTAGACAGACTTTCAAGGTTCTGCTAAGACTAATATTAATGTATTTTGTGAAAAAATTTTCATTCTTTGTTTTTTATTATATTCAATTGGGACCACTGTGCATGGCATTGAGTTATCTAATGATAAGAACTGTCACAAACATTATAAAACTGGACTTTGACATCAGAAAAAAATCAATGTAAACTCTAGCTCTGCCAATAGCTCACATTAGGATATCATGCAAAACTACTCAAACTCTATGAGCTTCAGTATTCTCATCTTTAAAATGAGAATAGCAATAGCTGGGATCAGTGGCACATCCCTAATAACCCTAGCCACACAGGAGACTGAGGTAGGAGAATTTTAATTTAGAGAGCAGGCTAAGTAACAATTTAACAAGACCTATCTCCAAAAAGGGGGCAGGGGCTGGGATATAGCTCAGTGGTAGAGTACCCTTGTGTTTAATTCCTAGTACTACCAGAAACAGAGAGAAGGAGCGAATAATGATATACCTGTATGGTATAGGAGGACTAAAAGGAAAAAAAATGTGGGAAGGCTTCTTATCCCAGGACATACCTTTTACATAAACATGAAAAATGATAGCTGTCTTTGTCATTGCAATTATTATGTGTATTCCATCAGCTCTACTATATATTATTCTAATCCCTCTTGAATTTGAGTTCAGCCATGTTTTAAAGTGGAGAAAATAACCACATGCGCACACACACACACACACACACACACACACACACACACACTGAACATCAACTATATTGAGTTCTGTTCCAGGTTCTCCAGATACAGCTGGAGAATCAAGCACATGTGATCCTGTTAACACTAAATTTGTGACTTGCATACAATAAAGTATGCTTCATGTAACAAAAGCAATCACTTAGGAAGCACTAAATTAAATGTTCAGCCTGTTCACCAATCAAAATGACATATACAAGCACTCACAGTCTTCAGTAGCCTGACACTGAAGCAGTACTTTTATGCAATAAATTAACTTGCTGGTCTTACCAGTGATTTATATTTGTATATATTCTTATTTTTCTATAAATATGTATATATTTTATTATATATTATACATATGTAATAATATGTATAATTACATTCTATAAATATGTACTTATTTTCTATAAATATATATTATTGTGTTATAATATATAATTACATTCTATAAATATGTACTTATTTTCTATAAATATATATTATTATGTTATAATATATGTACATATTATTATATGTATATATTTACATATATAATATGTATGTACATATGTAATAATATGTATATTATATATACATATTATGTATGTATATATATTTACTATAACATATGCTCTATAATATATTATCTTATTTTATATACTATATTATATGTTGTATAATTCTGTAATTATAATTTGATTTTCCAGTTTACTTTCATTCTAGTAAACCCACAAAGAAATGATGCCTGATCTATGAGACTGAGCATTTCTGTTCCATATTGTTACTATACACACCTTAGCATAGAACCTCAAACATTCTGAGGCTTTGTAAATATTATTAAGCAAATGTAACATATTTCTGTTGAAGGAACAAACTGAATGTGTCTTAAGTTAATACAACTATACATCAACATCTTCCTTTGTAAAAAAAAAAAAAAAGAGTTTGGATAACTCATGAGGTAGTTTCCAAAACTGACACTTGGTTTAAGATGTTTCCCCACAGAGATGTAGGTTTAAATATATGAATTTTGGCTGAAGGTTGACATTTTTAGACAATCAGGTCATTTACATTCCAACTCTACTTTGCCTGGGTAATTTCCACAAATTTAGAAATATGAGTGCAGGGGTGGGGAGAAGACTTTTTCTAAGATTTTGATGAGACATAAAAGAATAAGTCATGACACTAAAGTAGAAAATTAACCCCAAAACAATTTAGTATACACCTGTCCTTTTTTAAAAACATCATTTTTAGGGAAAAAATAATACACTGAATTCTCTTTTTTTTTGGGGGGGGGCTATTGGAAATGGAACCCAGAGGCATTTTACCTCTGAGCTATATGCTGCAAAGGGCCTCACTAAGTAGCTGAGGCTGTCTGTGAACCATGATCCTCTTGTCGCAAAGGTTTCGATATGTTGTGTCTCTATTTTTATTTGCAAATTAGTGCAATCATTTTGGAAAAAAGAATGGGAATGAACCTGCCATAAGATCCAGCAATACCATTTTGGGGAATTTACCCAAAAGAATAGAAACTGAGCTACCAGCATAAGGCATGGATATCTATGTTTATAGCTGCACAATTCACAATTGCCAAACTATGGAACCAGCCAAGATGTTCATCAACAGATGAATGGTTTACAAAACTTGGGATTACACGTGTGCACCACTATGCCATTGAATGCTTTTGAAAAAACAAATATTTTACAAGTAATAGATTTTTTCCAAATGGTTATAATTCCATTTAAATTCTGATAATTTGATGTAGGCTTTAAAACAAATATGTCTAGTATCCTGTCCTTATACTAATATCAAAAGCAGAGAAAATTAACCACATCACAAAACTGTAAAGAAAAAAATATGATCACCTCTATTCAGCATGAATATTCTAAATAATGTATAGCAAAGATGTTACATGAAATCCATTATTCATGGATTTTCTTATACATATATTTGAAATGCAATGGTACTGGTTGCCCTGGGAATTTTTGTCATGGTATGTTATATAGTTCATAACTTTTTTCTCTACCATACTTATTCTTTCCTAAAATGAACTCTCTAATTGGATTGTCAATCATTTGTACATTATCTTCTGTTCACTTGGCAAATGACATGTTCTTATAAATTATTTTTCTTCCCCGTCTCAGCTGTTTGATGTCTCTGGCTCTCTCTTTCACATGTGTACACATCCTTCTGCTTAGAGATTACCTCTCTATATTAAACATGGGGTTCTTACCACATCTAATTGTATTGCACCTGGATGTCTTAGTCACAAGTGTAATATATTTAACAAGACAAAACAGTATTTTTGAAATAAATTAATAATAATAATAATAATAATAATAATATCACCAGTATTAGAATTCCAACCAAAGCCTTGACTTGAGGTATTTTGATATTAATTTTATTTTGTATATATAGAGAATAACTGAATATATTGTATATGCATACATACACACACACACACACACACACACACACACACACACACACATATATGGAGAGAGAGAGAGAGAGAGAGAGAGAGAGAGAGAGAGAGAGAGAGAAATAAGAAATTCTAAAGCAAGTACCACCCCAACTGTAATCATTCATTTAGAGAGCAATCTCATTCTTGTGTCATATTTTTATATAAATGCCCTCAGATTGTATTCAAAAGAAGAAGTTAATTTTTTTTAATGTATCATTGTAATCATACATCATTATGAGGTACGGGATGACAGAGGCATTCATATGCACATCACTCATTTAACGATTCCCACCCCATTCCCTCCCCACTTCTCATGATTGGCTTAGTGATTGACTTTGATATATTTGTGAATCGTATTGTGTACATTTGGGAGTTTCCTTCTTTCCCCCTCCCATCTCCCTCAGTTAGTTGTTTTCTAAGGTATCTCCTTCTTTGTCTAGAGTCCCTCCTATGACACATTTTCTCCCTAGCTTCCTCATACTAGGGAAAGCATCTGATTTTTTACTTTTTGTGACTGACTAATCTCATTTAGCATAATGTTCTCCAGTTTCATCCATTTCCCTGCAAATGACATAATTTTGTTTTTCTTTATGGCTGAGTAAAATATTGTTGTGTATATATCTCATAGTTTTGTAAACCATTCATCTGTTGATGGACATCTTGGCTGGTTCCATAGTTTGGCAATTGTGAATTGTGCAACTATAAACATAGATATCCATGCATTATTCTGGTAGCTCAGTTTCTATTCTTTTGGGTAAATTCCCCAAAATGGTATTGCTGGATCTTATGGCAGGTTCATTCCCATTCTTTTTTCCAAAATGATTGCACTAATTTGCAAATAAAAATAGACATAACATATCAAAACCTCTTAGACACCTTGAAGATAGTATTAAAAGGAAAATTCATAGCAAAGTGCCCACATAAGAAGAACAGAAAATCACCAAATAAATAACCTAATGACCTAATGACACCTAAAAGCCCTTGAAAAACAGGAACATTCTAACCCCAAAGCCAGTAGAAGACAGGAAATTATTAAAATCAGAGCAGAAATCAATAAAGTAGAGAATTTTTTAAAAATACAGAAAATCAACAAAACCAAACACTGGTTTTTCAAAATTAAACAAGATTGATAAACCACTAGCTAATCTAACCAAAAGAAAGAAATCAAATTACTAAAATAAGAGATGAAAAGGTGGTATCACTGATAGCATGGACATCTAGAGGATTATCTGAATCTGCTTTGAAAAACTATACTCCAACAAAATAGAAATTTAATGCAAAGTAAATAAGGACTTCATGGCTAAGTACAAGGCAAAATAAAAACCCATTTATATATTTTTGAGTGTTCAAAATTATGTACTCATTAATTGGTTTAATTTATTGCAGCTCAAACATTTTTGGGGAGAGGGTTGTTTGTTTTTGTGATACTGAGAATTGAAAATACCTCCTAATACCTCCTAACTATCCCTAAGCTCCTTTTTTTAATTATAAAACAGGGTCTCACTATGCTGCTGAGCGTCTCTCTACGTTGTTGGCTGTACTTGATCCTGTGATTCTCCCTGTGATTCTCCTTTCTCAGCCTCCAAAGCACTGGGATTACAGGTGTGCATGACCATGCCTGGCTCAGACATTTTTTTGGAGAGAATTCTGCTGAATGCCACTATGAATCAATGATTAAAAGGATATGGAGTAGAACTGTCCCTCAAGAGAAAAATCTTTGGAGGAACATGCAGGTATACAGAGTATGGAAAGAAAATGTAATATGGTAATGTAATAATGAGCATAATTCTTTATGTCAGAAGGCAGAGATTAAGAACAATAAATAGAGTGTTCTTCATGAAGGAAGCTGACCTGTATTCTGGGGTTGTTTGTTTGTTTGGAGTTTTTGGTGGTACTGGAGATGGAACCCAGGGGCCTTCTACCTCTGGGATACACTGCAAGACCTATTTTATATATATTTTTTTAATTTGGAAACAGGGTCTCTTAAGCCAGCTGAGGCTGGCTTTGAACCTGCTCAATGCTCCTGTCTCAGCCTCCCAAGCGCGGGGATTATAAGCTTGTGCCACCACGCCTGGCTGTATTCTGGGTTTTTAAAAATGAATGGAATATGATGAAGAAAGACACTGAGGCAAAAGAAATTTGATCTTGATTGAGTATATACAGGACAGTGAGCACTGCAAAGAGATCTATCTGACATATGTGAATAAGACATAGAGAGTCACGGGTTAGAATAGAAGATGAATCTGTAAATGTGTACTGGAACAGAGAATGGAGGACTTTAAATTTCAACCACTGGTATGTTATTTTAACCATTATTTAGAAACCATGTGAGGACACTGAATGTTTTTAAACTAGAGACAATATGCTTTAAATGGTGCTCTTATGAATGGATCCAGGTAAAATACAAAGTAGGAAGAAACTCCAAAATTCTAGGTTGTATATTATGATCTGAACTAAGCTAGGGACAAGGATGGAGAGAAGAGCGTTAAACCATCACTGGAAAATAGCATGGCAAGTTGCCATGCCACCCTGAGTAAGAAGTCACAGCCACTGATTTGTTATAAATATTTTAGAAGTAAACTCATCCACATTGACTAGTCATACACACACCTCCACCCACTGCTTGCTCATTCTTTCAGTTACACTCAGGAAAGTCCAAGAGCAAGTACTTTGAATTCTTTTTTTTGTGCATAGATATCCGCTACTTCTGGAGAAGGCTCAATGTGTGCGACCTACCCAGCTACCTGCCAGCTGATCCCAAAAGATGTGTTTGATGAGAATGTCTTGGCTTCAAGCCAAGTGTATCAGGAAGAAAGAGAGCAGTTGGAGAGATGCATTGAAAAATGGACATGCAACTGAGAAAAGTAGGGCTTAAGAGCCCCGCTAACAACCAATCTCCATTACCACAAAATCAGCGCCTTTCATAGCCAGAAAACACCATCACCAGAGAAACAAAAAAATCACCAGGCTCCAGAGAGAAAGCGGACTGAGAAGAGAGTTCAGAGCCACAGAGGAGATAACCGGCCTCACGCCTGAGGATGCGGCAGCAGTGCCATACTGCCGGCGGCAGCAGCAAATTCACCGGACGGCTACAGCAAGCCGAGGTGAGCCATTGCGGAACAGCCAGGTGGGATTTCTCGCCGCAGGTAAAATCTAAAGCTCCCAGTGGCTGAGCTCAGCACACGCTGCAGGGTGGAAATAAAAACCAAGAAGAAATAAGCCAGCCTCACGGCCGAGGGCGTGGCAGCGGCGCCATATTGCCACCGGCGGCAGCAGCAGAGAATTCACCGAATCCAGTACAGCTACATCTGCATACTCAAGAACAGTGAGTCAAATTGCAGGCCACAGAGGAGAAATCCCAGTACTGTATTGACTCAGTGGGGGAGAGGCGGTGGCAGAGATATCACACCACAGGAGAACGTACAACCTGGCACCCCCCACAGTCTAAAGCAGCCTCTATCGACTCTCTGGGTCGAAGACTCTGATACAACCCAGTAAAGGAGTAGTGGGGTCTGAGATACTACTGACTCGAGATCCAGAACACCTTAAGTGAAGTCATAGTGACCCAAGGGAAGAACCCAAAGAAGGCACAAACTTCCAAAATCATGGGAAAGAGGAATAATACTGGAGCAATGAATGCCCACAACCCCACAACATCAGAACCCGATAAAAAAGAAAATCAGAGATTTCTAGAAGATCAAATCAGGAAAATAACTGTAGAAATAATAGAGGTGCTTTGAAAAGAACTCAGAGAGAGCCAAAAAGAGATAAAGGATGCAATTAATGAAGTAAAGGCCTCAATTCAAAGGCCTCAATTCACAAACAACCGATGAGAACACATGGAGAACAGAATCTCGCTCTTAGAAGATGATCATTTCAAAAATGAACGCATAGTTTCTAATCTAGGAAAAAATATCCAACAGCAGGAATCTGATATTGAAGAAATATGGGCCCATTTTAAGAGAGCTAACCTAAGAATAATTGGAATAGAGGAGGGAAAAGAAAGTGAAACCAAAGGGGTCAACAATCTCTTCAAGGAAGTAATAGCAGAAAATTTCCCAAACATAGAGCAAGAGGTTGATACACAGGTCCAGGAAACTTATAGAACTCCCTTTAGACAGGATCGGAGAAGAGGATCCCCACGCCACATAATTGTCAAAATAACCAATGTGGAAGCCAAGCAGAGAATCTTAAAGGCAACAAAAACAAAAGGCCAAGTGACATTCAGAGGCAAACCAATTAGAATCACTCCAGACTTCCCAAACCGAGTTATGAGAGCCAGAAGGGCTTGGAGTAACATATTCCAAACTCTGAAAGAAAACAACTTCCAGCCAAAAATTTCCTACTCAGCAAAACTTTCTATCAAATTAGATGGAGAAATAAGAAGCTTCCATGACAAACAGAAACTGAAGGAATTTTTGTCTTCAAAACCAGCACTAGAGAAAATACTCAAAGAGATTAACTACAAAGAAGAAATAGGTAACACACACCAGAACCAGAGAAACAAGACTTTCCATCCAACAGTCAACTAAGATTGGTTATCTGTGGAGATTCATTACTTATGTTAGTTTTTTACCTATCTCTAAATGGTACTGTTTGCCTTTATTGTTGCTAATTTTTAGGATTTCTAGTTGGAATATTAATTTACCTTCAGATATAGCATTTGGAAATATTTTATCCCATTCTATTAGTAACTGTTAACTCTGTTTACATTGTCTTTGGATATACAATATTTTTTTTTTTATTTTTTAGGGAGTTTGTATACTCTTCTGTTGCCTGTGCCATTGAAATCATATCCACGAAATCACTGCCAATTTCAATGTTGTGAGGTTTTATGACCCAGATTTTCTCCTAAAAGTTTATAGTCTTAAGATTTATATTTAGGTCTTTTATCTATTTTGAGTTAATATTTGTATATGGGATTAGGTAAGGGTCCAACTTTATTCTTTTCCATGTAATTATTATGTTTCAACAATATTTAGTTAAAATATTATTATTTCTACCACCAAATGTTCGTGGATACCTTGTCAAAAATAACTTGACAATATAGGGAAAAATTTAGCTCTAGGCTTGTATTTAACTCCAGTGGTTTATATATCTGCCTTTAGAATAGTACTACACTGTTTCAATTGTTGTAGCTTTATATGGTTTGAAATCAGAAAATATATATCTTCTAGCTTTGTTCTTTTTCAAGATCGTTTTGGGTATCTAGAGTCCATATTCCATATTAGGATACATTTTTTTTTCTGAAAAATAAATATATAAATATATGATAGTTTCACCTAAAAAAAATAAAAAATATATTCTCTGGTAAGAAAGAAAGTAAAAAGAAATATTGAAATGTTATCTTTAAATCATCAAAAGCTTGGTATCAGACAAATGAAACTGTTATGTGAGATTATCACTTTTAATTTTGGATAAATTGCTATTATACTAGATGTCAACCACTAAGCCAAGCATGGGAGGGAGGGATGAGGAGAGAATGGGGTGGGGATCGGGTGGGGGCTGACTGGGCGATGTGTGCGTGTATGTCTACAAAAGTTTGTATCCCACTATGATGTATGAATACAGTGCACCAATAAAATAAAAATAAAAATAAAAATAAATAAAAAAATTAAAAAATAAAAATAAAAATAAGAGTAAGGTGGGAGAAGAGTCTTGGAGGTTTCAGAGGCAGTAAAAACACCCAACAGTTGGAGGACTCAAGAAGAGTGTGATTGCCGGGCGCAGTGGCGCACGCTTGTAATCCCAGCATTTGGGAGGCCAAGACCAGAGGATGGCGGTTTGCGGACAGCCTCAGCTACTACTTAGTGAGCCCCTTTGCAACTCAGTGAGAACCTGTTTTAAAATAAAGAATAGCCGGGCGTGGTGGCGCCCGCTTGTAATCCCTGTGCTTGGGAGGCCGAGACAGGAGGATCGCACATGTTCGAAGCCAGCCTCAGATATTTAGTGAGGCTCTCAGCAACTTGGTGAGACCTTGTTTCCAAATAAAAATATAAAATAGGTCTGGGAGTATAGCCCAAAGGTAGAAAACCTCTGGATTCCACCCCTAGCACCACCAAGAAAGAAAGAAAGAAAGAAAGAAAGAAAGAAAGAAAGAGAAAAGTGGACATGCATCAGTATAATGTAAATCTTTCAGACTCTAGAGGAATTAATTTTAGATCATTTTCTAAATAGAAATGACCTTCCAGGTCTCCAGGGCACGTGAGCATGCATGAGAAACTCTAAGAGGTTTAGAGCTTGATTACACACCATGAGAACTCCATTCTTCTCCTCCTCCCATTGCAATGCTCAAGAATAAAGAAAGACCCACTAGTTGAAAACAGGAGATCTACAAGAAGTTTCTACTTAAAGCCTCCCTGACCCCTTCTTTAGTGATTTTAACCCTGAAACACAGAAAAGTGAAGATCTTGGTAAAAGATCCCACAACTACTTAGCAGGAGAGCCGAGAATATAATCCAGTGCCCTTGGTGCAATTGTAGAATTGCTGTCACATAACATGTTGGCATCTTTTTCTTTAGGACTTATTGTGTCTGCTTAAAGGTTTATTCATGCCTGTCTGCCTTTGGTATGGCCTGTATTCTAAACTCCAAATGCAGAAATACATATTTTGCTCAAAAGATACTATATTGCTTAAATTGATGACTGAAGTGGATCGTCTTCCATTGGGTAAAATGTGGTGATGCCAGTTCTCAGTGATTTCATGGAAAAATTCTGCCCCCTGAATTAATGTTTTAACGTTTTGTTACAATTTGCCATTTCCAAGTTTTTTTTTTTATATTTAGGTTGGCAAACCATACTGCACCCATTTTGGAACTAAACAATAAAACATGGCAAATATTTAAGAAAACACAAAATAAAGAGTTATTCTTTTGGGGAAAAAAAGTATTAGAAATCACTTCCATGTCCTTTGAAACAGAAATAGCTTTTATGATCAGCATGGAACTCCAACTTATACAAAAAGCAAAATTAAAAGGTATTGCTCAAATAGATCTTTCTCCTTATATAAAAGCCAAGATTCAATTTTGATATTAACATTATAGCTGATACTTTATATTAACTCAAAAATAATAAATAAGCCTTTATCTGCTTTTATAATTCATATTAAGCTTCATGATATCCATTTTAATATTTTGTTTCATGTATTTGATTATACCAGTGTTCTAGCAGAGAAATTAAGCTTCCCACAAACCTTTAAGTAAGAAATAGTTATCTTTCATCTAGGAATGTCTGTATCTTTGACCCTGTTTTTACTGTGGGGAAAAAGATGCTCAGAAGTATTTTTTGGGTGGTATGCAGTACTGTGGATTGAACCTGGGGGCATTCTACCTATGAACTACACCCCCTGACTTTTTTATGTTTTGCTTTGAAAGAGGGTCTTACTAGGTTGCTGAGAGTATCACTAAGTTGCTGAGGCTGGCCTTGAACCCACGATCCTCCTTCCCCAGCCTCCCAAGTACTGGAGTTACCAGTGTGTGTCACCACACTGACATTCAGAGATTTTGATAGGAAACTATCATTCAACAAACCAGAAAATTGTGTAGGTAAATCCTAAAGATGTAACACATATGAACTTGTCACTATTTCATATAAATGGTTCATCAATAAATTAATAAATTCTGGCAGGATGTCACAATTTTTTGTAAGAGGTAATACATCATTTGTGCTAGCTTTGCTAAAGATATAAGAAAAGAATAATATTAATTTACTCACTATATGACATTTATCCATTTTAATTATAAAAGTCAGAATTAAGAAATCCAAAGATGATTCTGAAAAGAAGATGGAAGGGGTTTTATTTCAATAGGAGAGATTTTAAAAATCTAATAGCATCGTTTCAAAGATATGCTCCCTTCACAATTTAGTAAGACCCCTTCTTCAAAAAGTAAAGAATAAAAAATAGGACTGGGGGTGTAGTTCATAGGTAGAATACCACTAGGTTGAATCCCAAGTACCACAAAAGACAACTAAACTAAAAATCATTATGTAGAAAGTGACAAAAGACTAAAGTTCATTGAGCCTTTGTTTCCTGCTTAACTATCAACAATTTTTATCAATGGTCCCAGAAACAACATAGAAACTTCAAACATTGCTTTTCACTTGTATCATATTTTCACTCACAGTAACATTATGTCAAAAGAGTTAAATACACACTAAAGAACAACAATTAACCTTGCCGTATGGCAGGCTCCTATCCTGGCCTCACTGGCCCTGGCACCAGCCTCACCACACAACAGGCTCTGATTCCAGCCCCGGAGTCCCCAACACTGGCCTTGCCTCACGGCAGACTCTGATTCCGGCCTCAGAGGCCCCAGCACAGGCCTTGCTGCATGGGAGTCTCTGATCCTGGCCTCACTGGCCTCGGCACCAGCCTTACCGCATGGCAGTCTCCTATCCCAGCCTCGGAGGCCCCAGCACCGGCCTTGCCTTATGGCAGGCTCCTATCCTGGCCTCGCTGACCCTGGCACCAGCCTCACCACATAGCAGGCTTCAATCCTGCCCTCAGAGGCCCCAGCACCAGCCTTTCCTTATGGCAGGCTCCAATCCTAGCCTGGCAAGCACCAGCACCAGCCTCACTACAAGGCAGGCTCTAATCCCGGCCTTGCTGGCCCCAGCATGGGCCTCGCCTCATGGCAGGCTCCAATGATCCCGGCCTCGGAAGCTGCAGCACTGGCCTTGCCTCATGGCAGGCTCTGATCCCGGCTTCACTGGCCCCGGCACCACCATCACCACATGGCAGGCTCTGATCCCAGCCTCGCTGACGCCGGCACTGGCCTCACTGCACAGCAGGCTCCGATCTTGGCCTCACTGGTCCCAGCAGTGGCCTCACCACATGGCAGGCTCCGATGATCCCAGCCTCAGAGGCCCAAGCATCAGGCTCGCTTCATGGCAGGATCCAATCCCAGCCTCACTGGCCCCGGCACCAGCCTCGCTGTGCTATGGGCTCTGGTCTCTGTCACTGTAAGTAGGTCATCTAAAGATATTCCCTTTTTTCTTCCATTTTTTTTTTTTTAATATGAGAAAGCAGTACATGTCTTTTGCAAGAGCTGGGAGCCTGAATACCTGGTGGCAAGGAATTTTGTCTCCCCTCCAAAGGCAGAGGTCCACAGCTTCACTACAGAGAAAAGGCTCAACTGCTCCTCATGCACCCTGGCCTCCCACACTGCACAGAGGAGCGTGGTGGCCATGAGGGCTGATGTCTCCCAGAACATGCAGCATGGAGGCCCAACCCAGCTATGTGGGGCTCCCTCTGATATGCTCCAAACACTTTAACCACTTAGCATATTGTCCAGAATTCCAGATCATGTGGGGCAGGAGCAAGCTACTTTTGGGGAGATTTCCTCAAAAGTTCAAGTTGGATTGGACTGAGTCTGTCCTTCCAAACACTGGTCACCACTGCCGTCACCGCTGCTGCCACCACCATCTCGGTTCTCTCCTAAACCCTTTACCCACACAGCATGTTTTCCAGAATTCCTGAGCATGGGCAGGAGTATCAGTCTACCTTTTGGGAAATTTCTTCAAAAGTTTAAGGTGGAATGGATTGGATCTTGCCTCTCCCAAATACTGGCCACCACTGCTGCTGCCACTGTCATCTTGGTTCTCTTCCGAGCACCTTTTTCACAAAGCATGTTGTCCCAAATTTCTGAGCATGTGTGGTGGTAGCATTTTATCTTTGGGGAGATTTCTTCAAAAAATCCAGGTGGATTGGATCAGATCTCTGCCTCTCCCAATTACTGGCAGCTGCCACTGCCACTATTACCATCTCAGTTCTCTCCTGAACACTTTCCCCACACAGCATGCTGTCCAGAATTCCTGAGCATGCATGGGGGTAGCAGCCTACCTGTAGGGAGATTTCTTCCAATGTTCAAAGTGGATTGGATCATATATCTCTGCCTTTCCCAAATACTGGCCACCACTGCCACCCCTGCCGCCTTCGCCGTCCTCCTGGTTCTCCCCTGAGCACCTTCCTTACAGGGTATGATGTCCAGAATTCCTAAGCATGTGTGGCAGAAGCAGCCCCCCTTCACGGAGATTTTTTTCCAAAAGTTCAAGGTGGATTGGATAGGATTTGTATGCATTTCCTGGACACTGGCTGCCGCTGCTGCTATCTGGGTCCCTCTCTAATATTTTTAATAAAAGAAGATAGTATGTGTGTTTTGAAGAGGTTGTGAGATCGAGCACTCAGCAGCAATGAATTTTATCTCCCCTATAAGATTGGAGGCCCACAGCCTCACCTCATAGAGCAGGATCTGCTGTTCTGAGTGCACCACAGCTCCCAGCCGTGTACCATGCAGCAGCCAGGTACACTGAGTTTCTGGAAATCAGGGCTGGGCTTCCTGCCCAGCACTGCTGGGTTCCCTCCAACACACCCGGATCATTTTTCTTACAAGGTATATTGTTAAGAGTTCCCCCAAATGCATGGCTAAACCCGTCTGTTCTCTAATCTCTTCTGGGATGTTCTTCCAAAAATCACTTTTCTTGTGTGGTGGGCACCTTGTTGTCATGTTGCTTCTAATTCCACCATTATCCACTCTCCTGTATTCTAGATAGGAAGTCACAGATGGAAATGCCTCCTTAAGTTGTCCCAATCAGATATTAAACCAAAACCTAGTGTCCAGGGCTTCTCTTAGGAATGCATGTTCTTTTCGGTGGCCACCATCTTTATATCCATCATTTTGAATCTATTCATCTCTTATTGATGAAGACAGATTAAAATATTATTAGTTTGCAACCTGGGAAGTAATTTCTATATATAGAAATAAACTCTATAATTTACCATCAGTAGTGTTTATTGAATATCTTCCTTTCTTGTTCCTTTTTACAGAAAAAGAGTTGTGATATTTTTAGAATGAGATCAGCTTCCATTTTAATGTGTACCTGTATTCTCACAGCTACAGAATTATGAGTCATTACAAGATTGTTGATTGAGAAAAAGTTTCACAGTTAGGCCAAATTAATTTTTTTCTTTATTTAAGATAGGAAGATGGTAAAGTTAGGCCAAGAAAGAGTAAAATATTTATAGCAGATCTCTCCTGAAATCCTTTCTTTTTAAAGATTGAAGGGTTTTCTAAGTTAGAGTAATGGTCTCCATTTCATTCTTCATCTCCTCTACTGTTTCCCTTTTGAATCTTTGATGCAAGCAAAATAAAAGGAAAACGACCAGCTTTCAAGCTATTGTCTTATAACTTTCAAGCACAAGTTCCACATTTCAGGATTTTTTTTTTTTAATGATCTTATGCATCTCTATACTATGGAATTTCAAACCAGAGTTTCTGCTTTTCAGAGGGCCAAGTTGATCTTTCTTTTGCTTTTTTTTATGTTTCCCCTTCCACATTTTCACCTATGTGGTTTTTAACCATATTGCTACCCAGCTCGGAGTATGTTCTTTCAATATCTTTACTCTAGCTCCTTCCAGTGGTGAATCACAAATGTGCTTCAGACATCAGAGAGCTGGGATGCTGATGTGGTGGGAGAGTAAAGGTGAGCATGGATTAGCTCTGTCCTTAACTCCTCTTACTTCTGATTTAAAATCCAAGGTGAGCTGCTAGTGGGGGCTGAATATGGAGTTTAAGTTTATTCAGAAATCATAAGGCACTTGGTTTGCTGGGATATAGTGCTTCTCTGGTTGTGGAAAGCAGAACCATTCCTGAGATATGTGGATAAAAATTCCAACTCCTGGAAAAAATCCAGCAACACAATTCCATAAAACACATGATACGTGCATTTCACAAACTGAAGCTTCCTCTGGGCTCTAGAAAAAATAGCACTCTATAATCATGGCAGCAGGTGTTTTTACTAATGATCTTTTAACGGCATTTTTGATGGTTTTAATTAAACCCCAAATATTTTTGTTGGAAAAATAAAGGACAAATGGTTTCTAAGGTGATATAGTGTTTTTAAAGATGCATTAAAAAAAGAAAAAGTATAAACTGCATGTTGTCTCATTAAAGAAAGCAAGTAATGCCTTAGTAAAGTCCAACTAGAAGTCTATTTATTGAAAAGAAATTAGATTATAATAAAAATTGTAAAAGTAATTGTTGGAAAAAAAAACATTTAATAGATTTGTTAAAGAAAGAATACCATACCCTATCAGGAATCCAGTGAGGACCACAGTATGCTATTTTTACTACAATAAAATGGTTGTGTAAAATTATATGAGCAATGTTGACATCTGCTATTTATTATGAAGTGGATCAAAATCTCAGGCCAACCTGATATCATGCTTAATAGATGGCATTGAGTTCAAGGCAGCTTTGGCTGAGCAAGGAGCTTCAAGCTAATTTTTTGTTATCTTTTTTCTTCTTTTTTTCTTTTTTGGTATTGGAGATTGAACCTAGAGGCATTTTACCTCTGAGCTACACCCCAGCCTTATGTTTTAGTTTTAAATAGTGGCTCACTAAGTTGTTGAGGGTCTCACTAAGTTGCTGAAGCTGGCCATGAATCTGATCCTCCTATCTCAGCCTCCAAAGAACTAGAATTAAAGGCATGTGCCACCATGCTCAGGTATGCTCACATCTGCTGGATAAGTGAGATAAAACTGGCTCAGACTAGAGACATGATGGCCTAGAGTTAAAGGCACAAGCAGGTAATTTAATCATTTTTATATTTTACCTTTTTATGTTATTTTACCAGGTGTGGTGATGCATACCTATGATCCCAGTATCTGGTAGGCTAACACAATAGGATCACAGGTTCAAGACCAGTGTCAATAAGTTAAGGCCCTTATTCACCTAGGAAAACCTTGTTTAAAAAAAAAAAAAAAAAGCTGGGCATGGTGGTGCATGCCTGTAATGCCAGCACTTTGGAGGCTGAGACAAGATTGCAAGTTTGAGGACAGTCTCAGCAACATATGAGATTCTCAACAACCTAGCAAGATTCTCTTTCAAAACAACAACAATAAAAAGGAGAAAGTCTAGGGTTATAGTTAGGAGGTAGAATGCCCTTGGATTCAATCCCCAGTAAAATAAATACATAAATAAATATACTTTTTTAAAAGGAGGATGGTATAGCTTAGAAGTAGAATGCCTCTGGGTTATATCCTCAGTAAGAGAGAGAAATAGAGAAGAAAATCTTACCCCAAAAGCCCAACTTTTAGGAACAGGAATATCCAAAATATCACCTATCCAACACAGTGATAGAAATATCTCAGGACAAAGAAAGGATTCTAGCTTAATATCTCCAGTCTTCCCAGAAAATTGTTCTCTACTATCTCTTGTGTGTGGTTTCAGTGCTTGTTGAGGAAGAACTGGTGGAGAAGCTATGACCATGGGTCCCTGGCCAGACTCTCCAGAAAAACAGTGCATGGATGGGAACATTTTCATGTGTCTGTAAGAGGTTGGATAGTTCTGTTAGCCAATAATCTCTGCCTCTACCTCTGACCTACGCTCTCAGCATCATTCTTCTTTTATTTTGGTGGTACTGGGGTTCCTGGAAGCCCTTCTACCTCCGGGCTACACTCCCTGACCTCTTTTTTTATTTTTATTTGGAAACAGAGTCTCTTAACCCAGCGTGGCTGGCTTCGAACCTGTGCCATACTCCTGTTTCTGCCTCCCAAGCATGGGGATTACAAGCATGTGCCACCACACACAGCTTTCTTTTTATTTTGAAACAGAGTCTCACTGAATTACCATGATCTGGCATTGAACCTATGATCCTCCAGCCTCAGCCTCCCAGGTACTGGGATTATAAACCATGCCAGGCTTAATCCTTATCTTTTATTTAAATTTCAGAACTAACCCTCCATAGTGCTACTGTCACAAAAGACATCCTTGTTGGACACCAAAATGAGCAATATTTCTTATATTCAAATACAACTCTAAACTAGATCAAGTTTTAACCCTTGCTTTCGCCATCAGTGAAGGAGCAAAGTACCAACTCTGCATTGTGGTATTCTGACCTTTCTAACTTCCTCTACTTCCTCCCAACCCAATCCTCTCATTCTACAGCAATATCCATCCAGTACCAGCAATACCCTTAAAAAAAAAAAAGGAGGTTCTGTGCTGATATACATGCCATGATATCATGCTTGGAATGTACTTCACCTGGGCTTGTCTGTCTGATTACAAGCCTGGGTACCCCTTAAGGTCCGGTTTTGATGAGCTCCTTGACCTTCTTCAACAAGCTTCTTAACAAAGCTTTAACAATTAAAGGTAAGAGGAAAAGCTCATATCAGAAAGGAGAGGGAGAAAGCTCCTTCATCATCACTGTGTTGTTTTGCTTTTTAATTTATAGTTTGTGTTATTTAAGATAAAGCTAGCCTTTGAATTAAACAACCTCTAGTATAAGGTTGGTTCACAGCCAACAAAAGGTAATCCATCACTTATATAAAATTTTAAAATATTTTCAATCAAGGACAGAGTCCACTAAGAAAGATTCTGGGACCAAGGTTCTGATATCTGGTATCTCCATCAATGTCCATATGCAACTCCCAAGGTTGTTGTCCTTGTCTATTTTAAACTGAAAAAAAAAAAAAAACAGATACAGAAACTGGAAGAGACACACCCTCTGTCACCTCACATAATCTTGGTCCTATGAATGTCACTTCTACTTAGACTCTTCTGGCAAGAATGATTTGTGCAGCCTCACCTAAATGTTGAGAAACAACATCTCTGCCTGGACACCTGTGTCCCAGAATGTGCACTAAGCTATAAGAAAAGGATCCTGAATATGGGTAGTCGCAGTCTCTCGTACAGGGTCCATATTTTAATTAGTTAAAATAGTAACATGTTGCCGGGCGTGGTGACGCACGCTTGTAATCCCAGCGCTTGGGAGGCGGAGACAGGAGGATCGCGCAGGTTTGAAGCCAGCCGTGCTGGCTTAAGAAACTCTGTTTCCAAATAAAAAAGTATAAAAATAGGTCTGGTAGTGTAGCCCAGAGGTAGAAGGGCTTCCAGGAACCCCAGTACCACCAAAAAAAAAAAAAAATAGTAACATGTGGCAGTCCCTTCCTCAACAAGTTAAACAGGTTTGCCTTATGACCCAGCACTTCCACTATGAGGTAAATGGCCCCAAAATTTAAAACAGGTGTTTAAGCAAAAGCTTTCAAACAAATGTTTATAGCAGCACTATTTACAATAGTAGCTGAAAGGTAGAAATAACTCAATACCCATCAGAGGATGAAATGATAAAACAAATGTGGTATAGCCATATGATGGAATATTATACAATCATAAAAAGAAATAAAGTATTGGTAAAATGCTACAACATCAATGAACCTTGAAAACTTTATGTTAAGTCTGAGGAGATATAAAAGGCCACATATTGTATGACCTCTTCTATCTATAAATATTATATGATCTATACATATTATATGTATACATCTATACATAGTTATAATTATATGATCATATACATATATTATGTGATCTAATCTCTCTATACTAAATATCCAAAATAGTAAAATTCATAGAGCTAGAGCGTAGATATATGACTTTCAGAAGATAGGGAGAGATGAAAGATGGGGAATGACTGTTTAATGAGTACAGAGTTTCCATTTGGGATAATGAAGAAGTTCTGGAACTAGACAAAACTGATAGACACACAATATTTGAATGTACTCAGTGCTACTGAACTGTTACAATTGTAAATTTCTCTTTTGGGGGGACATTAGAACTGGGAATTGAACCTGAGGGCATTCTACTTTTGAATTATACTTCCAGAGCTTTTATTTTTTTTTTATTTGGAGATAGCTTCTCCCTAGGCTACTGAGAGTCTCACTAAGATACTGATGCTGGCCTCCAGTTTGCAGCCCTCCAGTTTCAGCCTCCCAAGTACTGAGATTACAGGTGTGTACCACCACACCCTGCCTTAAATTTCATATGATGTTTATTTCACTACAATTTAAAAAAGAAAGACAACAATGTTTTCTGGGCACATGTGCTGAATCAACCTTTAGCCAATAATATTTTGCTATGCTTAATGACATAGATATTAGCATGAAATCTTAAGCCAAGAGCATACTGAGCACAATTCATTTATTTTTCTTTGGGGATTTCATAATTTTCTCTTCTTTCAATCCAAAAAAGTCTTTTTTTTTTTTTTTTTTTTTTTGCAGTACTGGGAATGGAACCCAGGGACATTCTACCTCCAAGCTATACCCCCAGCCCTATTTTTTACTCTTTACTTTGAAACAGGGTCTCATTGAGTTACAATGGGCCTCACTAAGTAGCTGAGACTCTCTGTGAACCAGCCCAGCTCCAAAAAAGACTTTTTGAACAACACTTTGGTTTCAGACAGTGGTCTGTGTGTCTATTCTTACCATGAACTCAAAGCACAGGAAGGATCTGAAGAGATATTTAAAGGACACAGGTTCTAGGTCAAAATAGATGATCACTAGAGATTCATCAACACCATATCATAATAATACCATCTTATAGCAGACCTCCAAAGTTTAGCCTTTTAATTCTTAAAGATGCTTGACCACTAGAAGACCCCCAGTAGGCCGCTGGTATTGTAATGCTGTTTTAAGTCTGGTGAATACATGTCATATGGCACTCAGAATGAGGCAGAAGGGCTTGCCAACCTGCACCTTAGTTAACTTCTGAACACTTCTATTCTGAAAAGAGGATGCTGCCATCCAGGACTCTGAAAAAAACGGAGTGTCATCATATCATAATTCTCTATGCAAATGAGGGAGTGTGGCATTCTGATTCATCCAAAATTTATTTCTATTTGGATTTGCATTTTGATTTTTTTTCTTTTTTGCCATTTAACATTTGTTTTCCTAATCATATTTTAGCTAAATGTAATGGTAAATGTAGTTTATTTTCCCAAATGACAGATGACAGCAGGAGGCAGTCTTAAATGATCTGACTGGCATATGGAGCCAGTTGGATTTAAATTTAACCGAAGAAAGGCCTATAATCCTAGCACTGGAAAGCCCCCACGGGATGATTTAACTTGACCTCTTTCTTTGTATGTAAGAGCAAACTAAAACTCATAGATGTGTGTTTTCATCAGTCATTTCTAGAGGAATCATATGTTATTGGTGTGAACCTGTTATCTTACTATAATTAATAATAGTTCCTCTCTTTGTTCTCAAAGATCTCCTGGTTTAAAAAACATAATTAGATATTCATCTAGCCTATATCCCTTTTGATACTGTCTATCCCTTAGAGAGTCTTACACAGACTACCTCTCCATAACACAAAGCAAAGATGTACATGGGTGTAACATTTGGTTCCAGTTTACCAGAAACCCCAAGTTGAGAAGTGCAGATGTGTATGTTTGATTCTATTAAACTGCACTGATCAATTTATGTGCCCTGCTCACATGCTAGGTAAGCAAGGCTGCCCATTAAACCACTATACCCCAATGAGGTAGACACTTTTGCACCCCCAAGATCAAAAACTAGGCTAAGAGGTGCCATGACATGATGTGGTAGAGTCAGGATGTGAACTTGAGCCTCCTGATCCATTAATCCTGTAACCTTATGACAAAGCGCTGAGCATAAGGTTCCATGCACAGATTTTTAGTTTATAACCTGAATGACACTCACTAGCTATGTGGGCTTACACAAGTGGTTTAACTCATTCTTTCTCATTTTATAATTTGTAAAGTGAATATGGTAGTAAAAGTCCCACTTCATCCTAATTTTAGAGGTATTCAGTACTATAATATACCAGCAGTGCTTGGAAAACTACCTAGAATATAATAATCTCTCAATAAATCTTGTATGCTATTATTACATACATGGATGCATACATAAGTTATTAAGATAATGTGCAATCTAAAAACCAAGCATTTAGAAAGAGTGCAGAATTTAACAAAACAGGAAGCTACCTTCACAACATACATGCATCCTCGAAATGTTTTATCCTTTAAAAATGATAAATACTAAAGGTAGTGAAGAATACACTGAAGAATTTGAAATGATGAATATCTATCTAGTTATCTACAGAAGTTTCTAAAGAATTTTTTTTCTTCCAAAACTAGAAGAACAACACCCAAAAACACCTCCCTAATTCTCTTTTAAGACTACAGTAGTCCTTCTTCAAAACAAATTCCTAGTAAATAAAAATGTTCCTGATGTTTCAGCACTGACTATAGACAAAAGCATGGAGATCTTGTAGGGAGAGACTTTGTGTCCAGAAGAGTAGAATTTAGGAAATGTTAAAACATTAGTTTTCACAACAAATTTCCCTGAAATGCTTTCTTCATGCATGTATAAGTTAGGCAAAGCTTGCTATATGACTAAGAATGAATGACAACTTTCTCTTCTTGGAAATCTTTTGCACTTGATAGAAAGTGGCCTTTCTTCAGTTGAATGCCATATTTTATTGATAGAAAATTGAAATCTGAACAAAGAATCTTATAATGTGTGCTAGTAAACATTTGTCAAAAGTGAGAAATCCAAATGAGTGGACTTACTAAAGCAAGAGGTCAATTGATCGAGGCACTTAGCATTATTTTGTAAAGAAAATTAAATTTCGTCTGGCCAAAGGCTAAATACTAGGTATTTAGGCAAGAAATTTGTGAGAACCCTAGAATTCTGCAGACTTACATGTTCTAATTCTTAGTTTCCCCAATTCTGAAAGAAATCAAAGCAAGATTATAATTGTTATTTGAAGTAGTAATATGCATCTTCAGTGTTGGAGTCCAATGAATACTAGGGTCTTCTAGAATCCACATTAAACAGAGGACATAATTCCAATTCTGCATTCCTGAAAGGAACATGGCTCCAGCCATCAGAGTTCTCATTTCTTCATGAGGAGGCAGCAAAATAAGCTAACAACTCCCACAAGCATTAATGGGAGTTCCTACCAAGACAGAGAAAGGACAAAGCATTCAAGAAGGAAATGAGGGAGTGACTGCTTCAGTCTTTGAATGTTGAACATGTCTTTACAGAAAAGGTCACGATGTGCAAGCAAGTGGCTTAGAACAGAAAGTTCCTGGGAAAACAAGACAGTAAGATTCAATTGTGTTCGAGGAATACCAAGAAGGATGAAAAGGCCTTGACCTGCTTGGGAAATGTCTCTTCAGTTCAAGCTGGCAGAGTTCAGTACACAAAGATAGGAGAGGAGATAATCTAGAAAGTAAGTCATTTTTTTCCTACTTGTTTAACAAATATTTATGCAGTGCCTCCTTTTCCAGGCATTGATTTAGGCCTTCAGGGCACTATGGTGAAGATTGTGCTCACCACATGAGGTGAGGGTAAGAGGCATAAATAAATCGTCACTAGTTGTCCAAGTGTCTTTATCTGCAGGAGAGGAAGATATGGAAATTGCAAAGTGCAGAGAGAGGGACAAGAAGCCCAAGCTTAGGTCAGGTTACACTTCAAGGAAACATCTGATTTGGACTTTACAGGAAAATTTGGCTTTCTATGGGTCAACAGAGTCAAGAAGGTGATAGTACGGACAGGGCAGGAATCCTCTACATGTCCTCAAATATTAAGATGTAAGTAATAACTACCTCCAGCTGAAATATTACTTATTTTCTATTCAAACTAGTAAAGTGAAACACATAAAGTCATACTATATGAAGCTCTTGGCAGCAAAATTGGAACAGGAACATACAACTAATTCTACATCGTGTGTTTGTGTGTGTGTGTGTGTGTGTGTGTGTGTGTGTGCGTGTGCGCTACTGGGGATTGAACTCAAGGCCATTCTACCTCTGAGCTACATCTCCATTTTTTTAAACAGGATCTCACTAGGTTGCTGAGAGTCTCACTAAATTGCTAAGATTGGTCTTGAACCAATGATTCTTCCGTCTCAGCTTCCCAAGTATGGATATTACAGGTGTGCACCACTTTGCCTGGCTTAATATACTTCTTATTGCCAAACAATGGAGAAAGAATCAGTGATTTTCATGCCATGCATGCCAGCACTACAGATCCAATTCATCCAGGGCCCTCCCCAAGCCCTCTGATTTACAGGCTTGCCAAGAGCCTCTACAGTAATGCACCCATCAGCACATGCACATCGACAGTGAAATAAAATATAGATTATGGAAAATCATCCCAAAGCTTTTAATAGGAAGACATTATCAGACATAACAGAGGTTAAGAAAATCTTTACAAATGCAAGGATGGGTCATCAGTAATATTAAAATGTGTTCAGTCTTGTGAGGCTTTTTAAGATGAGGCAGAAAATTGATTACTGGTCTAAAAGATTCAAGTTCAATTACTAACTCAATGCTTGATCCATCACTCCTTAAGTAAACAAACAAACAAATACATAGAATAACATCACCATCTCTTTTCTAAATTACAAAGAGCAGTTAATTTTTATTTGTCTTCACCAAAGACTAAGAGGATGGATAGAGGAAAGAATCTCAAAATGCTATTTGGGAAAGCCCAAAGGATGGAGACTCGCTCAGCTCGTCAAAGGGAGTCTATTCCGATTGCAGCTATGTGGAGTTATAAAATCCTGCAGACATATTCCATTCAGAATTTTGAAGGCTATGTGCTAAATATATATATATAGTGCTTCTGTTTGTTAGCTTTCATAACCAGCTAGTGATGATATATCTTTAGGCACAAAAGGACCAGTTGAAGTAGATGCTACAACGTCTGATATTAACTGTGATCACAGAGTGAACATTATTAGTGCATGATTTGGGAGTTGAGAAGGCGCTAAATCATTACAAGTCCTCACCTTCCTTCCAACCAGATGACTCCAACTCACAGAAAAGTTTATGTAAGCTTATGTTTGTAGAGGAGGTTGGTAACGACATTCTTGGAGCACTTGTTCTTAGAACTCATGATGAAGAAACATGGTGAGAAATGGAGAAGAGTATCTCAGTACATATTTCTCTTGCTGCTTTCTAACTCATAGTGTCTGGATCTTTGGGACTGTCTTCTCATTGCCTATGAGGATCATTCAGCAAACTAGGAATGCTTATGGCTGGCAGGGCCTATAAAGTCAGTAGAGGGAGTGATTAAGGTAGACTTAATAGTAGCATTCACTTTCTAAGGCACTTGTTGTAGAAAATACCAAGGAAATAAACGATTCTTAAAAAGTTCATCAAATAGTGCCTGGAACATACTAAGTGCTCAGTAAACATTATTTAAATTACCTTTAGTATCTATTATTGCTATCATCATTATTATCATTGATGCTTCTACTACTTAGCAAAAAGAGAATTAAGGGCAGCTTTTAGAGACCTTAGCAATAGAATAGACATACTATTTTCTTCAAATTATACAGTCACAAGTACTTTATAATAATAGACTATTACTATAGGGTTTCCAATTGGACTTCCAATAGGCACCCTGTGCTATAAACTCAGGAATGTTGAGGGCTAGCCAAGATTTCCTGAGAAGGGCCAGGGAGTAAATACTGCAGGCCAAAGGACATGGTCCTCAGCTCTTTGAGCAGCTGTTATAAAAAGGCTAACAGTCTCTTTTACATTTGAAAATGTACAGACCAGTGTTAACTTGCAGGCATACAAACACAAGTATTGGGCTGGATCCAACACATAGGCCAGTTTGCAAGAGAAGTAAAGTGTCTTATATTCTATCTTAAGACACATGCCACTTATATACACTCACAAATTTATCTACACAGGTGCATGTCAGATCTTAGCTCTAAATAATTCTACCCTTTATGTTAAGAAGAAAAATTGGATGTTAGCTTCATGAATACATACAAATAGAACTGAAAGTAGCACAATGCTCATGCCTTAAGAAAAGTCATCTTAAGACCCTCCAGTTCAAAGAAAGCAAAAGTAGACTTGTTTTTCTTCTTGCTGCTTCTACTCTCACAATGCCACTTTTAAGAAAACCATGAATTTATTATTATTCAATAGTTAAGTGCTTGAGAAATGGTAAGCTGATTTCTGCAGGAAGAGTCAGTCAAACCTGTGCAGCTCTTCATAGCCCCAAGCCTTCAGGAATTCTAAAACATGTGAGTTGAGAAAGCATTTTACACTGGGAGAATAGGACCAGGGCTACAGACCAAAGCCTTTAGAACTTTATGTACCATATCCTGCATGGTTTATTTCCTGTACCTAAAAGAAGATTTCTTTTCTTAACCTATGTAGGTTTTTTATTCATTATCAAATATTTCATTCAGCACTCTCCGGCTTGGGCCTAGCATAGTGCCTGCACATGACAAAATGTAAATGAGCATATTTCAGTTCTTTCCATCGTGGAAATTACATGTTAGTGGTAGGGGTAAGGGCTAAATAACAGGAGAACCAATGATCCAAAACATATTCAGATAACTTGATCTAATGGAAGCAAAGGCATGTATTTCACATACTGTATTACTACAGAAGGTGGTGCTTCTTTTGAACACAGAGGTTTCTGAAGGCTTCTTCAGGGATCTGGCATCTCAATGGGACCCTAAGGATTGAGAAGGATACAGGCAGGATAATAACAGAGAAGAGCATGAGATAGTCTCAAGGCAGAATTTTTATGCCTCCAAAATTGTCAGAAAGCCTGTGGCCAGAGTGGAGCAAGCCAGGGAGAGGTGGTGTAAGATGAGATTAACAGACAGACTGCAAGACATGGTAGATAACTTAGAAAGAACTCTGAGAAGTATGAGCATCATTCCAAGAGTGGTGGGAAACTACTGAAGAAAATTTGAGCATCTTTGCAAGATACAATTGTGAAACACAGTGAACTGACCTCAAGCAACAAAGAGTTCTCACTTAAACCTACACATTTGTTTCTTTTCTTTGTAACAGTCATCTTTCTAGTAAATCTCACAGATGAAATAGCATTTAAAATACCCTGTGGTTTCGTGGTGGACTCTGCGTTCACGAATGCTCACTGATTGACAATTTTGGAATCTGTGCTCATGGGCCTCAGAAGCTGGGTTGTAATTTTAGTAATCACTATGGTGATTTAACCGCCCCTACCAGAGTGAAAAAGACATTGTAGTCCCCTGTGATTTCTCATGCTCTCTACACTGACAGTGTTAGGCAGGGGAAAACAATCCTTAGTTTAGAAGCATCATGCAGATCTGAACCCCTAGGGGAAGCCTTGGTACTGGTTGTTTGTCACGCCTCCAGACATTAACATTAACTTCTTGAAGCATCCTTTATCACTGCAAATTACAGTGTCCATAAACTGCAAGAACATCTGGCCAATGCTGCACAAGAAACTAGTTACTTCACTATGAGGTCAGTGTTTCCAGTAGAAGACAAAACATTCATTCACTCAACAGTTGTTTCAGGGTGCTGTTAAGGTATTGAAATTTTGAGGTGGATCCAAACAGAACGCCTGTTCCTCATAGACTATACATACTTGTTGGGTCATGTTTCAGTCCACTTTATCACTGTTGTGACCCAAGATACCTGATGACCACAATTGAGAGCAACAAAGTTTTATTTGTTTACTGTTCTGGAAGTTTCAGTCCATGTTAGGAAAGGTTATGTCTGTGGTACTCAGGGTATGGTGCAGAAAGCAGAGAGGAAAAAGAAGGGGATCCATGGACATAAATACAGTCCCCAAAACCACACCCCACAGGACCTACTTCCTTCAGCCACACCCTTTCTGCTAGGTTACCATCCAATAAATCCATTACACTGGATTTATCCACTGACACAATTAGAACCCTCATGATTAGAACCTTCCAGGAAACATTTTATATCCAAACTGTAACAGGTAGGAATTTCATTTCCACATAAATATATCATGCTAGTTTAAACAACCACTTCCTGAGAATTTTTGGCTATATTTACTTATTCTTTTTCTTAAAATATAAAGTTATTTTCCAGAATCAAAGAGCATTTAAAAGTGTATATCTCCAAGGTGAAAAGGCAGTGTGATGGCTAATATTAGGTGTCAACTTGACTAGATTAAAAGATATCCAGCTTGCTGAAAAAGGCTGTATATCTGGGTGTGTCTTTGAGGGTATTTCTGGTAGAGATTGGCCTGTGAGTCAATGGACTGAGTGAGGAAGATCTACCTTCAATGTGGGCAAACCTCTCCAACTAGATGGGGCCTATATAGACTAAAAAGTTAGATAAAAGATTACATTTTCTTCCTTTCTTTCTTTTTCTCAAGATAGGTAGAAAGATAGATGAGTTATCTAGATAGGCAACTATCTATTACACACTAATCATCTATCTATACTCACTCTTTATGTATAAATAGGTATATACACTATTAATTCTGTTACTGTGGACTAATATAAGCCTGACTAATATAGTGACCAAGTACCCAAACTGTATGATATAAAGGCTAAGGATTATGAATATCACATTCCTGAAAAGAAAATAAGATCAACTAGTCAATTTCAACACAGGTTTTAGAAATGGCTAAACTGAGACACAGAGAAGGAAACGACCCTGATTTAATTTAATTTCTGCCACCTTGCGAAGGAAGCCCTCAGTGTCCCCTCATTTTATGGATAAGTGGGGGAAACTTGCCCAAAAGTATGCTTGATTAAAGGAATAGAATGAGAATTAGGACACAAATTCCCTTATTGCCAGTCCAGTCCTTTTTTCATTGAATAAATAGATCATCACTTATATAGGTTTTATTGAGCAGTATGACCTCTTCAACATGACCTTTTCAATTTATATTAAGATTTATTCTTGGAGGTTCAAGATGGTGATGGAGGGACATAGCACATCTCAGTATCTGGAACTACTGAGAAGTTCAACTACTGAGAAGGCAGCATCTTGAAAGACAAAATAAACAAAGCAGTGGAAGATACTCATGAACAAAAACAAACGTGAATCACAGTGAAGGGGAATTCATTGTTCTAAACATGAGATCCACTGCAGAAAGCCTGAGCCTGCGACTGACCTGGTGTAGCTGTTGGCACCATCTTGGGCCGCAGACCCGACCCCATTTACCAGCTCTGGCGCTACAACCCTGAGAAACCCCAACACATATTTCAAGAACTTGAAGTGCAGAAAGCAGCTACAGAACACCAATATCTTAGGTGACCAGTACCATGGTTCAGGGACACAGAAAAAGATCCAAAATCCCGTGAGCTCACCAAAGACAGCACTGGCAGGGGCACAACACTGTGACCTCCAGAGACCTGGCCCACAGGACAGCAAGGTAACTGGGTCTCCTTACTCAGCTCAGAGCACCGCCCAGAGCACCTGTGGGACCTTGGTGGGCTGGGACCTGGCAGTCCATCCCTGCGGTACTCCAGTCGGAAGTTCCAGAGACAGAGGAAGGGCTCATAGTACTCAAGATGCTCTACCCGTGTGGGGGTCACAGTGGGTCACTCCAAGACTACACTGGACTCCCTCTGCTGGTGTGGGTAGGGAGGTGCAGGCCCAGGGCAGGAAAGCGCAGAGATCAAAGCCTGAACATGGAGCCCAGGGATGGAGGGCTTACATGGAACTCATTAACAATGACACTGATGCCCTGACATCTAAAGGCAAAGTTGTCAGAGGCAAGAGAGGGGCGTAAACACCCATGAAGTGGGTTCAAAAGCTGACAATAGGCTACAGAGCAAATGAGAGACATTGGAATATACTCCAGAACTTATTACAGTAGACAGACATATAGATATTACATGGGCCCAAGCAAAATATATGTAAATTAGCAGGACTGCTAATTACTGGGGTTTGTTTTTGTTTTTGTTTTTCTCTCACACTGTTGCTAGTCCTTTTTATGCTCTTCTTTTTCTATTTTTGTTCTTCCTTTTTTAATTCTTTTTTGTTGTTTTGTCATTGATTTATAATTGTTAGTTTTTGTAATTTTTGTGTTACTTTATGTATGTTTGCCCCTTCCCCTATTTCTTTTACAAACTTCCTCATTCTAGCCTATCTACTCTCTTCTCTCAAAAAATTTTTTCTTATTGTATCTCCTCACTTTATATACAAATTATTTCGTATATCCATACCTAAAAATTCCACTAACTATAAGAATCCTACAATCTAACCTTCTCTCATTCTCAACCATGGACAGTGGTGAAATTCAAAGGATTATCAGAAACTATTTTGAAAATTTATACTCCAAATAGACTGGTAAACATGGAAGAAAAAATAGATTTATAAGCACATATAACCTAAATTGAACCAAGAGGATATAGCAAGCCTAACCAACCAATAGCAAGCAAAGAAATAAAAACAGCAATAGAAATTCTACCATCAAAGAAAAGCCCAGGCCCTGACGAGTTTCCAGCTGAATTCTACAAAGCCTTCAATGAAGAACTAATCCTAATACTTCACAAATTGTTCCAGGAAATCAAAAGAGATGAAATTCTTCCAAACTCCTTCTAAAGGTCAGTATCACATTAATTCCAAAACCGAATAAAGAAAGCTCAAGGAAAGAAAAATAAATCCAATATCCTTGATGAACATAGATGCACAAATTCTCAACAAAATACTAGCTATATGCATTCCAAACCATATCAACAGAATTGTGCATGATGACAAAGTGGTTTCATTCCAGAAAAGCAAGGCTGGTGCAGCATATACAAATCAATATATGTTATTCACCACATAAATAGACTGAGTACAAAAACTTCATGATCATATCAATAGATGCAGAAAAAGCATTTGACAAAATCCAATACTCATTCATTTTAAAAGCACTGCAGAAAACTGGAATAGAAGGAGCACATTTCCACATCATTAAGGCAATATACAATAAACCCAAAGCCAACATCATCTTGAATGTGGAAAAACTGTAAGAATTTCCTCTAAAATCAGGAACAAGACAAGGATACCCATTATTACCACTCCTTTTAATACAATCCTCATAACTCTTGCCACAGCAATAAGACAAGAGAAGGATATCAAAGTAATTCAAATAGGAAAAGAGGAATTAAAATTATCCTTGTTTGCAGATAACATAATCCTTTATCTAGAAGACCCAAAGAACTCAACCAAAACACTACTGGAGCTGATTAACAAATTCAGAAAAATTGCAGGATATAAAATCAACCTAAAGAAATCAACTACTTTTCTGTATTCCAAAAATGAATCCATAATGAAAGAAAAATTTTCTTATTTTTTGGTGGTACTGGGGTTCCTGGAAGCCCTTCTACCTCTGGGCTACACTCCCATACGTATTTTATTTTTGGAAACAGGGTCTCTTATGCCAGCACGGCTGGCTTCAAACCTGCGCAATCCTCCTGTCTCCGCCTCCCAAGCATGGGGATTACAAGAGTACGCCACCACGCCCGGCCATAATGAAAGAAATTTTTAAAAATTCCATTCCAATAACCTCAAAAACAATAAAATAACTAGGAATAAACCTAATCAAAGATGTAAAAGATCTCTACAATGAAAACTATAAAATATTAAAGAAAGAAACTGAAGACCTTGAAAGATGGAAAGATCTCCCTTGCTCATGGATAAGCAGAATAAATATCATCAAAACAGCCATTGTGCCAAATGCAATCTATAGATTCAGTGCAATTCCTATCAAAATACCAATGACATCCTTCATAGACCTAGAAAAATCATTCATATATTTTATATGGAGAAAGAAAAGATCCAGAATAGCCAAAGCCATTCTCAGCAATAAGAACCACGCAGGAGGCATCACAATCCCTGACTTCAAATTATACTACAGAACAATAGTAGTAAAAACACCATGGCATTGGCACAACAACAGGCATACAGACCAATGAACCAGAATAAAAGATACAGAAACAAACCCACACACTTATAGTCAATTAATCTTTGACAAATGGGCCGAACTCTGTTGACAGCCTTTTCAACAAGTGATGGTGGGAGAACTGGATATCCATTTGTAGAAAGATGGAATTAAATCCTTACCTCTCACCTTGCACAGAAATCAACTTGAGATGGATCAAAGACTTGGAAATTAGACCAGAGACTATGAAGCTATTAGAGGAAGGCATAGGTTCAACACTCCAATATATAGTCACAGGTAGTTACTTTCTCAACAAGACATCCAAAATATAAGAAATAAAAACAAAATTTAACAATGGAATGGCATCAAACTAAAAAGTTTCTGCTCACCAAAGGAAACCATCAGGGAACCTAAAAAGAAATCCGACTCGAATGGGAGATCTTTACCAGCCACCATTCTGATAGAGGGCTAATATCCAGAATATACAAAGAACTTAGAAATGGGCAACTGAATTGAATAGACACTTCACAAAAGAAGAGATACAAATGACTAATAGATACATGAAAAAATGTTTACCTTCATTATCCATCAGGGAGTTGCAAATCAAAGCTATACTGAAATTTCATCTAACACCAGAGTGGCAAGCATAAAGAAGTCAAATAACAACAAATGCTGGGGAGGATGTGGGGAAAGAGGAACTCTTTTACACTGCTGGTGGTAGTACAAACTAATTCAGCCACTATGGAGATCAGTGTGGAGATTCCTTAGTAAACTCAAAATGGATCCACCATATTATCTGGCTACACCACTTCTGGGTATCTTTCCAAACATGTTGAAATCAGAGAATTACATGAACATGATTACCCATGTTCATAGGAGCACAATTCGTAATAGCCAAAATATGGAACCTAGGTCTCCATCAACAGATGAATGTATTGCAAAATTATGGAAAATACACACAATGGAATTCTACTTAACAATAAGGAAGAACAAAATCATGTCATTCACAAGAAGATGGAAAGACCCAAAGAACATTATGTTAAGTGAGATCAGCCAAGCTCAGAAAGAGAAGGGACATATGTTTTCTCTAATATGCCCAAACAAGGGATTAATAGGGATATCAGATTGTTTCCATATAATGGAAGGGAAACCTCAGCAAAGCTAAAAAGGAAGGGTAGGAAAGGAAGAAGGCTGAGGCTGATTAATGCAGGAGCTACATTTGAATATGTGCATAAGTGTGACTGTAGCATGGTCAACCTGGACACTCATTGTTGGGAGAGGGGAAAGAGGAAGGGGGTGGCGGCACCAATCACTGTGTGAGTATGCCTTTTTCAATATGATCCAAATTTTAAAAGATAATATAAAAAAGAGTCATTTATGAGAATGTTAATTTGAATTATCGTAATAGTTGTAAAAGAGTGGGCACAAAGCCAGACATGGTGGCACATACCTGTAATCCCAGTACTTGGGATGCTAAGACAGGAAGACAGCAGATTCAAAGCCAATTTCAGCAATTTAGCAAGGATCTCAGCAACTTAATAAATCTCTGTTTCTAAATAAAAATAAAATAAGGCTAGGATATAGCTCAAAGGTAGAATGCCCTGAATTCAATCTCCAGCATCAAAAAAAAAAAAAAAAAAACTAGCTGGGTGTGGTGGTGCACACTTGTAATCCCAGCATTTGGGAGGCTGAGACCTGGAGGACTGCAGTTCACGGACAGTCTCAGCTACTTAGTGAGGCCCTCTGCAACTCAGTGAGACCCGGTTTCAAAATAAAGAATAAAAAATAGGGCAGGGGGTGTAGCTTGGAGGTCAAATGGCCCTGGGTTCTACCTCCAGACCCGCAAAAAACTAAACTAAACTAAACTAAAAATAAATATAAAAACTAATGCAAACATTAGAACAATGTTAATTAATGTAAACAAAATAATTAAAGAATAACTGAATAGATAGTACTGAGAAACTCATCCAACCATAGTTACTAAACTTATTAACATGCTTTAAATAAGAATTAATTGCTTTTAATGAGAGCTATCATCTACTTAGAAGGAATACTAAAAATAATAATAAAATAAAAGTGTATCTGTTAGATACAGCACTAATACCTGTACATGTATCACTTCATTTAATGGAATTTTTAGGTGTTATTTCTTATTTACCAAGAAAATAGATGTGAGTTTTCCCCCCAGTAATAAATATCAGATACACTGACTCCCATACACTAAAAAATGTCTAGTTTATGTCCACAAACTGTATTATTAATCCTGGTCAGCTTAAGAGTTGAGTCCAGAGGAAAAAGCATAAATTGAGAGCAGGAGACTAAAGGCCACTGTCCCCATTTGTTATTTTAGGCTGTGCCTGCAAATATGCATGGGTGAGTGGGTATGGTGGTGCATGCTTGTATTCCCAGCATTGGGAAGGCTGAGACTAGAAGATTGTGGTTCATGGACAGCCTCAGCTACTTAGTGAGGCCCTCTGCAACTTAGTTGAGACCCTGTTTCAAAAATAAAGAATAAAAAATAGAGCTGGAAGTATAGCTTGGAGGTAGAATGCCCCTGGGTTCCTTCCCCAGTACCACACACACACACACAAGTGTAGGTACTATGGATGCTTAGTATCAATTGGTAGAGAGAAGGTGGTATAACTGTACAATATTGTTTCCAAAAAAGCAAAACTGTCAACTAATAAAGGACAGATTGTTGAAGAAAGTTATCTGTGCAATGGACCTATTATTGTAGGGATGTTCATAGAATTTTACACACAGAGTACTATGACTCTAGAAAAGAGACATGCTATGTAGTTTCCAAAATTTGTTTGAAACAGAACCCTTTTCTTTTATGATACACAAAACTGGGAGTTCTGTGAACCAAGAATGGCCCTGGAATATAATGGATTCAACAATTCAACAAGGGGTGTGTGTGTGTGTGTGTGTGTGTGTGTGTGTGTGTGTGTGTGTAGTGTGTACAGTACTGGGGTTTGAATCCAAAGGCATTCTACCTCTGAGCCCTATATAAGTAAATTTCCTTTCTTTATTTCTCTCTCTTTCTTTCTTTCTTTTCACTGAAGGAAAGTCTAACTTTTGATATAAGCAGAAGCTTCCTATATTATAGCATGAGAATTACCAGTTGTCTAAGGATATAAAGCTTTTGATAACTGGACTGCAGTTTTGAAAGAACAGGATAAGATGTGGCCGCACTGCCATTGGTCAGGAGACATGCATGAACTCTATACACAGAGAGAAACAGTATAACATTCTGGTTACTTCCAGTACTGATTCAAGGGCTTTGTGGCTTTAGGTTTCTGTTGCCACCCTTGCTGTCCTGACATCTGAAGATATGTTGCATCAGCATCTCCTAGGAACTTGTTGGAAACATGGGATTTCAGACCCCGTGCCAAACATACAAAATAAGAATCTGCATCTCTCAGAAATCTTTCCATACAATCTTCGTGTACTAAACCTGGGAAGCAGAGCTTCATGGGCCATTTCTAAGAGCATTTAAGTAGACCCTTTCTTACAGAGAAGGCTTCCTCCTTCATAGCTACATGATCTTTAGCAAAAGATAATGGCCAGGATCATCTGAGTTTGACCAACTTGCAAACTTCCACACTTCTTGTGGAATATTGTCCCCTGATCATAGTAAGTACCTAAAATATTTGCTCTCTTGTGTTTGGAAACAGGATTAGCATACCTAACTCAAAATTTATGGGATAATATACAAAGTGCTTAAATTAGTACTTAGTTGATAAATAGTGGCTATAGATGATGATTGTCTCAGACAACAGTCTCACTGCTATAATCCAAAATGACTAATCACACAACTAAAAGAAGAAAGATTTTTTTGCTCACAGTTTCTTGGAGATTCTAGGTTTAGTTCTTGTGAGGCCAGGGTCTGATGCTCAGGACATGGCAGCAGGAAGCAGAGAGAGGGAGGGAGCAAAGCTCTGCTCTCATATCATGGAGGCCAGAAACAAGGAAATCCAAAGACAAAAGTACAATCCCTAAGGCCACACCCCCAGAGATCCACTCTCTCCAGCCAAACCCTACCTCCTAGGTTACCACCCAGTAAATATATTACAATGAATTTATCTACTGATGACATTAGAACCCTCATGACTTAACTGTTTCAACCCTAAGCTCTTCAGGGGACATCCTAAATCTAACCATAATAATTATAAAAAGAAAAATGATTAAATGAAAAGTGATAATAATAATAATAATAATAATAATAATGTTAATAATAATAATTAATAATAGTGGTAGTTAATAGCTATATATCTTGGGAGCAATTAAAAGAGACATTCCCAGGTCTTGCGGCACACAGTGTAATCTCAGGTACTTAGGATGTTGAAACAAGAGGATTGTAAGTTCAAAGCTATCCTGTACCACTTAGGAAGAGCCTGTATCAAAATAAAAACATAAAAGGGCTGTGAACATAGCTCAGTGGTAGAGATTTGGGCCAGGGCCCTGGGTTTAATCCCTAGTACTACCAAAAAAGGAACAGATACTTTACTTCACCAAAATTAAATCTGGGAACAAATTTTGAAGCAAAAAATAAGAAATAAGAAAAATAAAACCTAAAAGAATACCATGTCCCTAACTACTACTTTTCTCATCAGAGACTCTTCCTACAAAATATATTGTTTCTCCATTTGTGTGATTCAAAAGAAAAATTCTAAATAATTTTATCCAGGCAAGAAAACCCTGGGAAGACAGAAAGTAAAGCAAGCCAACCTGCCATTCAGGAAGTCTGAAGTAGGATTTTAAGAAGATATTGCATACAGAATATATACAGTGACTATTTCTACCTGGTGTAGGCAGGGAAGTCCCAGGCATTGTCGAGGGAGCACAAAGGACAGTGAATTGCATTTATCATAATTCTTCTTGCACCAGGTGGCAGAAGTTCAGTATAAATTGGACTAAGCAAAAGGATTTTAAAAAAATATTGACCAATTAAATGGTTTTATTCTGATTTAAAATTCTCTGTAAACCTAATGATCAGCCTAGTGTACCTGAGACTCCCCCAGGTTCACTACTGAAAATCTCACACCCCAGAAAAGCCCCCAGTCCTGGGCAAACTAGAGTAGATGGCCACCTAGGATGACCTTTTATAATACCTTATTCTGACTCAGTATATAAAAACATGACTCCTAATTTTTTAATTCTATTTCTTTATGAAATTAGTTTCTATCTATTACAGATAGATAGAAAGAAGGATGGAGGGAAAGAGGGAGGGAGGAAGGGAAGGGGCAGATAGATAATAGAAAAAAATTATCTTTACCCCTTTTAAAAATTTCCTTAAAGAAAACAAATATGGCTAGAATTTCAGAGACAAAAATCAGTGACCTAATTAGAGGGGAAAACAGAATTATGAAATGGTATGTTCATCTCACTTTTCTTAAATTTTATTTATTTTAGTTTCCTGCTAGCTGTAACCCTTACAGATTTAAGGCACAAACATCAAGAACATCCTAAATATCTACTAGCATGTGCAGAAGAAAAATATCAAGGCAGAACAAACAAGCAATTCTGGTCTGGGAGTGCAGCCTGGGATTGCCCTTTCAAAGGGCAGTGGTGTAACAGCTTGTTAGCCTTTTTAAAGGCCAGCAACCAGAAAAGTGGACCATTGGGTGTGGGTCACTCCACAGAAAACAGGCCCTGTTCCTATGGCTATTTTGCAATGCAATAGGAAGCTCCTATACAGAAATAAAATCAGCCACTTTTGTTCAGGGGGATCAGAATAGGATTTCAAATATTGTTGTAACTCTGGAATGGCTGACCTGGGAATACCTTATCAGGATTATCTTCTAAGGAAATAAGCCAAGTGACCAAGAAAAAGAGGAATAAAAAAAAAACCCTACAAATGTTCATTTAAAGGTTATTCAATAGTCTTAAAATAAACTGAATTTTTTGACATGATAGAATGATTACATCTACCATAGTATGCCTATATAATAGTTACACAAAAAATAAAAGTAATAATATTAGGCAAAATCATATCCCCTGTGTCTTAAATAGCCTATCTCACTTAAACCTCACAATCACTCCTTTAGGTAGGCATTATTTTCGATCTCATCTTATTCATTAGAACATACAGGCTTAAAGAGATTAAAGTGAATTGCCCAGAGCCACAGTAAATCATAAGGTGAGGGAGGTGGATACATACCAAGGTCTTTTGGATTCCAGAGTCAAAATTTATCTGCTGTATAATCCTTTTTAAAAATAAATAAATAAGGATAAAAATAAAAAAGTAAATAATTTTTAGTCTTTCCAATAAGATTAGTATCTGTAGCAGCCTCAAACTCTACCTGTATTTTAGTAGGATGTATGTAGGCCCTGGAAATGATTATTTCTTTCATAAACATAATTTTCGAGCAACAACAAAGCCTAAAAGATGTATATCCTGATATTAAATATTTTAGTTGAATTAATCTAAAAATTATTGCACACCATGATTAATTCCTAAACCTAATTTTTGCAGCTTTATTTCCTCTGGCATGCGTAGAATGTACAACTAGATTTTACTTTACTTCCCATTTATCCTCTGTCTAGAGGATATATTGTCTTTAAATAAAGAGGCAAATGTTATTTGAGCAAAGGCTAGGGACACATTCTGTGCCCTTAATACAAATAATTTTAAGCAGTTTGACAGATAGAGTGCCATTACATCATTTCAGATACTAATGGGCATAATAATTCTTCAGCTTCCTCATGAAAGAGAGCTCTAAAATGAGACAATTGAGTGAAAAGAAAATGTCAAGTTATTTATGGCTTCCAAAGCTATTTTATGACTCATGGATAGAAGGTGGTCCCTTTGTGGAGCCATGTGTCGATCTTGACCTTATTTGCAAGGGGCATTTGTTGTGTTTAGCCCAGCAGCATCTTCTCCTACTTCTTCATAGAACCCTACTCAGATCTGAAGACTACCCTTCCCTGATCATAAGTGTCTCAAAGAGGCTGGCTCATCCCCACCACAATGAATAGTCTTGTGATAAAAGCTAACATAATCAGAGACTCAAACTTTCTGGCACAGATAAGTCAGGACAGACACTGATAGCCAACGAGAGGGACTGCTATAGTCATCTTTCCATCACTGTGACAAAATGCCTGAGATACACAACTTAAAAGGAGAAAAGTTTATTTTGGCTCACATTTCTAGAGATCACAGTCTATGGTCACTTGGCCCAGTGGCTTTTGGGCCTAGTAATGCAGAACATTATAGCAGGGAGCATGTGTCAAAGGAATTCTGATTACTGCGTGGTAGCCAGGGAGTAAACAGAGAGAAAGGACCCAGGATTCCAATCTGGTCTTCTTAGGCAAGACCTCAGTGCCCTGCTTTCTCCTACAAGACCCTAATTCTAAAGTTTCTACTACCTCCCAATAGTGCTACTACCAAGTCTTCTATGCAAGAACTTTGAGATATTTAAGATCTAACCCATAATGGGTTTAGATCTAACTACTGTTAGAGCATTTGTATAGAGAAGGTCTTTATCCACAGAGCTTGCCAAGTTGGTAGGAAATTAAGTCTGAAGCTGTTACAACACCTTTTCCTCAAGAATCTTACTGTCCAAACATTTTCCCTCAGGACATGAGTCTAAGAAGAGAACTCTTGGTCACAGTACAAGAAATATCTTATTCATTCAATAATCCAATTGAGTAACTGGGAGGATTAAAATAAGCTATCCTCTAGGGGAAAAGTTTACCCTTTAATCAATATAAATTATTGTTATCAACTTATCATTAAATATGAAATGAGCAAACCTAATTCAAACCGACCCAAAATTCAAAACTTTTTGAGTGCCAACATGGTGCAAGTGGAAAATTCCAAATGATGAACCTTTGCTTCATACACAAGATTACTCAAAATATTCTACAAAGTTATCTTTAGCCTATGTATATACGGTATTTATGAAGTTTAAGTAAGTTTCATGTGTATACTTAAGTCCTATTCACAATATATTTCATTACACATATGCAAATATTTTAAAATTTGATTTAAAAATCTGAAATCTGAAACACTTCTAATCTCAAACATTTAAATAGGGATGTTCAACCTGTATTCCCAAGAAACAGATTTTCTTCCTCACCATTGCTTGTCATAAAAAAAAACCCTGGTGAATTAACAAAGCAAGCATCAAAATCCATTTTTATCTTTCTCTCTAACAGCCACATAGATTGCATTTATAGATTTGAAAACTCATTTTGTATAGTGTCGAGTGTTTGCATTGAACTGAAAACTTAACTCAAAAGTGTGTGTGTTTTTTAAGGCATAACTGAAGAGATAAAAGGACGTTAAAGGTCATCTAGCCCTTTGGGAAATTTCCCAAGTCTCACAGTTAGTTGATGCAAAACAAATCTGGTCTTTATATCCTCAATCCAGTGTTCTTACTACAGTATTACAAAATATTTTATTCTGTCACTGAAGCAATCATCTTTCAATGTAAAGATACCGCCTACACAGAAAACATACATTGTGAATGTGTTCTAACTTTCAGTAAGACATACAGTTATCTCATGTGTTTCAATCTCTCCTTGAATTAAAAATGTCCCCTATGCTTACAACATAATTCTTATTTCTCTTCCTTGGAAAATGTTATATTTGGGATCTTAGTTCAAATTTTGCTCTTTTCTCTGACTCCTACCATATGCACCATGTCATCTGTTGTATTACTTCTGTTCTTGTGTGACAACTGTTTATGGGGGAATATGTCTTCCTATTATAACGTAAGATATATATGCTTTAGAGATTTTCCTCTCCAGTTAGTCATACAAATCAGTGTATGGCATGCTGTAAGCACTATATATTTTCTAGTATTAACAACTACATGATGATGATTAGTATATTCTAGGAATTATTCTAGATAATATGAATATAGCAGCTGGGTGTGTAGGTGTATGCCTGTAATCTCAGTACTTGGTAGGCGGAAACAGGAGGACTGCAGGTTGAAGACCAGCCTTCTCGACAGTTTAGCAAGATCCTGTTTCAAAATACTGGTGTAGCTCAGAGGTAGAATGCCTCTTGTTTCAATCACCAGTACCACAATAAATAAATAAAGCAGTAGAACTAGTAGGAGGTAGAACTGGGATTTAAACCCAAAAGATCTGGCTCTACTGCCCATAATCTTACCACCGTAATAGAAGGTAAGAGAATGCACATTTTTTAATATATCACGTGATATACAGCTTGAAATGAAGTGTGGCATACATCATGCAGATGATGAATTCAGTGCAAATAGAAGCTGACCTGTGAAGTTCTCGTAAATCCTCTGAGAAGCCTGATGTTTAGCTAGTAGGTGTTGATACACTCTAGATGACCAATTGTTATTTGTTAGATGAATGGGTGCATGAGTAAATAAGTGAACCAATAAATTGTATACACTGAAAAGGAATGATTAAAAGTCATTTAAAACCAGGCCTGAAAAATATGTTATGCTACCAAATTTTCAAAATTCTTCATGTTTAGAGTTGTTGTGTATTATTTGTTTAGGAAAATGAGATTATAAAGTTTTGAAAGAAGGTCACAGAAATATAAGTCCTAAAGCTAATTCTTGGCATCACGCAGGTTGCAAAGTTCCTTATTTATTTGCACTTTAAATCTCATCTTTTCCATAAAAAAATATCGTATCAGTGTAGCATAAATCCATGCTGAAATGTTACATTTAGAAATGTCAACACAATATTAAGTGTTTGTGTTGCTTTTTCTAGATATCATTCAATGAGTTTTTTCTAGATATAATTTTCTGATTAAAAAGTAAATTAAAAGTAAACATGCATGGATTATTTCCTATTCTGATCTTGATTTTGAAGAAGAAATAAATGTCTTACACCATTCAACCCAATTCTGGCCATATAGCGAGTGAGAGTTCTTGGGTTGTTGGATTGCAGACATAAGGACCACCCATGGATATTTGAATCAGATAACATTTTGATTTACCCAGATCTGACTTTTGTGTTTGTCACCAAATACTTGACACCCACATATCTGCAACATTCCAGGCACAGATGTTTTTCAGGGATTTCAAAGAGTGATATAAAATGCTATTAATGTTTGAAGCCAAAACAAGGATTTTACTTTAGAATTACTTCTGAAAATGTTTAAGCTTTGCATAAAGTCCTATATGCTTGTATACACACACACACACACACACACACACACACACACACACACACACATTCAACATACCCTAAAAATGTAAAAATTTTCAGTCTCTTCTATGAATCTAATTATCCAAGTTCCTATGAATCATTACTCTGAAAAGCCTGCACAGTGAGAATAATATTTCGTATGTCAGAAACAATTGCCATGTGACTAGTCACACAAGTTAGAAGTTTATCTTTTTTACAGCCAGTTACATTTATCTCTAACGTATGACTTGCTTGCATTGGACACTTGGTGAGTAAATATAACCCACTGGAACTTCATTGGGGAAGTGTGCAACTCTTTCAAATTAGAGCAAATCAGCTCAAATCTATTTCCTCTGATCCTTTTCCCAAGGCCACTTCATTTTCCCAAATAATGCCTCTCCACTCATTCAGTGACATAAATGTAGCATATTATTTTGTGGTGGTTGTTATTGTGGCTGGGGTTTCATCTCAAGTGATGTGTCCTAATGTTATCATTTTTTGTGTGTATGTGGTACTAGGTGTGTAACCCAGGGGCTTTTCTACCTCTGGGCTATACTCCCAGACCTATTTTATACTTTATTTGGAAACAGGGTCTCACTAAGTTGCTGAGAGCCTCACTAAGTAGCTGATGCTGGATTCGAACCTGTGTGATCCTCCTGTCTCAGCTTCCCAAGCATGGGGATTACAAGCGTGCGCCACCACACCTGACAATGTTATCATTTTCTTAAAAAGGGGGAGTTACTGGCAGGATATAAGAGATATTTAGAATCAGAAGACTTATTGGTTAAGAAGTTCCTTCAACCTGTGCTTTTATTTAGTTTTGCAAAGTCAGTGTAATGACACTTTATAAAATAGAGTCAACATGTTCTTTAGAGGTGAAGGTTCTTTCTCAAGCTCTCTTGACACACAAGACAGCCTGTCCTTTTGTCTGAGATCTTAGAGTCCAATCATATTCAGCATTAAGATGTGGTGGATGAATGGCCTCTCCGCAGAGCAATCAGGGTGACAAATATTCTTCTCTCCACTGACCACTGACAACATGGCGGTTGAAAAGTTGCAAGGATTCTTGTGTCCTAATTACTGAGGTCAATACTGACTCTGCTAAGATAAATACTGTGGTTTGGGGCAGACGTTCTTCACAACCCAAGTGAGCATTCTTGATTGCCTTAAGCAGCCACTGAGTCAATATAGCCATAGGAAGGACCCTGGAAACTGTGTACCCTGGAGAAAAAGAAGTATATTCATGTACTAGGGATGTAAACCAGACTCCTACAACAGCTGTGCTCCCAAAGATCCAAGAAACAGCTTTCCAAAAGGCACTGGCGGATGGAGAAAGGAAGGGAGCATTTTGCAGTGTTTGCCCTTTTCTATGTTATAAAGACTCCCCCACCACAGCCTGTTTCAAGCTGCCAACATGACATTAATGGGTTCCCAGAACAATCAATTCTCATGAGCCAGAGTGAGTTGATGCCAGGACCCCCCCTGAATATATAGCAAATACTTCTATAAATAAATGAAAAAACAACTGGTGTGGTAAGTGCTGTAAAGAAAAGACTGTAAGTTCAAAGAAGGGTAAAGAAGGAGTATTTTTCCTGGACAAGGAAGTCAATAAAGGAATAACAGTTGCTGATACACACACACACACACACACACACACACACACACACACAATCTCCCACTGGCATTCACTATGTCACTATATGCTAATAGTATTCTCCTGCAAACACCTGAGACTTTCCATCTGAGGGCTTTCTCTCAGACCACACATGGGGCAGACACACAGTGCCAGGGAATTAATGCCCTTGGGAACGGTTCTCAGCCAATGACAGATGGGAGTAGAAAAGCAAACATTTGAGATTCATTGTTTCCAGGTAGGATAATGTTGAAGCATATCTCACACCATCCCTTGGAAGGCCTCCTCGGACTTGAGCCCCAGGTGCCTGAAGGGGTAAACGGCTCATCAGCAATCACGATTATATGAGCTTCCATCCATTTCTACTCTGTCTGCTTCCCTCTCCTACCCATCCTGCTATGCCTGCTAACCTCTCCAGATTTTTTCTGAAATCACATGCTAAACAAATCACATGCACTCCAAATCCCAGCCTCTATGGAAAATGAGCCAAAGATGGTCATCTTTTCTGGAGAAGCAGAGATAAATCTGAAGAAATAATAGAAGGCACGTAGTAGAATAAGGACAGAAGAGAATTCCAGGCAGAAAGGAGGAACCAGCATCATCTGTGTGTTTGTGAAAATCATCATGCTATGCAAAATCACCAAATAAAAATTCCAAGGCTAACTGGGTGCTGTGGTGCACACCTTAACCCCAGGATTTAGGATACTGAGAATGGAAGATTGCAGATTCTAGGACAGCCTCAGCAATTTAGTGAGGCCCTCAGCAACTTAGAAAGATCCTGTTCAAAATAAAAAATAAAATGGGGCTGTGGGTATAGCTCAGAAGTAGAATACACCTGGGTTCACTCCCCAGTAGTGTACACACACACACACACACACACACACACACACACACACACATATTATGGGCTTTACAGAGTTACAAGAAAAAATGTTCATAAGCTTCAAAAGTGGCACACAAAACTGATAATATAGTAAAATGGTAGCTTGGTTCTACATGTGTTAAATGGTTACAAATTAATAAACCATTTGTGGAATCAACCATAAAATATTATTATTCATGTAATTTTTTCAGGGGTGAGAACACTTAAACTCTACTCTCTGCAGTTTTCAAGAACAGAGCACATCATTAATTATAGTCACTATGTTGTACATTTGATCTTTTAAACTTATTCTTCCTATCTAACTGATATTTTGTGTTCTTTGACCAATATTTTCCCACCTGTCATCAGCCTTTAGAAGCTTCAAAACAGCATGTTGTATAAAATAAATATTTACATGTTTTAAAATGATTAAAATAAATTGGACAGAAATGTTACAAAAAGAAAAAGAAAAAGTACTAGTTTGTCTAATTGGAAGCAGTAGGTTATTAAAATTCAAGATCTTCTGTCGAGTAAAATCCCGAGGCATACATTTTTTTTTTGCCATTGAGTATTAGGTCCACTGAGACATGCATTTGTAATATATACACATTTCATCAAAATTAAAAATTCAATCCAATGAATACCTTTTTCAATTAACTCTGGTACCACCACCGGAAATGCCTTTGGAGGCTTTCTCACCTGCATCCATGGCTTCACTCAACTCTGGAAATGTAGCAATGTTTGAAACCATCAACCAGCTTCGACTAGCAGTAAAAGAAACCACTTTTGCAGAATTAGATGATTTCATTTAAGGTCATGTATAAACAGTACTTTCTCTTTGACTGTGAGAAAGGTGTTCCTGATTCATTCTCTCTCTCTCTCTCTCTCTCTCTCTCTCTCTCTCTCCCTCTCCCTCTCCCTCTCCCTCTCCCTCTCCCTCTCCCTCTCCCTCCCTCCCTCCCTCCCTCCCTCCCTCTCCCTCTCCCTCTGCCTCTCCCTCTCCCTTTCTTCTTCAACTTTTATGCTTAGAAGTCCTTAGCAATCTTTCCATTTCTCTTTAGGCCACATTCTAGCACCTCAAGTCACAGACCTTCTTGTTATTGTCCGGCATTGCCTCCGATGGTCCCAATGTGGATTTTCTTGTGCTGCTGCAAATCACATGTTCTCCCATTTCTTTCAATATGTAAGGCTTTCCTTCTGCATAAATTGCTGGCGATTTTGACCCAGAACACTTAAACATTGTTGGGGTGTTGAATTTTTTGTTTGTTTGTTTGTTTACATACAAAATTCACAATTACAAAAGAAGAGCAAAATGCAACACTGTAAAATAACATATACAGCAAATCAAGGTAACTGGTAAATGCTTGAAAGGTAGATATGGGTATACTTGTGCATATATATATTTTTTGGTTTGTTTTTGTATCTCTGCATGGCTCAGATCAGCTTAGTGTAGTTTTCTGAATTCACTTAATATATTATGGGTGAAATTGCACATAAGTAAACACAAAATTCACGTCACACTAAAACTATTCCTTATATATTAATGATGTTGGAACAAATTCATATTTTCAAAATAGTAATTATAGCAGAACTGGTGTGTGTGTGTGTGTGTGTGTGTGTGTGTATGTGTGTGTTCACAGTATACATGCATGTGATGTAAGATAAAGTTCTAATTATAGATTAAAGTGTTAATTACAGATCTAGGTCAACAAAATAAAGAAAACAATATGCCCATGATTTCTCAAGTAAAATATTCTATGTTGGGAAAATTTTCTATGTTAGGAAAAAATGTCTTGTTTTAAAAGTATACAGAACAAGGGATATGCCTTTCATCTCCAAGACATTGCCATTATAAATGCAGATTAAAGATATATACTAGAGAAATCATAATATTAATAGGTCTGATATATACTAAAGGAAAATGGAATATTAATAGGTCTGGTAGAGTTGACTACTATTCAATTTGTGCCCATGTGGAGATGATATTTGAATAGTGTTTTAGGGCAAGTTCCCTGGGAGAAAAAGAGGAGATAGATATTCATGTCCAATACTCGTTAATAAGCTAGTGATTTATTAAAGAGGTGCTCCCACAGAGAGATATAAAAAAGACAAGGACACGGGGAATAGAAAGGGGCAGGAAGTGAGCAAAGGTGCAGTTTCAGGTGAAGTTGGACTCCAAGCTGACCCTCTGGGAGTCTGGAAGGTAAACTGCACTTGAAGCTTGACTCACCTTGTTGAAAGGATCTGGGGTTTTCGATCTCCACTTTGGTCAATGGTTGGTTACAGGGACAGAGAGGGGACATGACTTCAATAGATCTCCAGAAAAAAGCTGCCCAATCACACAAAAACGGTTCTATGAGAAAGTCATGGAGGCGAGCCCTACAAGAGCTAGTGAATGGATGCATAAAATAGATTAAAGGAATCTGGAAAATCTGAGCAGATACCAACAGCATCTGCTACAGAAGGCAGGCACTATTTTTGAGAGCTATGTGACAGAATTCAATACATCATCTTATCCAGACTCCCCAATTACCCTATATGATAGACAGTATTAGTATTGCCATTTTAAAAATACATTTGAAGCTCTTGGTGCTTAAGCCTATTAGTGTGAGGGCCGACTACCCAGTCCTTTTAACCAACAGCTCATTGCCTTTCTCTGCAGTAATGTCAGGCATTCCATGCTTGTTTAGTTGTTAATTTTTCTTATTTGCTAGACTAGTTTGGTTCTAACCATAGACATCTTTCTTTAAATGGAAACATACAGAGAAATCCACTATGGAAAACATAAAACAGAAGCGACCTCTCTTGGATCTCTGTCTCATCTGGCCCATGGCGGCACAACTGAAATACTATCACAGAACCACACTATTATAGCCTGTTGGGAGACAATTCTCCGTGGGTTTCTCTATTTCTCCCATTTTCTAAGCTAGGCACTGAAAGCTTTATTCTGGACCATCTTTTCAAAGACAACTTGTGTAGCGAATAGCCTGTGGTGATAAAGATACTGTCTCCCTGTGAGACAGAGGTTGGATTTGTTTCCTGAGCCGAAGGCCTCAGGGACAAAGTTTGGATAAGTTTGCTAGTACAGGACCACCACCCCTTATAAGATTGGATCTTTTCCTAAGCTCAGGTTCCTCAGCTTAGACACAGACTCACTATATGGATAGCAGTCACCCAACCCACCTCTGCATTGTCCCATCACATGAGGGAACAGTAGAAACCAATGTAAACATGCATCAAATGTTGTGAATAATAAAGGCCATTGTCTCTGACCCAGTAGTCTGCCTCTTCTGCCAGCATCCATGAAACTAATTTGTTAGCTTTCATGGAGGGTAAAAATCTCAAGATACTTTGCAGTTCCTGGCATCCTCACCTTCTGTTCGCCTGGGTCATACTGAAATATAACTCATTATTCAGCATTACCGAATGGTACACTTTCTGGATGAAATTGCATAATTCATTTAGGAAGTACTGCTCATTTTCCCCAAGCATATTCCAAACCAAGCTGGCAGCTGAGACAAACTCAAAGAAGGACCCAAGCCTGTGACAGTCAGAATCACATTCAGGCATGCCAACAGCTCACTGATGGGCCATGGATGTTTCCAAATGCAACAGTCTGGAACAAAGCTAGCAGGCAGAACGGCCCTCTCCAAAGCTGTGAAGGGCATTTGGCCATTTAGGCTACTTATTGGAAGCAGTGCAAGTTTAGGTTTAACTTGATTGCCTGGTGTTCCTACTCTGTGTGAGTTCTCTTTATAAAATCACCGCACAGTGTGATTTTGAGAATTAGAAGAAACATGGATACCACAGGGTCTGTTACACATATCAAGACATGAGACTCTTCAGTAGAAACTACAATACTCACTGAATCCAAAAAAAAAAATCCTGCAAAGACACAATATATGAAACATATACTACATTGATTCACTATATTCAGTGTTTAAAACATTCTACCAATTGAATTCAATAGCTAATATTTTAGATACTTGTTTCTGTGCAGGAAAACTACCATTGTTTAGCGAGGAATTTTCAGAAATTAGGCATGTGACTGTGTTTTCAGTGAAGCATGGAGCAAGTGAAAGGAATATTATGGTTGATGTAAAAAATAATAGCACTTATGAATAATTTACAATACACATGACTGTATGCTAAGCTGTTTATACACACATTCACTGCTTAATTGTAACCATAACCAATGAGAAAGATACTATTTCAAAGAATTTTCAAATAAAGAAAGTGCATCTGATCCAGGCATCATGGCACATGCTGATGATCCCAGCACTTGGGTGGCTAAGGCAGGAGGATAACAAGTTTGAGAACAGTGCATGAACCTCTTCCAAAATAAAAATAAATAATAAAAAGGGCAGGAGGTGTATCTCAATGATAGAATGCCCCTGGATCTGGAAGGAAGGAAGGAAGGAAGGAAGGAAGGAAGGAAGGAAGGAAGGAAAAGTAAAATTATATAATCTGTCCAATATCACTTATCTAATAAGTGGCATAGTTGGATTTCAAATTCAGTTGTTTTGAATTCCAAGATTTGAAGCTCCTCCTCCTAAAGTAAATGTTCAAGGGCCTAGCACCATAGTAAACGTTCAATGAACATTTAACATTTACATTACTATTTAATTTGTATTACTGTTATTAATCTACGCATGGAAGTAGGTCTGGGATAAAAAAAAAATTGTGCAGGATACTCTTTTGTTGATTTCAGATACCCCATCTCTAAAAGAAGTGAAGCTGGGCATGTTGGTGCATGCCTGTAATCCTAGGATTTAGGGAGGCTGAGACAGGAGGATCGCAGGTTCAGGGACAGAGATCCAGTTTCAAAATAAAATATAAAAGAAGCTGAGGGTAAAGCTCAGAGATACAATGCCTCTGGGTTCATTTCCCAGAAAGAGAGAAGAGAGAGAGAGAGAGAGAGAGAGAGAGAGAGAGAAGAAGAAGAAGAAGAAGAAGAAGAAGAGGAGGAGGAGGAGGAGGAGGAGGAGGAGGAGGAGGAGGAGGAGGAGGAGGAGGAGGAGGAGGAGGGAGGGGAGAGAGGAGTTTTAGTTGAGAGTTAAAATCCTCCAGTTCACTTCTGGCTTAGAACTTCCACAATTCTGTGCTATTTGTTTTTGTCTCTATTGATTAGAGTTTGGGGTCTCCAACTCAGCAGAACTTCAGTGTGCTTTCACTGCCTCCTTCACATGATCTTTGGCAAGCTTGCACATGGGCAGACCTTGGCTCCCATATCCTTCCTGTGCCCGACCCCAAATGATGAAAATGCAGAGCCCTTTTATAATCTTTCCAAAGCAGCCTTCCTTTCCTTTCTTCCACTCTGAAAGGAGAACTTCTTTTGGAACTGCTTTGGTGGCTGATGTGGAGTGCTTCTGAACAGATGGCACATTGTCTTCAAGGAAAGGGATGGCTTTGTTTATCTGGAGCCCACTCTGACCCCGGCCACCAGAGGTTCCCTGCTAAGTATACTATGGATGTTATTTCTAACACATGGAGAGTCGGCATAGTGACCCAGAAACATGAGGGAACCCCAGGGGAGTGGCTGTGAACAACTTTCTCTTTTGTGATTTTTCATTTTTCATTATGTTTGACATTTTTGAAGCTGAGCTTTTTAAGAAATACCAGTTTTAGAAGAACAGACTGGAAATATATTTCAAGGAAATGTAGAGCAACTGCAAAAGAAAACAAGTGGGCAGAAAACGTGCCCATTTGTGATGGGAAATGGTGTACATGCGGTGCCTTTTATTTTCTCCTTTAAGCAAATGAAGTGTCAGTACATTGTTCTTAGAACTTTCGGAAATAAACAAATAATCAAATCGCATTTGCCTTTTGTTTGTTTTCAAACATCTGTGATGTTAGCTGTCAGCCCAGTGTTTGATGTTTCCAACTGCAAAATACATCTGTGCACAGTAGAAAAATTTCAAAAAAATTACTACAGGCATTAAGATGAGAGCCATGCTCTCCGTTGGTAAGGCTGAAACACATCGGTCTGGCACATACGTTGTATTGTTTCCATTCTTCCAAGAATATGGATGTTCTAAACCCCAATAAATGGAAATTCAGGTATTTACCTTTAGAAAAACCATTCCAATCATAACTTCTTTTAACTGGGAGACTTTAATAAAAAAAAAAAGATTACAACTACCTGTCCATGCAGGAAATGGAAAATTTAAAGGTGTGATCCTAACCATTCTTTTGTAAATATATCTAATGACTATTTACTGAGTATTATTATCAAGCTCCTGGTATTGGAGTAGGAGGTGGGGAGAAGAGTAAGATAAAGTAGCAATAACCTTTGTACTTAAGGCCTGGCTTCCTAACTACTGCACAACACATGGGTCGCAGGTGTGCCATGAGATTTCAATTACCTGTACTGACTTCACAGAGATGGAAAGAACCAGAGATTGTGAGATTTCTTTCCAGGTCCTTCCTCTAAAAGCAGGCTTTTCTAAGACTCTGAGCAGAGTGCTGTCTGGCTATTTTCACAATTGGCAGATCCAGAGAGCATCACCTGGCACCTTCCAATATGGCACACCACCTGTGGCCAAGGAGTCTCTGCACCACCTGCGCAGCCTTGCCTATAATCAGATGCAAATGGGTTCTTTCTAAGCATCTGAAGACTTTGCAGGAAGAACTTGGGAGGGAGATCTGGTTCAAGATAGCCAATGAACATAATGGCTACTCCACAGAATAGTTTGTTGATGATGAGAAAAAGTTTAAAAGGCCAGGCAGAGGCTTTTCTAAGTAGAAGCTCCCAGAAGCAAGCAAAACACTTATCTTCTCAGAGTTCTATTTGCAACCTGTGTGCTTTGAAAATTTTTCAGCACACAAGCTGACATCCAAAACCTTTTTCTTTTTATTGTGTTGTACTTGGGATGGAACCCAGGGGAAGTCTCTGAGATACACCCCCAGCCTTATTTTATTATTTCATTTTGAAATAAGATCTCACTAAGTTGCAGTTGGCCTCAATGGCTAAAGCTGGCTGCGAACCTGCCATCCTTCTAGCTCAGCCTCCCAAGTACTGGAATTACAAGTGTGCGCCATCACCCTTGCCTTCCGGAAAACCTTTAATAACAAAGACCTACTCTATGAATTACAGCTGCATCCCTGTTTTAAGATGTTTGACATGGAAAACTTTTATTATGTCCTAACCCATTCCCATGCTGATAACTTGTTTCAATATTACCTTTAGATAAGGGGAAACCATTTGGTTCCTTAAATACAATATCAACTTCCGTAAATTTTTGAATGATTGTAAAAAATCTTGTAAGTTGTTATCACTTAATGTAAATGATGTTTCCCTTTGTATTTATCCCTTTTAAGAGTTTAGGGTCAAGTAATCATTTAAAGACAAATGTGGACGCCGGGCGTGGTGGCGCACGCTTGTAATCCCCGTGTTTGGGAGGTGGAGACAGGAGGATCGCGCAGGTTCGAAGCCAGCCGCGCTGGCATAAGAGACCCTGTTTCAAAAATATAAAATAGGTCTGGGAGTGTAGCCCGGAGGTAGAAGGGCTTCCAGGAACCCCAGTACCACCAAAAAAAAAAAAAGGACAAATGTGATGTTAAACAAATGAACAGTAATTTTATTTTTAGAAAGATAAAATAAAAGCATGTTGTCATCCTGTCCATTCCACTAAGCACATTCTAAGAACTAAATATTTGCATTCCACTCTACAACAAAAGAGAAAGAAAGAAAGAAAGAAAGAAGAAAGAAGAAAGAAAGAAAGAAAGAAAGAAAGAAAGAAAGAAAGAAAGAAAGAAAGAAAGAAAAGAAAAGAAAAGAAAGGAAAGGACTTCATATGTTGAAACTCTGGAATGGTATTCAGTGGTAGGGCCTTAGGGAGGGAATTGAGTCAGATGAGGTCATGAGGCTGGAGCCCTGGTAGCAGGATTAGTGCCCTTTTTGAAATTTTAGAAATTTTGATACAGTAATTATTCTACTCCAGTTTCACAACTGTCACAGTAAATACTGCAGCAGGTGTGGTGGCATACACCTATGATTTCAGTACTTGGGAGACTGAGACAGGAGGATCTCAGGTTCAAGAGCAGCCTCAGAGATTTAGTGAGACTCCCTGCAATTTAATGAGACTCTATTTCCAAATAAAAGATAAAATAGGTCTGGGAATGTAGTTCAGAGGTAGAATGTTTTTGAGTACAATCTCCAGTACAGAAAGAAAGAAAGAAAGAAAGAAAGAAAGAAAGAAAGAAAGAAAGAAAGAAGTAAAAATTGAATGGAACAATGTTAAAAAGTCATGCAAGGATTCTGTAATAAAGGAGAGAAACTAAACTTTGCTTCAACAAAAATCAGGAGATTTTATAAGTGCTGGTGTGAACTAGTGGGAAAGCACGGAGAATACCAAGGGGAGGCTGATCGATTGATAGGATGTGCCCAGCACATTGAATTTGCTCCTGACAGTGTGAGCGTCCTTTCTATAATTAGGTCCATTATGTTTGCTAAGTGGCACCCAAGGAAGTTCTGTTACTTCTTTCTCACAGAGACTGAGAGATGAGCTATCTTCTTCCAAGCTTACAGTTCAAGGACAGGGTTTCCAAGTCCTTGAGAAAAATATCCCTGGGTTGTAAAGCTTCGTAATGGCTTTTTTTAAAATGATGTATATCTCAGAGGCAAAGAAAAGTATTTTTTTAATATATTTTATCAGTGGATTGTAATTGTACATCAAGGTGAGGTTCGAAGTCATATAAACAATCATGCACACAGGCCTTGATGGGATTCCCCTTAGGTCTCATCCACTAGTTCCCATACCTAATAGTGAGCATGACAGTTATCCCTTCATACATGGACATAGCATATTTTGAACTGTCTCTTTCATCAATTCTTTTTCCCTCCCCACTTCTTTCCCTCTATCCGCTTTCACTATTCTACTGGTCATTCTCCTCAATTATCTAAAGTCCCTTGGTGTGTGTGTGTGTGTGTTTGCTATTTTTCTTTCTAGATTTCACATGAGAGATATAATTTGGCCCTTGACTTTCTAAGACTTGCTGGTCTCACTTAGCATACTACTCTCCAGTCCCATTCATCTGTTGGCTGATACCTAGGTTGGCTCTATAATTTGGTGATTATGAATTATACTGCTATACATATGGATATTCATGTATCACTAGAGTATTTTGATTTTGATTCTTTTGGAAAATTATTGATGAGTTGTAGCTTGGTCACATGGTAGTTCTATTTATAGTCTTTTGAGGAATCCCACACTGATCTTCATAGTGGTTGTACTGATTTGCACACCCACTAACAGTGTATAAGAGTTCTTATTTCCCCATATACTCACTAGTATTCATTAGTGTTTATATCCTTAATCATTGCCATTCTAATTGGAGTGAGATGGAATCTCGGTAGTTTTGATTTGCATTTCTCTAATTGCTAATGCTGTTGAAATTTTTTTATATTTTTGGTCATTTATATTTCTTTTGAGAAATGCCTATTCAACTCTATAACCCATTTTTTAAATTGGGTTATTTGGGGAATTTTGTTGGCAGTGGTGGTGATGGTGATGGTTTTTTGAGCTTGTTATAGATTTTAGATTTTAGTCCTCTAACAGGGGAGTAGCTGAAAAAAAAAATCTTTTCCCAATCTGTAGGCTCTCTCTTCAGATAGATTGTATTTGTTGATACACAGAAACTTTTTTTTTGGTGGTACTGGGGTTCCTGGAAACCCTTGTACCTCCAGGTTACACTCCCAGACCTATTTTATATTTTTACCTGGAAACAGGGTCTCTTAAGCCAGCGAGGCTAGCTTCGAACCTGCACGATCCTACTGTCTCCACCTCCCAAACACGGGGATAACAAGTGTGTGCCACCATGCTCAGCATGCACAGAAACTTTTTAATTTGATGGCATCTCATTTATTAACTATCATTTTATTTCCTGAGCTTTAGGAGTCTTGTTGAGGAATTCTCTATCAGTGCCCACACGTTAGAGAGTAGGTCCTATTTTTTATTCTAGTAATTGCGAAAGTTTTTAAAGTAAATACTCTCAGGGAAAGGAAGTCAGAAGTCTAGGGGCAGAGATGGTCTAAAATTGTTCAAGCTGAGGGAAACATTAAGGCTGTCTTAGTCAATCAAAAGAAAAAAAACTGTGCCAGGTACATACTCCCACCCATGTAAACAAAAGCCATTGGGAAACTAGACTTCAGCCCTAAAGAGGCTGTGTAAAGGTGATTCAACACTCCCAGCCCAGATAGTGTCAAGGAAGGCCAGGTGAAAATTGACAACCTGCAGCCCCATCCAGCAGCAGCAAGGCAGTCTCCCTCTCCACTGGGATGGCACCAGAGGCAGCTTAGTGGAGAGTCAAGAGTTCTACAATCATCCAGGTGTGATGAGGGCACAACTACTGTGATGCCAGTGGAAAACCACAAAGGGTTCATGTTTACACCTCTACCTGATGGAGGTAACTCAGCAACAGCTGTGTGTGTGTGTGTGTGTGTGTGTGTGTGTGTGTGTGTGTGTGTGTGTGATGTAACTGGTGATCGAACTCAGGGACATTTTGCCTTGGAGCTACACCCCAGTCCTATTTTATTTTGAAACAGAATTTCAGTAAGTCACACAGGCTAACCTTGAACCTGTGATCTTACTGTCTCAGCCTCCCAAGTAGTACAACTACAGGTGTGGATCACCATGCTTGGTTTAGCAACCACTTTCTAATAATCTGTGAGACAAAGAGAAAGACTTTTTAGTAATGTGCAAATAAAAACATGAATAAAAAGAAAAGGAAAACAAACAAAAATTTCAAGACACAGCTAAAACATGGCTGCGAGGAACATTTATAGCACCAAATGTTTGTATTAAAAAAGAGGAAGAGTCAACAATCTGAGTTCCCATAATAAACACTTAGAAAACAAGAAGCAAAATAACCCTAAATCAAGTAGAAGAAAGAAACAATAAAGACAAAGGTGAGAATCAAACTATCACGACCATCTCGCTTTTTTGAAGAGGGAGGGGTGAGTATTGGGTGGGGCTTAAAGGAAACACACAGAGACCTGCATGCATGTTGTTTTTGTGACTTTAAACCTCCCTATGATGTATAATCACAATGGACCAATAAAGATATTTTTTTAAAAATTGGAAAAAATACAAAAACAGACAAAATGGAGCAAAGCTATTTTTGTATTGTTGAACTGAGGATTGAATTCAGGGACATTCTATGTTTGAGCTGCACCCCAGTCCTTTTACATTTTATTTTGAAATAAAGTCTCACTGAGTTGCTGAGGCTGACCAAGGCTGGTACTAAAACTTGATTCTGAGATGCTCTTTGCTCAGCCTCCCAAGTACTGGGATTACAAGCATTCATCACCACTACTGGCTAAGATCTGGTTTTTTAAAAGGTCAATAATATTCACAAAACTCTAGCATGACTGGCAAAGAAAAAAAGGAGAGCGAACACAAATTCCCAACATTGCCAACATTCCCAACACTGTAAATGAAACCAGGACCGTAACTACAGACCCTTCACATAGCAAAAAGATACTAAGGGAATGCAATGAACCACTCTTCATGTACACATGCACTTGATCACTGATATGACATGGGCTATATCCTTCAAATTTTGTAGCATTAAAACTTTCAAGACAGAAGTTGCCAAGTTTGGGTGGTTTCACTAGAGAATTCTACCAAACTTTGTGTGTGTGTGTGTGTGTGTGTGTGTGTGTGTGTGTGTGTGTGTGTTACTACAGATTAAATCCAGGGGGCATTCTACCTTTGAGCTACACCCCAGCCCTATTTTTTTTTATTACTCTTTGTTTGAAACATGATTTCTCACTAAGTATCTGAGGCTGGCCATGAACCTGTGATCTTTCCTGTCTCAGTTTCCCAAGTACTGGGGTAGCAAGTCTGTGCAACCATGCCCAGCTCTCTAACAAACTTTTAAGGAGCAACTAATACTTTTACACAATTTTATTCAGAAAATAAGAGCCTGAGTGGAGCTTAATGGCATTCATGAGGCCCTGGGCTTGCACCCAGCACCAGAACACATTGACTAATACCAGGATATAGAAGAGGAAGAAGTACTTCCAAATCCATTTGTGTGTGTGTGTGTGTGTGTGTGTGTGTGTGTGTGTGTGTGTGTGTAGTATGTTTTACAGGGGATGGAACCCAGAAGCCTTCTACCACCAGGTTATACCCCCAGGCCTATTATATATTTTATTTGGAAACAGGGTCTCACTAAGTTGCTGAGAGCCTCACTAAGTAGCTGAGGCTGGCTTTGAACCTGTGCGATCCTCCTATCTCAGCCTCCTAAATACTGGGATTATAAGCATGCAATATCATACCCAGCTCCAAATCCATTTCATAAATCTTGTATTAGCTGAGTACCATAACTAGGAAAAAATAACACAAAAACTTACAAATTAATATGCTACATGGATACAAATTCAAAACTTCTTAACAAAATGGAATTCAGCAATGTATAAAATTCTGTGAGACTATAATGCACCATAGAGTATTAAAAAATTCTTAATGACCAAATGAGGTTAATTCTAGGGATACAGAGCTAGAGCTCTGTAGGGAGCAGGGAGCATCTAAAGCTCCCAGAGGCTGGGCTCAGCACACCCTGCAGGGACTCAGAGCGGAGCTCAAAAACAGAAAAGAAATATGCCAGCCTCATGGCCGAGGGCGTGGCAGCAGCAGCGAATTCACTGAGTCCACGACAGCTCCATCTGCGCACTCAACAACAGTGAGTCAAATTGTGGCCCCTAGAGGAGAAATCCCAGTACTGTACTCCCAGGGACTTAACCCAGTGGGGGAGTGGCAGTGGCAGAGATATCACACCATAGGAGAACGCCCAACCTGGCACCCTCCCATGGTCTAAAGCAGCCTCAATTGACTCCCAGGGTCTGAGACTCTGTGATATAACCCAGTAAAGGAGTAGTGGGGACTGAGATACCACAGACTTGAGATCCAGAGCACCTTAAGTGAAGTCATAGTGACCCAGGGAAGAACCCAGAGAAGGCACAAACTTCCGAAATCATGGGAAAGAGGAATAACAATGGAGCAATGAATGCCCACAACCCCACAACATCAGAACCCGATAAAACAGAAATTCAGAGATTTCTAGAAGATCAAATCAGGAAAATAACTGTAGAAATGATAGAGGTGTTTTGAAAAGAATTCAGAGAGAGCCAAAGAGAGATAAAGGATGCAATTAATGAAGTAAAGGCCTCAATTCAAAGTACAAACAACCGATTAGACCACATGGAGAATAGAATCTCGCTCCTAGAAGATGATCATTCAAAAAATGAATGCATAGTTTCTAATTTAGAAAAAAAATCCAACAGCAGGAATCTGACATTGAAGAAATATGGGCCCATTTTAAGAGAGCTAACCTAAGAATAATTGGAATAGAGGAGGGAAAAGAAGGTGAAACCAAAGGGATCAACAATCTTTTCAAGGAAGTAATAGCAGAAAATTTTCCAAACGTAGAGCAAGAGGTCGATATACAGGTCCAGGAAACTTACAGAACTCCCTTTAGAGAGGATCAGAGAAGAGGATTCCCATGCCACATAATTGTCAAAATGATCAATGTGGAAGCCAAACAGAGAATCTTAAAGGCAACAAAAACAAAGGGCCAAGTGACATTCAGAGGCAAACTAATTACAATCACTCCAGACTTCCCAAACCAAGTCATGAGAGCCAGAAGGGCTTGGAGTAACATATTCCAAACTCGGAAAGAAAACCACTTCCAGCCAAAAATTTCCTACCCAGCAAAACTTTCTATCAAATTAGATGAGGAAATAAGAAGCTTCCATGACAAACAGAAACTGAAGGAATTTATGTCTTCAAAACCAGCACTAGAGAAAATACTCAAAGAGATTAACTACAAACAAGAAATAGGCAACACACACTAGAACCAGAGAAACAAGATTTTCCATCCAACAGACAATTAAGATTGGTTATCTGTGGAGATTCATTATTTATGTTAGTCTTTTACCTATCTAAATTGTATTGTTTGCTTTTATTGTTGCTAATCTTTAGGATTTCTAGTTGGAAATATTAATATACCTTCACATATAGCATTTGGAAATATTTATCCCATTCCATCAGTAACTTAACTGTTTACATTGTCTTTGGAAATACAATATTTTTTATTTTTTAGGGAGTTTATTTATCCTTTTTTTGCCTGTGCCATTGAAATCATATCCAAGAAATCACTGCCAATTTCAATGTTGTGAGGTTTTATGACCCAGATTTTCTTCTAAAAGTTTATAGTGTTAAGATTTATATTTAGGTCTTTTATCTATTTTGAGTTAATATTTGTATATGTGTTAGGTAAGGGTCCAATTTTATTCTTTTTCATGTAATTATTATTTTTCAACAATATTTAGTTAAAAGATTAGTATTTCCTCCACCAAATATTCGAGGAAACCTTGTCAAAAATAACTTGACAATATATGGAAGAATTTATCTCTAGGCTTTTATTTAACTCCAATGGTTTATATATCTGCCTTTAGAACAGTACTACACTGTTTCAATTATTGTAGCTTTATATGGTTTGAAATCAGAAAATGTACATCTTCTAGCTTTGTTCTTCTTCAAGATTGTTTTGGGTATCTAGAGTCCATATTCTATATCAGGATAGGTCTTTTCTGAAAAATAAATAAATAAATGTATGATAGTTTCACCTAAAAGAAAAATATATTCTCTGGTAAGAAAGAAAGCAAAAAGAAATATTGAAATTTTATCTTTAAGTCATCAAAAGCTTGGTATCAGACAAATGAATCTGTTATGTGAGATTATCATCGTTAATATTGGATAAATTGCTATAAAACTAGATGTCAACCACTAAGCCAAGCATGGAAAGGAGGGATGGGGAGGGAACGGGGTGGGGATCAGGTAGGGGCTAACTGGGCTATGTGTGCATGTATGTCTACAAAAGCATTTTCTTTATGCCATTATGATGTATGAATACATTGCACCAATAAAAAATAAAAAAGATTATATTTATATATATATATATATATATATATATATATATATATATATATATTAGTAGTGAACATGTTGATATTAAAATGTAAAATATAATACCACTTGTACCATTCAAAAAACATAACATTTCTGTATAAATCTAATAAAACATGTAGGATTTATATGCTAAAAATTATATAATACTGATGAAAAAATAAAGAAGATTCAAATAAATTGAGAAAGATAACTGGATATAGTAAAGACATTTCTTTCTCAAGCTGATATACATTTTAATAAAATTATTATCTCTACAGAAATTCTTGTAAATGAGACAGGCGTGGTGGCACACACTTTTAATCCCAGTACTTGGGAGGCTGAGACAAAAGGAGCGCAAGTTCGTGGCCAGCCTTAGCTACTTAGTGAGGCCCGCTACAACTTGGTGTTTCCAAATTTAAAAAAATAGGACTGGGGATGTAGCTCATAGGTAGAATGTCCCGGGTTCAATCCCCAGCACCACACACAAAAAAATTTCTTGTAGCTAACACATCATACACACACACACACACACACACACACACACACACACACACACGTGATTATTATAAAATTCATATGAAAGAAAAAGGAATTCATATGAAAGAAATAGCGGAAATTATTTTGAAAAAATAACTGATAAGAAGGAATCTACTCTAATTTAAGATTTAATATGTCTACTGTAATCCACACTATTTCACATAGGCAGAGAGAGAGAGACATAGGTCATTTGAATAGAACAGAGTTCAAAAATCGACCCACACAAAACATCCGCGTGATTTTTTTTTTTTTTACCAAAGTGCAAGAGCAATTTACTGGAAAAAAAAAGATAGACTTTTCAACAAATTGGTTTAGAGCAATTGGATGTCCATGGAGAAAAAGATAGGATTCTTGACCTAAGCCTCATATCTCATATAAAAATTAAATCAAAATGAATTGTGGACTTAAATATAGAATATAAAGTTATAAAACTTCTCGAGGAGAAAATAGGAGAAAAGTCCTCAGAATCTAGGGATAGGCAAAGAGCTCTTACATGTGAGGATAAAAACACAATCCATAAGAAGAAAAATTAAGCAAATGTATTCCATAAAAATAGGAAACTTTGCCTCTGCAGAAGACTCTGCTAAGAGAATGAACAGACATGCTACAGAGTAGGAAAAATATTTGTGAGCATTATTGGAAAAAAATCATTTGCATAATCTACCAAAGGTCTAGTATCAAAAATATATTAAAAGTTCTCAAAATGCAACACTCAAAAGCCACACAACCAAATGAGTGGTTGAAGAAAATGTGGTATATACCCACAATGGGATTTTATGCAGTCATGAAGAAGAACAAAACTATGTCATTTGCAGGAAAAATGGATGGAACTAGAAAATATTATGCCAAGTGAGGTCAGCAAATCTCAGGAAGTCAAAGTGCCTATGTTTTTTCTCATATGTGGAAGCTAGAGAGAAAATCATAAACAAATGGGATTTCTGATAAATGAGGAGAGAGACCAGTAGAATAGTGGAAAGAAACTGGGGGAAGGAGGAGAAGGAGAAAAAGGAGAATGGATGAAAAAAATAGTTCAAATAATGCTGTGTCCATATATGAAGTTTTCACTACCAATTTCACTAACACATACTGGGAGGGCTGGGAAAAGTGTTGAGATACAGAAGCCAAGTTCTGTGTGCATGGATGGCTGTATCACATTAAACCTTACTATGATGTATATTTACAATGTGCCAATAAAGTATTTTAAAAGCCACACAAGCCAATCAGAAGAAAATGGGTAAATGATATAAAGAAACTCTTTTTTGTGGTACTGGGGATGGAACCAAGGGGCATTCTACCTCCGAGCCACACCCCCAGCCCTATTTTTTTAGTCTCTTTTTGAAACAGGGTCTCACTGAGTTGCGAAGGGCCTTTCTAAGTAGCTGAAGGCTGTACCCCAACCACGATCCTAAGGTCTCAGCCTCCGGAATGCTAGGATTTTAAGCATGCACCGCCACGCCCAGCTTAAAAACAAACTTTTTAACAATAAACTGATTGTGATGGTGGTAGTTAAAATGATGATAGTTAAATGAAATGGTGGCAAAATAGGGATACCTAAAGAGTTTCAACACCAAAAGATCTAGGGAAATGTAAACTAAAATAATGAGATAATATCATTATGCAGCTATCAAAAATGGCTCAAAATGGCAATACCAAATATTAGCAAGGACATAAGGGAATTGTATTGGCATATATTTCTGGGGTGAGGAAGAAATGTACAGTGGTAGAGCCACTATGGAAAATAGCTTGGCAGTTTTGTTAAGCTAAGCATGCAACTACAATATGAACCAGCATTTGCAATCCTGGGCATTCATCCCAGAGAAATGAAGACTTACTTTCACACACAAAAAAACCTGTTGACAAATGTTTGTAGGGGCTTGATTCATAATTGCCAAAATCTGGAACAAGACTATGTACTTCGATGGCTAAATGGTTAAATAAACCAGAGCACATCCATACCAAAAAGCAATATACTCAATAAGTAAGAACAAACTACTGATATTTGCAACAACCTGGGAGGCTCTCTAGAGAAATATTTTAGTGGAAAAAGACATTTCCAAAAAAAATTGCATACTGATTGATTACATTCACACAAATTTTTAAAATGAAAAAAAATGAGGAACAGTGTAGCAGTTGCTAGTGACTAAAGGGGGAGGACTGAGAAGTGGGTTTATCTAGCCAGGTATGGTAGCACATGCCTGTAATTCCAGCACCTGGGAAGCTAAGATAGGAGGATCACAGGTTCAAGGCCAGCCTTAGCAACTTGGTGCGGTCCTCTACAACTAAGTGAGACTCTGTTAAAAAATAAAAATAAAATAGAGCTGGGCTGTAGCTCAGAGGTAGAATGCCCCTGAGTTCAATCTCCCAAGTCCTCCACACACACCTGCATGTGCAAAGTGGATTTGTCTACAAAAGGGTAGCATGACATAGCAATCTATATCCTGACTGTTGATAACAATAGTCAGGTTGAGATATTGTACTATGGTTTTACAAGATGGCTCTATCAGAAGAAATAAGGTAAAATGGTACATAGGATCTCTGTATTATTTCATATACTGCTTGTGAGTCTAAAATTTATTCCAAATATAATTATTCTAAATAAATGACTAATAAAAAGTGTGTTCACAAAAAAATTTCTCATTTAAATATTTGAAAATATATTTATATTCAATATTCTAAAGCTTCTCTAGTTTTTTAATTTTACCTTATCCTTATAATCATACCATTTTTAAAAATACAATTTTCACAAGCTCCATTCATCATAACTACAATTTTTCCACAAGTACCATCCAAATATTATAATTTATATCAATTTCATTACATAGAAAAATTCAAAAAATGATTTAAAAATTCACTTTATCAACAATAAAATACTAACCATTCTTTTTGAATAACCAGGCGCTCTGCTAAAATTTCAGTGTGTATTTTCTCATTTGATCACCAAGAAGAACTAATGCTGAGAAAGTTAATTCAATTATCCAAGAATTGGACTAAGATCCAATATTAATAGATGTTTGGATTTTTCCAAAGGACATTTTTTAATATGAAATCTTATGCTTTCTGAACTTCCCTTACTATTTCTTTAGCAGAGTATGCTCTTGCTTTGCATAGAGGAAGAGAAAATCATACCTGCACCCAAGGTTCCATGCCCAGGCCAAACATTCACAACCTCTGCAATAAACCACAGGGAATTCCTGGTGTAATCTGAATTTAAGTCTACCTACCTTATCCATAACATTAAAATCCAAATAGCTCTAAAAACTGAAGTTCTTCACAAATTCAAGGCAAACTCATTTGGCTATAAAAATGACACTGGAACTAATAGAAGCCAGTGTCAAGTCTTTATTTAGTATGAATATGAATCCCTTTTACTACAGAAATATTAATGTTTTTCATTATGGAATGTTGCCCTATTCTTAATGGTACTAAGCCATACTATAACAGAATCTGTGGTATGTTTCCTTTCTAAACCTGCGTCGGAACCCCAAATTCTCAAACCTAAAATAAAAGTGCTACAAGGAAGCTTAGGTAAGGGACTGTGAAGCTGTATTTAAAAAGTAACTAATGAGCAGGGTATGGTGGCACAGGCTTGTAATCTCAGCATTCAGGAGGCTGAGAGAGGAGGATTGTGGTTTGTGCGCAGCCTCAGCTACTTGGTGAGCCCCTTTGCAACTCAGTGAGACCCTGTTTCAAAATAAAGAACAAAAATAGGGATAGGGTGGAGCTCAGAGGTAGAATGCCCCTGGGTTCCATCCCCAATACTGCAAAATAATAATAATAATAATAATAATAATAATAATAATAATAATAATAATGATGTCATTGTGAAAGATAGATACCCTTTCCTAAATAGTTTAGTTTCCTATCTAGCCTCTTTAAAGGTCAAGTCTTTCCACTGCTCATCTGTCTACTCAATCAACAAATATTTGTTTAATGTAGATATGTATATATGTGTGTATATGTATACAAACACATGTCTCTCAGTATACACATACACATATGTATGTGTATATATACACACATAATATATGTAGACACACATAATTTTTTCTTTTTTTATATTGAGAATGGAACCCAGGTGCATTTTCCCTCTGAGCTATACTCCCAGTCCTTTTTTTATTATTTTTTATTTTGAAACAGGGTCTCACTGAGTTGCAAGGGAGTGACTCACTAAGTAACTGAAGCTGGCCAGAAACTGTGATCCTCCTGTCTCAGCCTCCAGAATGCTGGGATTGCAAGCATGCGCCACCATGCCCAGTTTTACAGACATAATTTTTTCTACCTGTCACATGTACAGAGCTTTGGAGACAAAGAAACTAATATAAATCTCCACTTAATCAAAAATTAACAGGAGGAAGAAGAGGGCCAAGTTTGCAAAGACACACTTAAAGCAGTCCAAGAATACATTATAATTACGAGGTGTGTACATGTGATCTGATGACTAACTTCGTGGATTTTTTTTTTTATCGAGAGGTGCAGCATTAATCTGGATGAACAGTCAGCCACAACACTAAGAATCTAGCTGAATCCTGAGGAAAAACCTAGGAAGCTCTTTGATGGAAATTAACAGAGCTGGAAGAGGACGAGACTGCAGCCTGGAGATTTGTTAGATGCATAATACAACGAGAAGAAGGGCGAGCACACAGGTTAGGAAGAGATTCTGCATTCAAGAGATTGGAATTTAGTTGCTCATAAAATGACTTCTGTATTGGAACTTCCTAATATAGTCAAATCTTATTAATCCAGATTAAAAAGGGATTATATTGATCAACCACCTTTCTAAATTGTTATTCTCTAAGGTATTAATTGTGCTGGTGGGCAAGGCGTGAAGAGATGTAAACATTAGGTCTCTATAAGGCTGACAGAGAGTTTCAGTGCTTTTGACCCCAAAACAGAAGACCTAGAATATGAGGTACTGATTAAATGTTTGCTGAATAACCTCTATTTCCCAGTGTTCACCGTCTATACATCCTGGGATGTTGCGTTTCACCTTTGATCTTAGGTCCAATGGCTGTTGATCCGGTCTGAGTTGTAGCAGCCAGAGATGCTGAATGGTATCATAAAGTACCCCGCCATTTGTATTTTGGCCCTGAATGGAAATCTGGACTTTGCTTGTAAAAGACTCTCCTGTAAAAGAGTCTTTCTGTTAAAAAAAAAAAAATCAACTGCCACCACTAAAAGTAGAAGGTTAATAGCACAGAATGGAAGTCAATGACCCAGAAACTCAGAACGGACATGTTAGAGAGGGGTAGAAAGCTGTCCTGAACATCCACGGCCATTGTCATAAGTTCTGGCTTCTCTAACATCAACACATTATTTTTTTATTGCATCATGAATTGTCTTTACATTTTTTATAGAACTTGCCAGAAGGGGCTCACTTTTAAAGATTATAAGCAGATTTTTACCACTATTGGAAAAGAGGAAGCTACAGAAGTTAAGATTTTTGCCCGAGGTCATCAAGTTAACAAGGGATGGAAGGCAGAAGCGGGCATCAGTCGCCTGACTGCTCCTCATTAAATCTATACTGCCTTACGGAAGGGGCAGCTATAGAATTTTCTCTCTGTGACACTAATCCTCGCTCTTAAATCCAGCCATCCAGCCTTATACCATCCCATGGACATGTCCATTAAAAGCTGCATTGTAAAAAATAATTAAATAACGGGCCTTGTAGCAGTCCAGGCCCAGAATCTATTTATGCCACACTTCCTGCTGCTGGTGCTGAACAAGTCCTATTGGACCCTTCATGGAGTTAATGTATTCAGATTCTCCTTTCTGGTTGTCTGCACGCTCTCAACACGCTGTGACACACACCCAGCTTAGCATATGTGAGTGTCTAGTCATGCTTCTGGTGAACCACAGTCCTGTACCACCTTGGCTATATCCTGTGGGCCCAGCACAGAGTCAGGCATATATTATTCACTCAACACAGTGGACCGAATAAATAAACAAACCCTCCCCTTCCAGGAATAAAGAAAGACGATACTGATAGTTAGCCCTAGCAAAACACTATGCTCTCAGGCATGTTGAAATGACTTCTGACCTCGAACTGAACTTGCAAGGGATCAATGGCAATTAGAATTTGAAAAATAATCTTCATTTTCAACTCGAACTATCGTATATGAAGAATTCTGCTTACACCCGACTCATTTAAATAAAGCTCTCAAATCTATTTTTTTACTCAAAGGAATCCTAACACTAGAGCTATTAAATAGGCCATCCCCTTATTTATTTTAGCTAGAACCCTCAGAAAGTCAACATGCTTCTAGTTAATTTTTTATCTTATGTCACTGACATCTGAAAAGCCCTTCAAACACGAGATTCCAAGAGTTTTTATACTCAAGAGTACTATGAAATAGTGGGGTATGGGAATTCTAAGCACACAGAATTTCAAAAGCTAGCTTTCACACTCCTTGAGAATGGCCAATGATAACTATTCAGGCTAAAGAGACATTCTGTTCTCTCAGCGCTGCTGCAGCAAACATTGCCTTCTTTAGTCAGCATTAGTATTTTGGGGTCTACACGTGTCAGTTATCAAAACCCAACTTCCTTCTTTTCTTTTCTTTTGATGGTACTGAGAATTGAACCTAGGGTACATATTTAAGTCATCAGAGATTCAATTTATTTTGATGGTACTGGGGATTGAACCCAGGGCCCCAAGCTTGATAGGCAAGTGCTCTACCACTGAGCCACATCTGCAGCCAGAATCTTTAGTAATCCTTTTCCTTCTAAATGTTCCCCTACCATAAATTCCCAAAGCATGTGATACCACCCCCTGGGGGGGACACTGGAAAGAAATATATATATGCATAAATATATTTTTCATACATACATATATATACATTCAAACATAGAATTATCACTGTATCTTTCTGTTTATTCACTTAAAGATGGTAGATTTCCTGGGGGAGGGTACTGATTTTTTTCTGGAAAAAAAAAACAAATAACTTTGGAAACTCTGCAAGTGGCTTGAATAAAATATTGTCCTCACTTCACCCCATTGTCCAAAGCCATCTTTCTAAGTTCCAGCTCATGAGATACCTTCATATACTTCCTGCCAGGTGTGGTGGCTCATACCTGTAATTCCAGTACTCTGAAAGGTTCAAGACAAGTCTCAGCAACTTATTGAGACTCTCAGCAACCTAGTAAGAGCCTGATTCAAAATAAAAAATAAAATAGGCTGGAGGTATAGCTCAGAGGTAGAATGTTCCTCAGTTCAATCTCCAATATCTATATATATATATATATATATATATATATATAGAGAGAGAGAGAGAGAGAGAGAGAGAGAGAGAGAGAGAGAGAGAGAGAGATTTTTTTCCTGATGACCATATTTCTTTTGTTCCGGATAAAAATTTTACTCTTGCCCTGCTACTTGAATTTGATATTCTAGTCTACTCAAAACACATTCAAAATATCTTCTTCACTCATTCATGCACATAATACTGGACTTTACATCCTGTTTCAGCCACTGTATTAGTTATTTGGGATTTAAAAAACCACAGCTGGTCACTTCCTTCTTGGAACTTAGGATTTAATGTAAGAGATATATATTGCTTAAAGCATCATAGAAATAATGGTAAAAAAATGTTATTCTGTTAGTACTATAGAAGAGAAGCTTACAGTTGAATAAGAACATAAAAACGATATCTGGAATTTTTATTTCCAATAATGGTATACTAACATACAGATAAAACTCTATGAATACCTACTGAAAGCCAAAAACACCATCAAGACTTGACAGGCCAATATCCTAGATAGATGAAAAATTCACTGACGTAAGCTCAAATTTTACTCATTTTCTTCCTGGAGGTTTCCACTAATTTGTATGAGTACAGGTAGAGGAAAGCTTAGCAGACATCAGAAGCCAAGAGGCTGAAGAATAGAAAAATAGCTTCATAGTGATTGAGATAGAAAAAGGTGGCGTATAGATACCAATGAGATATAAAGGCTCTTAAACCTATCTCAAGATTTCAGCTGGAAACCTTAAAAGACCACACTCTGGAAATAAGACTAAATTATAAAAGTACCAGGCCCTACGGAGACTGAAGTCCTTCCTGGAAATAGCTCAACCTTTGTTGAACCATGGTGAACTACTTCTACTCTTATTAAAACATAAAGGCCCATAGAGTCTCAGCAGTTTTCCATGGCAAATGACCATCATTCAAGGAGATATTAATAGAAACAGTAGTAGAGAGGTATAATAGAGAATAAATACTATAGCCAGAGACTCACAGGTAACTCAGGCATTAGTGCTATCAGCCAAAGACTTAAAGACAGAGATGGAAACCAAGATTGATGGCATAGCTCTCAAATTCCAGTACTTGGGAAGCTGAGACAGGATTTCAGGCTCAAAGCCAGCCTCAGCAACTTAGTGAGACCTTCAGCATTTAGCAAGATCTTGTTTCAAAACAAAAAATAAAAAGAGCTAAGGGTGTAGCTTAAAGGTAGAATGCCTGTGAGTTCAATCCCTAGTATCAAAACAAAAAAAAAAAAAAACAGAGATAGAAGGATGAAAAATATCATCAGAGAATTTGAAATCTATATAAATAATCAAATGGGAATTATAGATATGGAGATACAAGTTTTGAACTTCAGAACTTGATATAATGGGCTAAAGAGCAGATTAGACAAAGATCAAGAGAAGATTAGTAATTTGGAAGACAAGTCAGTAAAACTATATAGTCTGAACAAAAAATTTAGAAAACAGGTGAAATACACATGAAATTAAATAAAGAACACAAAAAGAACTAATATGCATGTAAATATCTGAAAAGGAATAAAAGAAAGCCTGAAGAAGTAATTCTAAATAACGGCCAAAAAATTTCCCAATACTAATTGCCATTATCAAGCAGAAAATATCAAGCACATAAACCTCAAGCAGGGTAAACACATAGAAAAATTTAACTCAGATCTTAGTAAAATTAACAGAAAGTAAACAAAGAGAAGATATTAAAATCCTTTTTATAAAGAGACAGACTATCTCCAGGTGTGGTGACGTATGCTTATAATCCTAGTACTTGGGAAGCTGAGACAGGGGGATTGCAGGTTTGAAGCCAGCCTCAACTACTTAGTGAGGCCCTACAAAACTTAGTGAGACCCTGCTTCAAAATGAAGAATAAAAATATAGAGCTGGGGATGCAGCTCAGAGGTAGAATGCCCCTGGTTTCCATTTCCAGTGCCATAAAACAAAATAAATAAATAAATAAATAATAAGCAGACTAATTATCTCTCTTTTATTTTCTTGTTTATTCTCACATTAATACCTGCCTTAACAGTTTAGACTTCATTTTCTAAACTGTACAATATGGCTGAATTCATAGAGAGATTGCATAACTCATCTAGTTCTTTTCTGCTTTGTTAATATGGGAGTGCACAACTCTTCCATCTATGATACTCCTAATGCTTATAGTGAATAAAATGCAGAAACTTGGATAATTTTATTGCACTTGGGTAAAAATATCTACAAGCCTAATCCAGGATAAAACCCTTTAGGACTGAGGATGTAACTCATTGGTAGAACACTTGCCTATCATGTGTGAGGCCCTGGGTTTAATTCCCAGCACCTCAAACACATAAATAATTTACCCCTTTGTTTCTCAGCAGAAAAACTGGTATGTTTAAAGTGCTGAGAAAAAAAAAACTCAGAATTGTTCATAACAGCCAAAAATTGCAATTAAATAAAATATCCAGCAGTAATCTTCTTATATACGGTTAGAATTGATAAATTATCAAATAATATGAATGACAATATGAATAAATATTATAAGACATTGAGACAAAAAAAAGCTAACACAAATGAGAACATATGCATGATTTTATTTATGTAACACTCAAAAACAGACAAAAATAGACGGGCGTGGTGGCGCACACTTGTAATCCCAGCATTCAGGAGGCTGAGATCGGAGGATCACGGTTAGTGGACAGCCTCAGCTACTTAATGAGGCCCTCTGTAACTTAGTGAGAGCATGTTTCAAATGAAAGAATAGAAAAATAGCCAGGCATGGTGGCACACGTTTGTAATCCCCGCGCTTGGGGAGCGGAGATAGGAGGATTGCACAGGTTTGAAGTCAGCCTCGTGGCTTAAGAGATCCTGTTTCCAAATAAAATAATATAAAATAGGTCTGGGAGTGTAGCTCAGAGATAGAAGGTTTTCCAGGAACCCCAATACCACAAAAAAATGAAGAAAAAAAATAGAACAGGGGGTGTAGCTCAGAGGTCAAATGCCCCTGGGTTCCATCCCCAACACAGCAAAAAAAAAAAAAGACAAAATTAATTTCTAGTACAGAGGTCATGACTGAAGATAATTACATAGGAAGGGGTAGAGACCGGGGAAACTCATGTAAAGTATTTCTAGGATTCTTGTAATATTCTTTCTTGATCTGGATGGACATAATATTTTTCCAAACTATAAAATTTTGATCTATATACTTTTTATATATTTACATTACAAATCAGCTACTTAAGGCCCATAGAAAAGCAATATAATAAAAGACTAGACTTTCTTTATACTGATGACCCTGCTCCTATATATCAGCATTCTAACAATATAAGATATGCAGGCTTCATAATTATTTTGAGCAAAGAAGATTTTCTTAATTCATTTCACCATAGTCCATTTCATTAAAAAAAAAAAGCTCCAGGAAAATCTGAAATGCTTCCAATGCCACATTCCAGTATAAAGTATGCAAAAATGCCATAATAAGTTTAAAGTGTCTATTGCCAAGAATGTTGGCATCACATAGTCATCATCCCCTTACTCTTTCATCTCCTATTGTCTTTCCCTCCAACAATTGCTGAACATAACGAGGAATTATAATTTAAACGCCTGGGTTCTGAAGCAAAATTTATACACATTTCTCTCTGGAGGAAATATATTCCTCAAATTCAAAGGCAAAGGTTTTCTTTGTTAAATTACAATGGATTGGATACAAGGGAAATTATGTGATATCTATATTATCTTAGAACCTACCAAAAAAGAAGGAACTTTATTCTGTAGGCAGAAAGCATGTATTTTAATTAAGTACAAAGTTTTCCATTATTATACTTTGAATCTAGCTCTTGGGTAATAAATGTTGGAGAATTTTTTACATAAATATGAAATGTATTATAGTATAAAATTGGAATAATAATTACTGCCAGATTATATCATTCTAGTTATGTTTTTGTATAGATAATGTGTATATAATCTATACATGTATATAATGTATCTCATGTATATAATCTATACATGAGACCAACTTGAGAACAAAACAAGCAAATAATAAAAAAAACTAAAAGTTTCCTTAAGTGACAATACACTGGGTATGATGGCACATGCCTGTAATCTCCGTACTTAGGATTGTGAAACAGGAGGATCCCAGGTTCGAGGCCAGTCTCAGCAACTTAGCAAGCCCCTCAGCAACTTAGTGAGACTCTGTTTTAAAATAAAATAATAAATATAGCACTGAGAATGTAGCTCAGAGTTAGAAGGTCCCCGGGTTCAATCCCCAATAACACACACACACACACACACACACACACACACACACACCCCACTACAAAATCATTGTGATACAGGAAAATACAGTAGGAGAAAGTATGTTCATTAATTTAATAGAGAACTTAACAGGAATTGGAGCCCAGTAAATGCAGGCATGGCTCTGCTTTCTACAGTAAGTGCTAAATATATACAAAATAAGCAACAGGATTTCTGTTGCCCCCAGTGCTCTATTCCTTGGCATGGCATGGCATATTCCTTGAGGTGGAATTTTGTCTTCCAGCTCCTCGTACCTGTGTTTGGATTCTAACCAAAAGCAAATGTCACTAAACTGTGTGTTTCTCATACAAGTTTTTTAACGTGACATGCTGCCTTCTGTCAAGGGAGAAGTGCAATTCGTGGCATAAGAGGACCTATAAAAAGAAAATCAGTAGTCATCTTGTCCATGACACACTAGCTAAAAGCTCATCTCTCTGGGGTCTTTTCTGCTGCTGCCCTTCTCTGGACAGTCCAACTGCTGATGACCAACAGTAGGGGCAGATAAAGGACAACCTGGGAGGCCAGGACAGCCAGTCTGCAGCTCCCTGATTACAGATAACTTACATCCTTCCTGTTCCAATGGTGAACTTTCGGTTAAATGTAATAAATCTTCTCCTTTTTAAGTGACAGGGAGTCAGAATTGCTACTTGTGCTTTCAGCAATGAAAAACACAAAGAAACCAACCTACCTATAACGGGAAAAAGCAAGTCTCAAACAGCCATCTGCTTAGACAAAGCTATAACCCCAAATATCAACACTAATTTTTATTACACACTGACCTGAGAAATTATTATATTTTGTGCATGATTGTATTAACCAAATGCCCTACAATGTATAATGCCCTTTCTAAAATTAATTACTTTATAATCAGAAAGGAAACAACAAAAGCAAACTTTTTGCCAGACCTTATCCATATTTTGAGTGGTTTATGTCCTTCAAATATTGCCTGCATCATTCTCTCTGTGAAAAACTCTTCCTTCCTTGCAGAGTTGGGCAGGTGGGGAATTCAGATTATATGTCAACCAAGTGACATCTGCAGATCAAAACTGAGTCTGCTCTCACTCAGATAAAATCTGCATCTGACATTTCTCAGTCTTATGGAAATTGGGAGACTATAATTTGTACCTCATTTCCTATCACTTAATAGTATTTATCTGCTCAATTTAAACAGATGTTCAGTAAAGAAAGCTAACATTTGTTTGGTAATTCCTTGCTTGGGTAAAGATGTATATTTGTGGGGTTTTTTGTTTTGTTTTGGTGGTACCGGGGTTCCTGGAAACCCTTCTACCTCCGGGCTACACTTCCCAGATACCTAATATTTATATTTTTATTTGGAAACAGGGTCTCTTAAGCCAGCGAGGCTGGCTTCAAACCTGCCAAGTGTGGGGATTACAAGCATGCACCACCACGCCTGGCTTAAAGATGTATATTTTTTTAAGTCCTGAACCAATGGGACATATTTTTTTATGTTTTACAAATGAAGCTGATAATTTCAGAAGTGGCCATATAGCTAAAACATATAGCAGTTCCAGAACTTTGTCTATGTCTATATACTTTGAAACTTCCATCTGTCTTCAGTTATGAACATTTCTCTTTGTGAAGAGCTCCTGAAAATATTCTTTGTTTTTGCAAGCCAATTTCTATGATTAAAAGTATAATATTAATAGTACTAGTCTTTTCTGAATCTTGTTCCCAAATTATATCTCATATCCAATATCTGCTGAGACAGGGTTTCTCAACTTAATTCTAGGTTATGTCCTTCCTTTGGGGGTCAGAGGGAATGTTGTATTGTGTATTGCAAGATGTTTAGTAGTATCTCTGGCTTCTACTCCTGAATACCAGTAACACCCTTCACTCAAGTCATGCCTATCAAAAAAAAAAAAAAATGTCTCTAGACATTATTGATTTTCCCTGGAGAATAATATTGCCTCCAGTTGAGAACCACTGGCCTAAGGAATCCAACCCACACTTAAAACTTTGGACAAGAGTTTTGTAGCCACTTATTTTTAATTGACATCATTTTACAAATTCTCGTGGGATCTTTCCCCCCTGTTATAAACCATTAAAAGACTCAGATTCTTCAGTATAACAAAGTATACCTTTCTAATTCTCTTCTCTCGAGAAAATTTACCAAGTCTCACAGTGCCCATTTTTAGCTGCATTTGTTAGGTGTTAATAGGCAGTTTCACAAGTTGTGTTAGCCCCCTCTTATGGGTTCCCTGAGACACAGAAGGAGGAGGAGTATCAATCTTAAAAACAGAGATCTGCATTTAATCCCATCTCTAACATTCGTTAGTTACACAATCCTAAGAGGGCTGCTTAAACTCTTCAGAGTTTTCTTTGGGGTAAAATAAGGATTTTAAGATTCAAAGAGCAAGGCACTGCTAAAAGAAAAAGATAAATATACTTAGAAAATAGCATTTCTATGACCTTGAGGCAATAGCTTAGCTTCCGTGACTCTGTTTTCAACTGCCAAGTGGTAGGTAAGCTTACAGCAATGGCTGGACAACCATGGGTCTCAAAATTACTGTAGAGTCTATGATGGTGAGGGGCACAGCCATGGCCTATTGTTTTCAGACTGGGTTTTTCCCCCACAGCACACTGGCCTCCTCGCTACTCCTCCTGGTCTCTCAGAGCCCTGTGAACCCCCCACTCCAGCCTATAGCATTCTTCCCTAGAAATCTACCTGGTGTGTTCCCTCAGCTTCGAGTCTATGATAAAATGTCACCTTCTCAGAGAGACTCCCCCAAATAAACTGTTGAAACTGCCCCTTCCAAGCCTTGAACTCCCGAAAAGAATGACTTGCAGGATTGTTTCTACCTTATTACACTATTGTGTTATTGATTTGATTATAATAATGTATACATCATGATTCTATTTTCTCCAACTGGAATATGAGCTCCATAAGAAGAAGGATCATGTTTACTTTATTTAAGCCACAACCTAGAAAAGTGCCGGGTACACATTGGGAATGTGCTGGACGAAGGAACAAAATTAAAGACAACTCCGAATGATCCATGTCCAGCTACAACAGCATGTCTGTTTTGGGGTATTTATATACCAGGAACCCATGATTAAGTTTCTATGGAAAATGAGTCTTCAAAACATGTATTTATCAAACCTTCATTATTTTATCTAGTTTGGTTAAACAACCCATGATATAGCACATTCACTTGTCACCAATACCCTCTTAACATTATATTTATTTTTGTTTTTTTTTAGTAGAAAGAAGCATTTTAAAATATAACATCTTATATTTAACACATTTGGTAAAAGTAATAAAAGTTATATTTTATTAGTGTGCATTTTTAAGTTCAGAGATATAGTACAGGTTGATCCATGAGAACAATGAGATTATTCTGATGCGTAAAATCAATTGAAATGCAGAATTAAGCATGAGAATTTGTTTTCTATGTGCCTCAGCTAATTTGCTTCCACAATTTATTTTGGTTTCACAACATTCAGCAGACCTTGAATCACGTAAATAAGTAGTTGCAAGCGGTAATATTTATGAAGAGCTCATTTGCTATCTCAGAATACTTATGAATATCTACAAAGGCATGATAGGAGAATAGTAGAAAGTGTATTTCACTGCTGAAAACTGCAAATCTTTTTACAAGTGATTGCATTATTGCAGTCCTAATGACAAATAAGATGTGAGGTCTGTATATTCTTCAAGTTTTAAGAAGTCAAGAAAATCCCAGTTTACTGCAATAAGGATTCCCAATAGGAAGAAGCTGCTGACTGAAGGTGAGGATGAGAAGTGTTTCGGGCACAGACAGGGTGGTTGCAGAAGTAGAGAAGAGGATGGTTTGAAAAGAGTCATACGAAACATCACTACTACTGAACTACACCATCTGCCCCATACCAGGTCTTCTTATAGAGACCATCCTTCTTAGCTACAAGCTACCTTCATTGGCAAAGCAATCTAGTGAAATAAAATGGATGCTGATGTGTACATTGTCTTTTTTCTTTTTGTCTTGGACACAACCTGAAACTAAGAGAATATTAAATCAACAGAGCTTCAAAATATATTTGTGTATGAGTGTGTATGTAACATGCAATATGTTTAAACACATTGTATAAACACATTGATTGCAAACACACATTTTGTGAAACCTTATTTTAGTGGTACTTGAAGATTCTACATTCCTTTATAGATGAATTTCCATCGTATGTGGTATATGAGAAAGAGGAAATATTTATATATGCGAGTCAATTGATACAGGAGCTCTCCCTTGATGCTAAATTTCATGGCTTGTTTTTACTTTAATGTGCATATTGGACATAATCCTGAAGATTATATTATACCTAGGACATGATTTTTCAGTTCCTTGTTTGCTTCGTGTCTCTTGCAGAATGAGTTGGGATTTAGTGTTATAAGTAATTATGAGCTGCACACATTATGCTTATAAAATAATGGAATATGTATATCTTATATCATTTATATACTGATCGATGAATGGAGAACATATAATTTTATCAGTTGACTATGAGAGCAAGTGAGTACATTTCATTTTCCCTCATCCTCCAGGTAATAAAAAATAATGAATACATCACTATACTTTACTGTCTTATGTAAATGTTACATGCAGTTAAAGAGTTATAAAGTCAAAATGAAATGTTAATGGCAGAGAAGGAAATGGCACACTGTGAGAAGGAGTAGAGGTTTGTTTTCTGGTCTGTTATTCATGAATAAGAGAGGAAAAAAAAAAGATGCTCTATTTTGGTCTAACTGTGCTGCTGCTTTAACTAGTCCAGGGATTGGCAAACTATAGCCAAGGGGCCAAATCTGGCCCATGACCTTTTTTTGTAAATAAAGTTTTATTGGAACACAGCCACTTTCATTCTTTTGCATATTTACTTTTATGACTATTTTTGTGCTACAATGGCAAAGTTGAGGCTTTGTTTTACTTTTTTTACTTTATCGACTGGTTCTTTTTATTAATTTTTTATTGGTGCATTGTAGTCATACATCTTCATGGAGTACAAGATGGTAGAGGCATACATGCACACATCACTCCTTTAGCCCTCTCCCAATTCCCACCCCCTTCACTTCCCCTTTCTTTTTTCTTATGTTTGGCTTAGTGACTAAATTTGATACATTAAGAATGTACATCATGTACATTAGGAACTTTCCCTTTTCCCTTCTCCCATCCCCCTCAGTTAGGTCACCTTATTTGCTCATCTATGGTTTCTCCTTCTTCATCTAGAGTTCCTCCAGTGACCCTTTTTCTCCCTAGCTTCCACATATTAGGGAAAGCATCGATTTTTTACTTTTTGTGATGAATCTCAGCATAATGTTATCCAGTTCCATTTATTTCCTCATAAATAATGTAATTTTGTTCTGCTTTTTAGCTGAGTAAAATTTCATTGTGTCCATATCCCACAGTTTTGTAATCCATTCATCTGTTGATTGACATCTTGGCTGGTTCCATATTTGGCAATTGTGAATTGTGAGGCTGTGACCATAGATATTAGTTTGGTAATTTGGTTTCCATTCTTTGGGGTAGATAACCCACAAGTGATATTGCTGGGTCATATGGTAGGTTTCTTCCCATTCTTCTGAGGATCCTCCATACTGCTTTCCAAAGGGATTACACTAATTTGCAATCCTATCCACAATGTATTAAAGTTTATTGACTATCTGAATCTTTAAAGAAAATGTTTGCTAATCACTGAATCATCCTATACCTGCCTCCTAGAAAGTACTAAGCAAGTATTCTTAAATAGTGGAGCAGATATAAAATGATCCCAGCACCATCATCACTAAAGGGTGTAGTTAGTATATTGGAACTTTCAGCACCTACCCTCCCCACCATTCAACTCACCTGTCCTGCAAGAACACACAAAAGTATACTCCCAACACTAGGCCAGGGTATCTGTCTCTAAAACAATTATGCTCTGTGGAGTGAGAGTGTGTGTGTGTGTGTGTGTGTGTGTGTGTGTATGTGTGTTTCCATGTGTGTGTGTGTTCGTGTGTGTGTTACTTGTGATTGAACCCAGAGACACTTTACCTCAGAGCTATACCCCCATTCTTTTGCATATTTATTTTTATGACAATTTTTGTGCTACAATGGCAAAGTTGAGGTTTTGTTTTACATTTTTTAATTTATTGACTGTTTTTTATTAATTTTTTATTGGTGCATTGTATATTATTTTTTATTTTGAAACAGAATATCACTAAGTTGTGAGGACCTTGCTAGATTGCTAAGGCTGGACATGAACCTGTGATCCTCCTGTCTCAGAGTCCCAAGTACTGGGATTGCAGGTATGCACCACCATACCCAGCTCTGCACTTTATTATCATACCACTAGCAATAAAAAGGTTAATACAGATTTGTACAACAAATAATCCTTAACAACTTCTACCAACTTTTATTAGGTACCACTAAGTAGTAGGTAAAACCTTATAGGTATCATTTCACTTAGTCTTCATAGCAACCCCTGGAGGCAGGTCTGGTTATCATCACCATATATGGGAAGAAACTGAGGCCCAGAAGGTTAATAGCTAGAACAAGTTCAGATGGAACTAGCATTTGTACCAAGGCAATCTGCTTCTGAGACCATTCTTTCCCCCAACGAAGGTAAGACCCCAGCTATTCATCTTTTGGAAGCTTCACTACCTGCTCGTGTTACAAAGGATGCTGAAGAGTGGGCCAGGGCCCCTAGTGCTGGAGGCCAAGGATGCTAATGTCTGTGTTGGCAATGCCAATACCTGATGTTGGGAACACAGTAGATAACTCCACTGATGAAGCTTCTGCTGTTGCTGCCAGAATCGCCATCCTTGCTCATCACACAGTGAACACTGCCATGGGGATGCTATGTGGACCATTTCCTGGCCTTCATGATGGCTACATTGTTTTGACTACAGCCAATGGAAAATATAGGTGGAAAGTTGTTTCAATCTCCCTTTGCTTTTAACACCTGCTTGCATGAGATTCAGAAACCAGAAGGTAGAAATGGTGTAAATCTTAAGGGCAAATCTCTCTTTCCTTCTGCTGAATGATGCTCTGTCCTTGAACTAAATTCCATCACATCCTTTCTTCCTCAGTATGAATTCTCTCTCACCAAGTACCCGAGACAATCATATAAATAAATGCCAAGTGGTCCCCCAATCTTTTGACCCAAGAGCCCTCCAGCTGTACCCAGGCTTAGCTAAATCCTAGCACAGAGACATGGTAAGCTTGACACCTGTGCTTCAGACCATGGAACTTAAACATCTCCCTGGATTCTTGCAGCCATGGTTTTCTGCCCTGTGCTTGTGGTGACTTTCTAGGAAGACTGACTGACCACAATTACACTGTAGTAGGCTGAAGGAAGCAGGATTTTGTCTTCTTTGTGGGAAAGCTACTAAGTTCTCTTACTGTCTTTCTGGCAGGTTCATGTGCCTTCATGAACTCATGGCCCTGTGTAATGAGAAACAGCAAGACTCACCAGGGTAGACAAGCCCAGATCTTGTTGGGCATCTGGAAACATAGTGTGCAGAGGTGATATTGTCTGATGATAACCTTGAGCACCTTTATAAAAGGAACTGTTATTTAAATAAAAGTTCAAGACAACCTAACATAATTCCTAAACATGTGTGTGCACTTCTGATTTGCTCAAACCCAGCCAGGATTTTAGACACCAAGAAGTGGGAACTTAGTCCTTGGAGGACAAGAAAGATCATTCTCTGAAGAAGCTCCCCAGACTTTTGAGAGCCCCTAATTCTCTTCAATCTACTAGCAACTTCTGTAAAATAAACTATACATTGGAATTATAATGGCCTGTGTCAGTATCTTTATTTTTATGTATTTATGTTTTTATTGTAGTACTGAGGGGCATCATCCCCAGCCTTATTTTTTAATTCTTTATTTTAAAACAGGGTCTCACTAAGTTTCAGAGGGCCTCACTAGGTAGCTGAGGCTGACCACAAATCAGTGATCCTCCTGTCTTAGCCTCCTAAATACTGGGATTACAAGCATGTATCACCATGCCCAGCTCCCTTTTACTTATTTATTTATTTTGAAACAGGATCTTGCTAAGTTTCCAAGGGTCTGTCTAAATTGCTGAAGCTGGCCTTGAACCTGCAATCCTCCAGTACTGGGATTACAGGTGTATACCACTGTGCCTAATGCCTCATACTTCTTAAAACACATTCTGCCATTTTCTTTGCAGCTTATAGGATGAGTTCATAAGCAGAGAAGCAGAGGCCCTGGCTGATCTCTGGAGTTCCATGAAACTGTAAACTGCAGGTATCCAGTGGTGATTACCCATGTATTACCTCATATATTCTGACTTGCTAGGTATATACTTTCAGTGTTTTGGGGATTGGGCTTTCCTAATATCTCACCAGAAGAACTATTGCAGAAGGGCTGAGTGGAATAATTCAGATGTGTGTAGCAGCTGCTTCACACTGGGGTCCTTGGGGGCCCATGGGAGTGGAGAATCCATGAAAACATTCTTTTCCATTCCCCTTCCAAAACTGACAGTTTAAAAAAAAGACTCCATACAGCCATTTGGAAGACACCCCAGAAAACTGAGCAACTAGCCTCAGTCACAAAGCTATAACCAGCAAGGCAGCCAGGTAACGGGTCCCCTTTTATCTGCCCTTTGTCCATTCCCACTTAATTTGTGTTTTGCCTCACTTATGCTTCCTGAAAATTGCTCTCCTCACCAATATGTTAGCACATGACTGGTGCCTGAGGCTCCACTTTCTACAGGACCTGGTCTCAGACAATTCCCAACAGAGCTTTATTTAGGTAGAAAAAGCATGTGTAGTGCATGAATCTTTGAGATGTCCAACAGTGTATAAATCATGGGCAAAGGGAAGAGGAATGAGGTAGGGGAGAAAATAAGACAAACTGACTACTAAACCTGCCTCTTCTAGCATGGAGACTTGGGCTAAGTGCTGAGTATTCCTAAGCCTCGGTTTCCCTGACCCTAGAAGAGGGAAAATATATAGCCTCTGGGCAGTGAGAATGAAATGAGATCATGGATAGGAAATAAGATAGATTATGTCATGGTTAATATATAGATCAGTGAGTCAGGCAAACCTTGGTTGAAATCCCAAATCCATCTTTTATAGGGTATGTTAACTCAGTATTTAACCTTATCGCAGCACTTAGTTTAGTTCGTAGAGTCATTTTATGAATTACAAACAAGGATCCATCTGCACAATGCTGATCACAATATCCGGAACAGGTGCTGTTCTTGTTACCTATGAGCTATTAAATTACTTTGTGATCCTTAGAATATTATAAAACATTACCTTATTACTAGCTCGTTATAATTTTGAAACTTTTTTATAATACCATCACCTACTCTAAAGAGAAGATATCTTCCCTGAGCGAAATGATTACTACAATAAATACAAATGAGCAGATAATAAGACTTTCCATTTCACTCCTGTATTTTTTTTTTATGATGAGAAGCTATCGTGTGGAATCTTAGGAATCATGGTAAATGTGATAAGTACATGAAATCAAATATTCATGAAGCTTCTTTATGTGTCAGAGACTAATAATCAATACATAATAAATTATTATCTTCAAGGAGCTTGCACTTCATAAAAAAAGCAATGCTTCATTTTAACTTTGCTGTGGTTGGGTAAATATGAAGTATTATAAGATCAAACAGAGAAACACCTAACTTAATTTTTAGTGGTTTTGATCAATGAGGATTCATGCAAGCAATCCTTTGGAGTTTTAAAAGCCAACAAAGGAAACAGAAATTGTTTTTATTATATGGGAAAAAGCAACTTTTTGAAAGAAATGACTTGGTAAACTAAGTTGATCCGGGTATAATAGATCATGCCTGTAATCCCACTACTTGAGAGGCTGAGCCAGGAGGGTGGCTGGTTTGAGGACAGCCTCATCAACTTAGTGAGGTACTCCACAACTTAGTGAAGTCCTGTTTCAAAATAAAAACTAAAATAGGGCTAGAATATAGCTCAGAGATAGAATGCCTTTTGGTTCAATCCCTAGTACTATGAAAAAAAAAAAAAAAAGATGAGTTGACATAGTCTATCTTTAACTCCACCAATGACCAGTAAAAACGTAGTCTTCAACGAAGAAAAATGGTTATGGAGATGAAGTTTCGGAAGTGAAAAAATGTTAGAAATTGTCTTTCCAGAGTGATACTGTATCCCTGATAGTCTCATAAATTTCTAGAATCTTTTTTAACTGTAGAGAACTCGTCAGGAAGCATGTTTAAGCTTCTTGAAATCTCTTATCATTGAGGATGAAATTTACATGTTTAGGATGAGCTAAGAAGATGGTCTCAGCTTCAGAACACCCATAAGAATTTCTGCGAAATGATTAGATAAAAAAGAAGTAAATGATGGCCTACTTGTCTAAAATAGAAGGACAAGAGGATGCTCAACAAATAGTAACATTTGCCAGTGGCAGTAATGAAGCCAATCTCCTTCATGCTGCAGAAGCAGCAGTAAAATATAAAAAGATTAACAGGTGTTTGATACAACCTACTCCTCTGAATTTTTGTGCTTTCTTCTTCTGCCTAAGGGATGAAAGGACCAAGTAAAGCACTCACTTACAATTCTTGGAACATTGCTGTGAAGTAAAAAGTAGAAAACAATAGATATCTATCTTGGTAAAATGAACACTGTAGAGGGTATGTGAGCTGTTCAGATAAAGATGAAAATAAAAAGAGAGACTTTCTTCCAAATCTATTTCAAATAAGAATTTGGAGGGTTCCTTTACACTTTAAAATTATACAGATCTCTAGCTCACCCTACAGCATAAAAGAAAAATGCTCTCACTTTTATGATAGTAAGTGGTTGCAGTTAACTTTCATTGGGAGTTGACTCTGGTGTTTTATACAGTTTAGCTTCATTTTCCTTAAGACAGATCAGGACTTGAGGTGAGTGTGTCTTTTGAGTAGGTGATTCTTGCAACAGGAGGGAGAAAATGGGACCAGTGAGAAAGGAGTAAAAGCTAATCGAATATCTTTTCCCTAGGTGGCTGATTTGGGCCACAGGGTCTCGACCATGCTAAAACTTGGGAGAAGCCTGCAAAATGTCATTCAGACCTGTTCTCTTCAACAAGATGGGCCAGGGGTATAAAGCCATAGTCTTCCAGTGGTGAAGGGCTGTCTCCTCTGCTTTTGCCTGATACTGTGGAGACTCCCAGAGTTTGAAGGAAGCCCCAGGGATTCAGAGGGGCTGGACGCAAAATGTGACCAGTACAAGTCAAAGCGCCTTCCCGAGCTGGGGCCAAAATCAAAGGCTGCCAAGGGGGTGCTCCCAAGGCAATGAGAGATCGGGTGTCTGACTCATTTTACTTACTCCTCATGACACCCTATTATGCTAGTATCTTCCCCATTTTCTGAAAAAGAGAGAAAAGCTGAGAACTAATAGAATTTGCCCAACTTTAAACAGCTAGTAAATGGTATGTACACCCAAGCCATGTAGATAATGAGATCTCAACTACTGTATCATCTGCCACCGTCTTGCACAAAACACTCGTTTTTCCATGCTTAGAAAGACAAAGAAATTGATTCCAAGTTTAATACTCATGGTTATATTTCCCTACTTTGTGTTTAAGAAGCCCATGCCTTTAGAAACTTAGGGGAATTAGTTGGAGTTGATACATAAGTGAGTTATAATACTTCCAGTGTAGGTTTCTAATAAAATTACCCACCCAGATTTCTAGGTTAGCCTCCTAGAACTATTTGTCATAGGGAAGATAGTCCTATAAGGATAAAAAATATTGTTTGTAACAATCATGTTTCTGTTAAAAATACAAGCTAGAATATCTCCACTGTGGACACTTAAGCATTGTGTTAAATGAATGAAGTGAGCTAACGGTTTTCCTATCTAATAAGAACAAATTAGAGATTGAAATCACCTCGTGAGTATTTAAGTTTGGAGATAACACACGCTATTTCATCATTTTTTTTAAAAACGGGGTCTCACTGAGTTGCGAAGGGCCTCGCTAATTAGCTGAGGCCTTCTGCGAACTGTGATCCTCCAGTCTCTACTTCTCTAATGCTGGGAGTGCAAGCGTGCACCAACACACCTGACCACATTTTTTAAAATAAAAAATAAAGCCTTCTGGCAGCCTCCTGGCCCCTCCCACAACATACGACCCTGGGATCTCAAACTAGCCCACCACCATGGCCGATAAGGAAGCAGCCTTTGACAACGCAATGGAAGAACGTGTGATCAACGAGGAGTACAAAATATGGAAAAAGAGCATCCCTTTCCTGTATGATTTGGTGCTGACCCATGCTCTGGAATAGCCCAGCCTAACTGCACAGTGGCTCCCAGATGTAACCAGACCAGAAAGGGAAGATTTCAGTATTCATCAACTTGTCCAGGGGACACATACATCGGATGAACAAAACCCCCGTGTGATGGCCAGCGTACAGCTCCCTAATGATGATGCTCAGTTTAACGCATCACACTACAACAGTGAGAAAGGAGAATTTGGAGGCTTTGGCTCGATTAGTGGGAAAATTGAAATAGATATCAAGATCAACCATGAAGGAGAAGTAAACCAGGCCTGCTATATGCCCCAGATCCCTTACATCATTGCAACAAAGACTCCATCGCGTGATGTGCTTGTTTTTGACTATACAAAACATCCTTCTAGCCGGGCGTGGTGGCGCACACTTGTAATCCCAGCATTCGGGAGGCTGAGACCTGGAGGATCACGGTTCGTGGACAGCCTCAGCTACTTAGTGAGGCCCTCTGCAACTCAGTGAGACCCGGTTTCAAAATAAAGAATAAAAAATAGGGCAGAGGGTGTAGCTCGGATGTCAAATGACCCTGGGTTCCATCCCCAGACCTGCAAAAAAAAAAAAATCCTTCTAAACCAAACCCTTCTGGAGAGTGCAACCCAGACATGCATCTCCGAGGACATCAGAAGGAAGGCTATGGGCTTTCTTGGAGCCCAAATCTCAGTGGGCACTTACTTAGTGCTTCAGGTGACCATACCATCTGCCTATGGGACATCAGTACCATTCCAAAGGAAAGAAAAGTGGTCGATGCAAAGACCATCTTTACAGGACATACAGCAGTAGTAGATGTTTCCTGGTATCTGCTCCATGAGTCTCTGTTTGGGTCAGGTGCTGATAATCAGAAACTTATGATTTGGGACACTCATTCAAACAATACTTCCAAGCCAAGCCATTCAGTTGATGCTCACACTGCGGAAGTGAACTGCCTCTCTTTCAGTCCTCATAGTGAATTCATTCTTGCTACAGGATCAGCTGACAAGACTGTTGCCTTATGGGATCTGAGAAATCTGAAACTTAAGTTCCATTTTCTTTGAACCACATAAGGATGAAATATTCCAGGTTCAGTGGTCGCCTCACAATGAGACTATTTTGGCTTCCAGTGGTACTGATCGTAGACTCAATGTCTGGGATTTAAGTAAAATTGGAGAGAAACAGTCCTTGGAAGATGCAGAAGATGGCCCACCAGAATTCTTGTTGGTCACACAGAATTCATGGTGGTCACACTGCCAGAATATCTGATTTCTCCTGGAATCCCAATGAACCTTGGGTGATTTGTTCTGTATCAGAAGACAATATCATGCAAGTATGACAGATGGCAGAGAACATTTATAATAATGAAGATCCTGAAGGAAGCAGGGTTCAGAAGGACAAAGATCCTAAATATGTCTGACCTTGTGATTTTAGACTCCCCTTTTTATCCTCTCAACCCTGAGATTGATTTAACACTGTTTTTTTTTTGTTGTTGTTGTTGTTGTTTATTTTTTTAGGTCTGGGGATGGAACCCAGAGGCATTTGACCTCCAAGCCACACCCCCTGCACAATTTCTATTCTTTATTTTGAAACATGGTCTCACTGAGTTGTGGAGGGCCTCACTAAGTAGCTGAGGCTGTCCACGAACCACGATCCTCTGGTCTCAGCCTCCCAAATGCTGGGATTACAAGCGTACGCCACCACGCCTGGCTTAACACTGGTTTTGAGACACAGACTTTGTTCAGTGATCTCTCTATTACAAGTACCACCAACAATGCTATTAACCCAAACAGTGGGTGTTTTCTAAATATTAACTTGGGTACTTGATTCAACAAAGCCAGACTTATATTTAAATTTTCTTCAGGAATTTTGTAGTAAAAAGTACTTTGTAGTCTAAAGTCACTAAAGAAAGGGGAATATTATGTGTGGTTATTTTTCTTCTCAAGCTATATCCCCAAGTTTTTCAGACTCATTTAAGTAAAGGCTAGATTGTGTAAGGAATAGAGCCAGGTGAGGTGGGTATCTGAGCCATGAAGTATAAATATTACAAGATGTCATTTTTATTCAGGAATTAGGGGAGATTCAAGTTAATATAGATTCCTACTCTAAAATTGTCACATCTGACTTTCCAGAACGCACATTTTCCTATAAAAACCAGTCTCTTGGTTTCTTCAGTTAAGTCAAAACTACAATGTACCTCCTTCCCCATATATTTTTGCTTGTTAGTGTATTTCTTGCTGTTTTCATATTATTCATTTCCTATCTGTGAAGTGTTTTTGTTGTGTTTTTTTTTAACTTGGGACCACCAACTTGTAAAGATGTATGTTCTTACCTGACAGTTGTACCACAGGTGGACTGTCATATTGAGAAGGGTGAATTGATAGCTTGTATTTGTTTTGAAAATTAAATTAATCCTTGATAAGAGTTCCAATTTTTTTAGGAGTTAGTCCTTGACCACTAGGTTAGATACCATCTCCATTTTGGTTGACCCGTTTCACCAGCAGACCTGTTACTCTCCATGACTGTGTAAGTGCTTATAATGGAATAAATTGCTTTTCTACATAAAAAAGAAATAAAGCCTGCTTATTAGATGGGTGAGTAGGAGAGGCTGCGAGATATAGGGGGAAAGTAGTCCTCAGAGAGGTAGCTAACAAAGAGCTCTAGCTGTAGGGTGCACTGACCCTGACTGCATAAGTTTCCTAAGTGAGATGACCGTACATGAATCCATCAGGGATGCTTGTGGTGGAAAGAGGACTCTGCTGATAATTTCACAGTAAAGCAGGATGGTTCAGAGTAAAGTAGAATTCATCACATACATAGGAAAAGAGAAAAGATTTGTAAAATTTGGTTTTTACCAACTTTACTGAGATATGAGTATTAAAATAATTACTGGAAGATTCTTGGATCTTGTCTCTGAATTATTATATCAGAATCTCAGGCAGAGAGTCCCCAAATTTGTATTTTAATGATATATACAGATGATTTTTTGGGGTACCAGAGATTGAACCCAGGGGCATTCTATATCTGAGATATACCCCTTGCACTTATTTTACTTTTTTTGGTTTTGAAATAGGGTCTTTCTAGGTTTCTGAGTGTCTCACTAAATTGCTGATATTAGCTTTGAGCTTGCAATCCTTCTAGCTCAACCTCCCAAGTACAGGCATGAGCCACTATGCCTGACTGATTCTTAAATATATTCAAATTTAAGCATAAAATGATTGAGATAGTCAAGTTCAGAAGTTCAGAATCAATCTCTCTCTCTCTCTCTCTCTCTCTCTCTCTCTCCCCCTTCTTCCCTCCTTCTCCCTCTCTGTTTGTGTAATTCACATAGAAATAAAAATTTAAAATAACTTGGTGGAAAAATGGTGACTAAGGGACACAGCACTTCTCAGTAGCTGAAATAAAGTTCAACTACTTAGAAAGCAGTGTCTTAATCAACAAAATAAATACATCCCAGGAACCAAAACAGATCCAGGTACCTTGACAGAAACCCTGAACTCAAAGAAGATGAAAAACAAAGATCGAGCACCAGACCTGCTGCAGATACAATCGGGAGGTCCACCAGTGGGCTGCCTGCGTGGGCTGCCTGCATGCCCAATCTGCACTCCCAAGCCCTGACTGAAATCACCGTGGCAAGATAATCCGAGACTGAAAATGGACATAGAGCCTCATCTTAAGCAGCGAGCAGCACCCATGTCAGAATTCTGTGTGCTCACCAGCGACTGGATCACAATGGCACAGGGACTCCCATGGACACCTGGACCAAGGAAGCCAGGTACCTGAGTGCATCCAGGGAAAGTGTGGGTCCTAGCATGCACCTCAGGCCCAGCACTGGCCCAGGGCATCTGTCCCATGCCTCAGAAACCAGCACTGTCCTCGTGCACCCTGTCTGCGCCCCGAACCCCCGCTAGTAGTCAGTGCCTGCGCCACCCCCACCCCTAAAATCAGAGCTTACCTTGTGTGCCTAGTCCCTGCCCCCCACTGGAGCCCAGACACCCACCTTGCTGGAGGCCTGCTTTCCAGGCGGCGAAAGCTCTGTGCGCCCGTGAGATCTCCTCATGCCCCCAGCTTCTACGCCCCACGGGAGGCAGAGATCATTGCTGGACACCGCACAGAGCCTGTGCCCCTGGACCCTTGTGCACCTATCCCACACCCCTGGCCCAGTGCTGGGAGTTCCCGCCCACCCGGTAGCCTGATACTCAGTTCTAGTCTAGAGCACAGCCCAGTGCACCTTGGAGGAGCATAGCAGCAAGCACTAGGCATCTGCACCCACTCACACCTTGGTCCAGTAATACCAGGGCACCCAGCCTGCACTCTCAGAACTGGCAGAGCTCTGACAGTAAGTGTGGGCATCCAGGAACCAGCAACCCTTTGCCCAGGGCACATCTTGAGACCACACTGGCTAGCCCAGTTAGAATTTCCATAGACACAGGAAAATCCATTGAGACACAATATCTGCACAGGACGTCAGGGGGAGGTTCCAAGTCTACTTTGGACATCCTCCACTCCTGCTGTAGGGAAGCACAGGCTGTAGTCTAGGGTGGTGAGTGCAGAGGTGTTAACTACAGGTTGGAATTACGCAGAACCTGGGAATTGTACAGAATCTAATAACAGTGATACCAGACATCCTGACACATAAACCCAAAGCAGTTAAAGGAAAGAAAGGTATCCAAACACCCAGAGTGACCTAAGAAGATAAAAATAGAGTACAAAGAAAACTAAGGGTCATTGGATTATATTCTGAAAGCTACCAAAGCAATCAGATATGCAAATATTATATGGATCTGACCCCATATTCGTAAATAAGTAGAACTGTTTTTTTTTTTATTTTTATTGTGGATGTTTTGTTTTGTTTTTGTTTTGTTTTGCTTTTACAGTGCTTTTGTTTTGTTATGATTATTGATGTTTTATTTTTCCCCATCCTTCTTTTACTTTAACTTGTTGTTTTTTATATATATTTGATAGTTTGCTTTGTTTTCTGATTTCACACAGCTGCTAGTTCCTTTTATTTTATTCTTGTCCTTTTTTCCTCTTTCTTCCTCTTTCCTTCCTTTTTTCATTCTCCTCTTTTGATTGGTGTTTCCTTTCTTTTTCTTGGATTACATAATAGTCTTGGTAACTTGTGGAGATTTTTTTTTATGTTTGTCTGCTCCTTCCATCACCCCTCTTACAAACTTCCCCACACTAACCTATATATTCTTTTCCCCAAAAACTTTCCCCCATAATATACCTCCTTGTTTAATACTCGAAGTATTTCCTATCTCCATACATTCTCTACTAACTACAAGAGCCCTTCTAGTTAACTCTCTTATTCTCAGCAGATATTACCTTATCATACTTAAAGTCTTTCTCAACCTAAACATATCCTCCACCTAATCCGACTCCTTTACCCATTACCCCAGCTCCTCCCACATCACCCACCCTCAACATTGAAAAAGCTCTGCTGACTTGCCAATACCTCTAAACTCCTAATATTAAGATTGGACTAAGCATAATACTCACAAATGATGGGTAGAAATCAGAAAAACAGGATAGAGAATGCTATAAATATGAAAACCAAGAATAATGAAGAGACAGCAGAAATCATGAATACTGACCTACTAGAAATGCAAAAAGGGGAGTTCAGAATCTTGATGTACAATATGATGAAAGCATTTAAAACAAGTCTAGAGGAGGTGAAAGGTGAGTTAGAAACACTAAGAAAGAATCAGAAAGAGGTATGGAATGAAATTAAAAAGGCAATAAGTGAAATGAAGACAGCAATAGAAAGAAATTCTGGAAGATTAGATGAAATGGAAAACCGAATATCAATATTAGAAGACAGTACATCCAAAACCAAAAACACAGTCAGCGATATACAGAAATCTTTACAGCAACAAAACCTAAACATCCAGCAAATATGGGATAATATGAAGCATCCTAACTTACAGATAATAGGCATTGAAGAAGGGATAGAGGTACAGACCAAGGGCATCTGTAATCTCTTCAAGAAAATAATCTCAGAGAATTATCAAAATATGGAAAGAGACTTGGACCTTTATGTCCAGGAGGTATACAGAACTCCACTGAGACAGGACCAAAGAAAGACCACTCCACGCCACATAATAACCAAAATGACAAACATAGAGGCCAAGGAAGGAATCTTAAAAGCAGTGAGAACAAAAGGACGAGTGACATATAGAGGCAAAACAATAAGAATCACCCCAGACTACACAACCCAGGTCAGGAATGCTAGGAGAGACTGGTATGACGTGATTCAGACCCTGGAAGAAAATAACTTCCAACCAAAGATTATTTATCCAGCAAAACTACTATTCAAGATCAATGGTGAAACCAAAGTCTTTCAGGATAAACAGAATCTTTAAAAATTCATGAATTCAAAGCCAACACTAGAGAAAATACTTAAAGAAATAAACCATAAGGAAGAAAAAGAAGCAGACTTCAGAACCAGAGAAGAGAGGAAGTTAATAAGTGGGCCATTTAAGTAAAGAAGAAAGATCAAGCAACCCAAGAGTAGACAGAACACAAAATGGCAGAAAACAAAAATCATATTTCAATAATAACTCTTAATGTCAAAGGACTTAACTCACCAATCAAAAGACATAGACTGGCAATGTGAATTAGGAAATATAATCCAAATATATGCTGTCTGCAAGAAACTCACCATACAGCCAAAGACATTCACAGACTGAAAGTGAAAGGATGAAAAAAGATATACCAGGCCAATGGTGACCAAAAAAGAGCAGGGGTAGCAACCCTGATATCCAACAAAACAGACTTTAAACTAAAACACATCAAAAGAGATAAATCAGGGCACTTCCCTTTATTAAAAGGAACAATACACCAAGAAGATATAATGATAGTAAATATTTACGCCCCAAATGTGGGTGCAACCACATTTGTAAAACAAACCCTTCTGGACATAAGATCCCACATAGACCCAAATACAATAATTCTGGGAGACTTTAATACACCTCTCACACCACTGGATTGATCTTCAAGGCAAAAGATGAGTAAAGATGCTTAAGAACTAAAGGAAACCATAAACCAAATGGACCTAATAGACATTTTCAGATTATTTCAACCAAGAACTACAGAATACACATTCTTCTCAGCAGCCCATGGAACCTTCTCCAAAATAGACCACGTCCTGGGACACAAAGAAAAAACCACCAAATTCAAAAGATGTAATATAATTCCTTGAATCTTTTCAGACCACAACAGAATAAAAGTAGAAATCAACAACAGGAACCTCAAAAGAAAGTATTCAAATTCATGGAGATTGAATGATACACTATTGAATGATGAATGGGTAAGAGCAGAAATTAGGGAAGAAATAAAGAAATTTATGGAAACAAACGAAAACAGAGATACAACCTACCAAAATCTATGTTACACCATGAAGGAAGTATTAAGAGGAAAGTTTATTGCATTAAGTGCCCACATAAGAAGGACAGAGAACCACCAAGAACCTAATGATACAACTCAAGGACCTAGAAATTCTGCAACAGTCTATTCCCAAAGCCAGCAGAAGGCAAGAAATCATTAAAATTAGAGCAGAAATAAATGAAATAGAGAACAAAAAAAAATTCAAAGAATCAATAAAACAAAAAGTTAATTCTTTGAAAAGATTAATGAAATTGATAAACCCCTGGCCAACCTAACCAAAAGAAAAAGAGAATCAACTCAAATTATCAAAATTAGAAATTAAAAAGGAGATATCACCACAGATAGTGAAGAAATTCAAAAGATTATCAGAAACTACTTTAAAAATTTATACTCCAATAGACTTGAAAACCTGGAAGAAATTGATAGATTTCTAAGCACAGTTAACCTTCCTACACTCAGCCAAGAGGATATAGCAAGCCTAAACCAACCAATAACAACCAAGGAAATAGAAACAGCAATAAAAATTCTTCCACCAAAAAAAAGCCCAGGCCCAGATGGGTTTCCAGCTGAATTCTACAAAACCTTCAGTGAACAACTAATACCAATATTTCAGAACTTGTTTCATGAAATTGAAAGAGATGGAACACTCCCAAATTCCTTCTATGAGGCCAGTATCACATTAATCCCCAAGCCAAATAAAGATACCTCAAGAAAGGAAAACTAAAAACCAATATCCTTAATGAACATAGATGCAAAATTCTAAACAAAATACTAGCTATATGCATTCAAAACTATATCAAGAGAATAATACATCATGACCAAGTCAGTTTCATCCCAGAAAAACAAGGCTGGTTCAACATACGCAAATCAATACATGTTATTCACCACATAAATAGAACCAAGAACAAAAACCACATCATCATAGCAATAGATGCTGAAAAAGCATTCAACAAAATCCAACACCCATTTATGTTAAAAAACACTGCAAAAAATTGGGATAGAAGGAAAGTACTTCAACATCATTAAGGCAATATACTGTAAACACAAAGCCAACATTATACTGAATGGGAAAAACTGCAATAATTTCCACTAAAGTCAGGAACAAGACAAGGATGCCCACTATCACCACCCCTTTTCAATATAGTCCTTGAGACTCTTGCTGTAGCAATAAGACAAGAGAAGGAAATCAAAGGAATTCACATAGGAAGAGAGGAATTAAAATTATCCTTATTTGCAGATGACATGATCCTTTATTTGGAAGACCCAAAGAACTCAACCAAAAGTCTTCTGGAGCTGATCGACAAATTCAGCAAAGTCGCAGGATACAAAATCAACCTAAAGAACTGAGTGGCTTTTCTTTATGCCAGCAACGAATACACAATGAAAGAAACAAAGTAAAAAAATTCCATTCACTATAACCTCAAAACCAATAAAATACCTAGTTATAAACCTAACCCAAGACGTAAAAGACCTCTACAACAAAAACTATAAAAATATTAAAGAAAGAAATTGAAGAAGACCTTGGAAGATGGAAAGATCTCCCGTGCTCATGGATAGGCAGAATAAATATCATCAAAATGGCCATTCTGCCAAAACCGATCTATAGGTTCAATGCAATTCCCATTAAAATACCAGTGACATTCTTCAGAGACCTAGAAAAATCGATCATGAACTTTATATGGAGAAAGAAAAGACCCAGAATAGCCAAAGCAATTCTCAACAATAAGAAAGATGCAGGAGGCATTACAATCCCAGACTTCAAACTACACTATAGAGCAATAGTAGTAAAAACAGCATGGTACTGGCACAATAACAGATATACTGACCAGTGGATTAGAATAGAAGATACAGAAACAAACCCACACATTTTTAGTCAATCTTTGACAAAGGGGCCAAACACTTATGCTAGAGAAAAGACAGCCTTTTCAACAAGTGGTGCTGGGAGAATTGGCTAACAATTTGTAAAAAGATGAATCTAAACCCCTATATCTCATCAAACACAGGAATCAACTCAAGATGGATCAAAGACTTAGAAATTAGACCTGAGACTGTGAAGTTAATAGAGGAGAGCATAGGTTCAACACTACAACATATTGGCACAGGCAGTAACTTTCTCAACAAAACCTCCAAAGCTCAGGAAATTAAAGCAAGAATAAACAAGTGGGATAACATCAAACTAAAAAGTTTCTTCTCATCAAAGGAAACTATCAATAACCTAAAGAGGAAGCCTACAGAATGGGAAAAAGATCTTTACCAGCCACCATTCTGATAGGGGGCTAATATCCAGAATATACAAAGAGCTCAAAAGACTCTATACTAGCAAAACAAACAACCCAATCAAGAAATGGGCTAATGAAATAAATAGACACTTCACAAAAGAAGAAATACAAAGGGCCAATAGATACATGAAAATATGTTCTACATCACTGGCCATTAGGGAGATGCAAATCAAAACTACCCTGAGATTCCATCTAACCCCAGTCAGAGTGGCAAGCATAAAGAAATCAAATAACAAATGCTGGTGAGGATGTGGGGAAAGAGGAACTCTCTTACACCGTTGGTGGGAATACAAACTAGTTCAGCCACTATGGCGATCTGTGTGGAGATTCCTAAGAAAGGTGGGAATAGATCCACCATATGATCCAGCTATACCACTCCTGGGTATCTTTCCAAAGGGGTTGAATTCAGAGAAATACAGCAACATATGCATATCTATGCTCATAGCAGCACAATTTGTAATAGCCAAAATATGGAACCAACCCAGATCTCCATCAACAGATGAATGGATAGCAAAACTGTGGGAAATACACACAATGGAATTCTTTCAGCCATAAAGAAGAACAAAATTATATCATTTGCAAGAAGATGGAAAGCCCTGGAGAACATTATGTTAAGTGAGATCAGCCAAGCACAGAAGGAGAAGGTACATATGTTTCCTCTAATATGCCCAAACTAGGAAACACAGAGGATACCAGTGGGACTCCAGATAATGGAGGGGAAATATCAGCAAAGTTTGAATGGAAAGATAGGAGAGGAGGAAGGCTCATCTTGATTAATGAGGGTCTACATCTGAATATATGTAAAATTATGAATATGACATGGTTAACCTGGACAACCATTGGTGGGAGGCGGGAAAGGAAAACAGGGGTTGGGGGAGAGGGCACCAAATATAGTTTAAATGTATACTATTTATATTCAATTTAAAAATTGTTAAAGAATAAAATCATAAATAATAATAATAATAATAATAAAGTAAATAACAATTACCATGAAAAAAATAAAATAAAATAACTTGATGATATTACCAATATCATAAAAACTAGAAAGAAAGAGTCCATTGAATTCATATATTAAGAAATGTCTAATGCCTACTTATGGAATACCTAGTATATAAATCAGCTTTACATTATTACATTGAAATACCTGAGGCAAATAACTTACAAAGAGAAAAAGGTTATTTAGCTCAGGAAGTCCGAGTCCAAGCTTGGGCATCCCCACAGCTTTAATCCTTTGGTGAGAGCACCAGATGGCAATGGCCGGGAACAATTTTCAGAGATCACTCACCGCCCACATCATGAGCCATAAAGTAGAGAAGAAGAGGATAGACCCGGGTCCCATACACCCTTTCAAGGGCACGTCCCTAGTGACTTAAGGACCTTGCAGCAGGCCTCGCCTCTCAAAGGTTCCTACACCTCCCAATAGTGGCACCCTAGTGCCGAGATTTGAACACATGAGCCTTTGAGAGACATTCAAACTCCAATAACCAATCTTTGGTTTGTCCAGGACCAAGAGTTTCCCAGGCCATGGACAGTCAGTGCTAAAAATGAAAAGGCCTCTAGCAAGCCAATACTTCTATTAGTGAATGAAACAACCAAAATATATTCTAATAAAATGCATATGTATATGAATATGGTTTATAGAAGGCATTCATTCATATCAAGTTCTACCATTTTTCAAGATCTATATAGGTTTTTTGTTGTTGTTTTTTTGGTTTTTTTTTTTTTTGCACAACAAAGATCTAACCTAACTGAAAGAAAAGGAACTGAAGCTCAGAGAGATTGAATGCAATTTTCTTTTGGTATCCATGGAAGAATGAGTTCCAGGATCCCTGTGGGTCCACAATTCAAGGGTACTCAAGTCTCTTATATAAAATGGCACCATATGTGCCTGTAACTTAGGCACATCTTCTCATATACTTTTTTTTTCTTTTTTGGTGATGGTGGTACTGGGGATGGAATCCAGAGGCATTCTGTCTCTGAACTTCACTATTTTATTAACTTTTTGAAACAGGGTCTCACTAAGTTGTGGAGGGCCTTACCAAGTTTCTGGGGCTAGTCTCAAACCTGAAATTCTTCTGTCTCCCAAGTAGCCATTTTGTTTATAAATGTGTACAATTATACCTGGCTTCTCATATACTTTAAATCACCTCTGGATCACTTATTACATATAATATAAAACCTCTATAAATAGTTATACTGTACTGTTGAAAGAATAGTGACAAGAAAAAAGTCTTTACATATTAAACACAGGTGCATTTTTTTAACATTTTGATCTACAGTTGGTAGTGTTCTGAAATGGAAAACCCATGGATATGAAGGGCTGAGCACACTTTGCTCCAGTTCAGAAATGGTTGGACTGAGACTGGGGTATGAGACCAGGCTGTGTTAGTCCAAAGGCCCCGAAGGTAAGGGAAGATGATGCTCTGGGTTCCTTGCTCAGAACCTCAAAAGAGGCAGAGAGGTGGAATTCAAACTGAATTCTTCACCCTAGGAAAACCAGCCATACTTTATTTAGGGAGAGCCATTTTGTTTTATACACACACACACACACACACACACACACACACACACACACACACACGATAGTTCCCTTGCCTCCCTCCCTTCCGGCAGCTGCTTTGAAGCCCAGCAGAGGCTCCAGAGGGAGCCGAGCTGTTTCCAGCAGCTGTTTCTCAAACACCTAACTTCATTTTCAGATCAGAGCTGGGGTTTGAAGCTCTTAAAACCTGTGCTGCTTCAATCAAACAAGAGCAGAAGCAGCCAAAACAATCAGCGACTCAGGGCCAGCCTATTTGAATGCCTCTCTGTGTACCAGTGCCTCGGGCATAATGTAGTGTGGGACTGTTTGTTAAATCTATTTTCAATTTCTTTACCCCTCTCTTCTCTATAAGAGAGAAAAGCTGAGGGAGAAGGGGGCATCACTGACTTCCTCTTCCTCTTGCTCCCTCACATTTCTTTTTTTCTTTTTTCCTTTTTGCTTTTTGGATGATAAAACGTTAAGATTTCAAAGAGAATGAGAAAAACGATGTATCTATCCTAAAAATGAACAAATTAGCATTTTGTCATATTTGATTAAAAGCTTTTCATAAGAAATCAAATGTTACAGACAGGGTGGAACCTCATTGTCCCTGCCCAAACTCATTCCCTTCCTTTGCTCCCAGAGGCAACACCAGAAGGAAATTGATGTATATCCTTTCCATCCAAGTTCATTCACTTTTATTAATATGTATGCATTCGTGACAAATAGGAAATAGTGTCGTGTGAGTTATATTTGTGCTTCCCACTGAAAATTTCATACTGTCTGCCTCCATGTGGATTAAATTTTCATTGAACATTTTTGTTTTTATAGGTACAACGTGTGGATACATGATAGCTTAGCACACTGACTTCAGTTGTTCAAGGTTATTCTATTACATGAACATCGTACTTTCTCTTTTTTATAATCTAATGTTTAATGCTTAAATGATCAGTTTTTATACTCCTTCTAGAATTTCTTTATTTCTACAGTAAACCTATGAGATAGATTTTATCTTAAGATTTCCACTACAGAGCTAAAGAAATCAAGGTTGAGGCACAACAAATAATAAGTCAAATGTATGCTCCTGGTAAGTGGATTACAGGAGCCAAGAAATAGGTTAGAGGAAAGGTAAACCTGCTTTTCATATACAATAGAAAGGAAGGAGACAGAATAACACTTGTGGAATACTGACCAAGAGGTCTTCGTAAAGTCTTTCTCATTTGATTGAACTTTTAGACAGGTATCTTCCTGAGTTTCTTTAAGCAGGTAGTTTAGAAAATGTGCAATTGTACAACCTTTCTCCACCTTTTGGAGATGTAAATCTCTCTGCTTCTTGCTAGGTTTACAGCCCAAAATGTCTTTCTCAAGGATCTGAGAGCCATCTTTTTGAAATATAGCCATAAAGAAAGATAGTGTGTTAACCAGCTGCTTGTTGCTATGAGCAAAATGCCCAACAACAAGAACAACTTAGAGGAGGAAAGATTTATTTAGATTCATGGTTTCAGAGGTTCAGTTCATGGGCAGCCAACATCATGGTAGCAGGGCATGGTTGGAGAAAACTTAGTTCACAATGGCTAAAATTCAAAGAGAGAAAAGGAAAGCAGCCAGGGATAAATATAGTCCTCAAGACCACACCCCCAGTGACCCACCTCCCAGCCACACCCCACCTACCTACAATTACCACCCAGTAAATCCATTAATGCACTCCTCCATTGATGAGCTTAGAGCCCTTATAATTTATGGTTTCACTGAAGCCACACACATGCCACTCATAACTCAAATCTGTCTACCAAAGACAACAACCTTGAATTCCAGGCTCTGTTGCTACAGATAGAATCCTTCTGCCTTGTTAAAAAAAATAATAATAATCTGCAGACCATGTAGAAGCTATGAAAATGCTGCCAGGATATCCTGTCTCAAGTTCTGTGTAAATGATATGGTGGCAGAATAAGTCATTCTAGTTCAGCCTGTTGGCTTTTTTTTTGTAGAACATCATGCTTACGTGCTCCTATGACATTTTCTAAACAATATTAGTAGAGGTGTTACCAAAACATGTTTCCAGAACAAGTACAGAGCTTTGAGTTGTAAACCAGTGTATTTTACTGAATGTGAGTGAGGGATTGCAGACTAGCACAAACAGAAAGACACAAAACACCATGTGGAAGGCCAGGCAGGCCGGTAAGGCGCACCTGGAATCCCAGGACTTGGGAGGCTGAGACAGGAAGATCATGGGTTCCAGGCCAAACGACTTCACAAAACCCTCAGAAACTTAGCCAAACCCTGTTTCAAAATGCAAAAAGGAGGTCTCTGGGGTTATATCTCAGAGTTAAAAATGCCACTGGGTTCAATCCTCAGCACTCAAAAAAAAAAAAAATTATGTCGAAAGGAAAATCCAAATACAAATTGCTCGTGCCCTCTTCCTAAATAGTACCTCCACCAGTCTTCTCCTTTATTCCCCTAAATGAATCACCCAATAAAAGTTTGGCAATAATTAAAATTGTCAAACTTTACTTAACTGGTATGCTTTCTAGAGAGTGGGCCTAAGTAAAATTGGAGAAAAGTAGGACACAGTTGATTAAAGTTTTCTAGTTGAAACAGAAGAACAATATGGAAATATAAATCTCTCATAGTTTAATCTCCACATAGACAGGGGCCTGAAAGAGAAACAAATCACTTTAGTGTCTCCCACTGGAATGGGCAGCAAGAATGGCAACTGACACACACAGTCAACTCGGCGTTCAAAAGTGTTTGCTTTAAGCCAGGAGCAGTGGTACATGCCTGTAAGTCCTGTACTTGAGAGGCGGAGACAGGAGGCTCTCAGGTTGAAGGCTAGCTTCAGCAACTTGGTGAGACTCTGAGTAACCTAGGGAGATCCTGTTTCAAGACAAAAAATAATAAGGACTGGAAGTAGAGCTCAAAGGTAAAGTGTCTCTGGGTTCCATAACCAGTACCACAAAAAGTATTTGCTTCCTAATGTTGTATTCATAGGGCTTATAAGGTCATTGACATGTGGCAGGAGTTAAAACATACATGTAAATGATTGAGTTGAAAGGACATGGATACCAAGTCTTGTGGCAGTTCTAATGAAATCAGTAAGAGTTTGATATAATCAGGACATAAATTCCTTAAATAGCAAAGTTCTTACTTTTTTTTTCAAGAAAAAGCCCCAGAATCCACTCCGGGACAGTTTGAACTAGCTTTTCAAGAATGTGTCCATTAAAAAAAAGCCAATTCACCTGGTCAAGGACCTTTTACCATCACAAGTTCAAAGTCCCCATTACATAACATGCTAACACCCCCTGAAAAGAGCCATGCGAAATAATGACCATCTACTTCTCTGCAAAAGAACCCTAACCGCACCCCCATCACCACCCAATAGACAAGTGACTCCCCCCTCTCGACCTTTCTGTAAATTTGCTGCTGGCAACTTGTCTGAGGAGCAGTTAGAGCCTCCTTAGTGGTTGACCACACAATGAAGTTCTTTCTTCTTGCAAAAACTAGTGCTATGGTATTGGGTTCTACACAAACCAGGCAGTGAGTCCTTGCTTGTTATTATTAACATATTTTGGCATATACAGAGTCCTGGATCTACTGCACAGAACCAAGTATGGAACCAGACATCCTGAGATATTGAGAGTGAGAAACAGTTGAACAGGAAACACATGGTGGTTTGAACACAACCCAACAATGCAGTAAGAGACCAACATCTGGGGTCTTCCATGGCATGACTGAACACACGAGTGTTGGAGTTACTCATGTTCAAAGGAGATGGGATAGGGAAACATAGGAAATGAGCCAGTCACTGAATAGTACTTGATACTGAAAGCAATTCCTCATCTCTTCTACAGAGCAAACTTGGCTATTTTCAGCCATCAGAGTTTTATTTTTCTATCAATATAGTCCTAAGGTTAAGGACATACTCTTTTCTTTTTCTACCCTAGTGCACAAGAGTAGCCTATAAATCATGAGATTAACTAGCTGCCATTCACAAACACTTGCTCTGTACACAAACGCCCAGATGTAAGATTAAATGAGATACAACACAGAAGCACTGGGCATGATGCCTAGCACATAAAAACATTGGAGTCACATTAGCTTCAACAATTCTATAAATAAGGGATGGTTATACTTTTATATTTGAAGGTTAGAAAAACAACTTTTCTTAATAAATACTAACCAAATGGCATTCAGATACCGGCAACAACACTGGGTAACAACTTCTGTGGTTGCTGATTATTCTTCTGAATATCACACATACTCATAATGCAATAAATGCAGGCAAAGTCCTTTAACCAGAACCCTTTTCTAAGCTTCTAGAGAAGCTCAATAGACAGTAACAAGGAAATTTGTATTTTTTTCAAATGCTGCTCAAGGCAAGCACATCTTACTGTTTTTCAAAACCTAATGTCTCCATCCAGGGAAAACCAATTGAATTACTGTATGGGACATGTGGAGCATCAGGCTCTCACACACACACACATCAGGGATTCTGAGTGCGCTGTAGTCAATGGTGTGGACAGGACCCTGCTGGCTGGCCAGGGAAGAGCTTGGGAGGAATGTCTGAGTGGTTCACTCTTATTGAGAGTCACAGAAATCCTCCTTCCCATCCAAGCAAATTGATCTCCTAGAATGTACTGGTGAAACATATTTTGGTTTTAATAAAGCAAGTGCTTAAATCACGTTGTAAAAAATAGGACTGTCAATCCCTGAGAATTCTGTGGCCACTTGGTCATGGGTTTGACACTTAGACTTTCAGAGATACACTGACTCAAGCCAACCTTATAAAAGTGGTGTGTGTGTGTGTGTGTGTGTGTGTGTGTGTGTGTTCACCCACAGAGACTAGAAAAGAGTCAAAGACAACTCACATACTTCTTATATGAGGAGGTTTCAGCAGGAAGGAAAACCCTAATGGTCTTCAGTTTCACACACAAATCAAACAAAATCCTCTCTAATTCTGCAAGATAATAATAGTAATAATTATCATCATTATAATAATAATAAATTGAAGCTAATAACTCTTCCAGAATTAGAAACTATTCTCCTAGGTGAGCAATGGCCAAGCAGACTGAAGTTTACTAAAGTGGGAGTTTAGGGATCCGATCTGGTGTAAACGAGCAGCATATAGCAATTAACAATAATGCTGACTGTCTGCACTCATGTCCTGTAAGTGGCAGGGACAGTCAGTCACTACAGGACTTGCATAGCACCAGGTGAGAGGTGACAGTGTCCTGGCTCAGCACTTCTCAAGCCTGGCTGCTCACTAGAATTCACTGGGTGGTTCTAGTAAATCCAAGGTGATATAGGCAGGTCTGAACAAGGTTCTTTCTCTGCTTAAAAGTGAAATACACATTGTACCCCAGGTTACAGGCTTTTGACTATTCTGAGTAAACCAAATCTATACTTATGGATTTCTGTAATCAAAGCTGTGACATTTACCAGGAATTCAAACTTAATAATAAATGCATAAATAAATGATCACTAGATAGCAACAAAATTACAATAAAGCAAGCTTTACCTTTGCTATTTATAACTGACTGACAGCCCCAAACCCCTAAAATTTGCATAGTTAATGAGGCATTAAACTTTTAATGAGTCATTTTAAAGAATTTATGCAAAAGTTTAGAGTTATACATAAATGGTTTCATCATAACCTCATTCACAGATTAAATCAATTATGATATATCCATGCATTGGAATTTTATGCACACACCAAAAATATGGCAGGTTATTTTTATTTACTCTATTTTGTGGATTTCTTTTTGTAGTGTTAAGGGACTGAACCTGGATCTTGAACATGCTAAAGCAAGTGCTCTACCACTGAGCTACAGCCCCCACCCTTCCAGGTTATTTTTAAATAGAGAGAGCTATCTATCATGTATTATTAAAGAAAAAAGAATAGTCCAGAAATACAAGTCTGACATAAAATAAATTAGTATAATACACCATATGTCAAGAAAATAAAGATGGAAAACAGTTCTTCAACAAAACCCTTTTAATGATAGATCATACCACACACTAGAAATGGGGGACATAGATACATTCTCCACCTCAAATCTACCATTTGATCCAGCAATACCACTTCTGGGTATCTACCCAAAAGAAAATAAACCAAACTACCAAAATGAATGCATGTGTATCTATGTTCATAGCTGCACAATTCACCATAGCCAAACTATGGAACCAGCCAAGATGTCCATCAACAGATGAATGGATTAGAAAACTGTGGGATATGTACACAATGGAATTTTACTCAGCCATTAAAAAAAAAACTCAATTACATCATTTTCAGGGAAATGGATGGAACTGGAGGACATTATGCTAAGTGAGATTAGTCAGTCACAAAAAATAAGAAATCAGATGCTTTCCCTACTATGTGAAAGCTAAGGAGAAATGGGTCATAGGAGGAATGCTAGATGAAAAAGGAAATCCTATAGAGGAGCAAACAAGACAACCTAAAGGAGGAGAAAGAAGGGGGGAAGAAGGAAATTCTCTAAAACACACAATGTACTTAAACATTTGGAAGTCAACCACTAAGCCAAGCAAGGGAGGGAGGGATGGGGAAGGAATGGGGTGGGAATTGCCTAAGAGTTAAATCAGTGATGTGTACATGTATGTCCATACAAGCTTTTTACCCCAATATGATGTATTAATATAATGCACCAATAAAAATTTTAAAATAAATAAATAAAATAAAACCACAAGAAACTGGAAAAAAAAGAAGGGCTTCCAGAAATAATCTATCGCTATCAACCTGGTGAAACACATGTAGTTCCTGCAGAAAACAGGAGGGGGGAAGATTAAATGGAAACATTGCTAGCCATTTTGATAGGTGGTATACAAATGTTACACTAATTTTAGTTGTCATGCTTGTGTAGAAATCAGATACGTTAGTATAAGCATAAAGTTCTGGGCCCCAAGTCTATGCAATTACACTGACATTCTTCATGGGAAAACAAGTTTCTCCTACATCTACTAAATGTCTCCTATACCTAACTCATAGTCATTCAATAAGATTATCTGTTTTTAATGTTAGTCTGTTCATCCATTTTCAAACACAAAATTTAGAAGAGAATATGATATAATATGGTGTGAAAACCCATCAAGATTAATTTCCTACAAGTAAGCTACAAATTACCAGTCTGTAAGTAAAATGGCTTAAGCAACCATCTTTTATGTTGTGCAATATAGTGCTAACTCATCAACATTTTCAAGGTTTCCTTTTCAATCCCAAAAATAACAATAAACAACAACAAAACCCTGACCTAAAGGTTTGTAGTTGAAAAATCTAAGCAAACAAGCCTTATTGAATGTTGCTCATAGAAATAGAAGCACAACAATTACTATTTCTATATCCAAATCATATTCCAAAGACAGTCTCAGAAACAGTTCAATCAAAACAAGTACTCAAACCGGGAAAGGTGGCTCACACTAGTAATCCCAATACTTGGGAGGCTGAGACAGGAGTATCACAGGCTCGCGGCCAGCCTCACCAACTAAGTGAGGCCCTTTGCAACTTCATAAGACCCTGTTTTAAAATAAAAAATAAAGGAAGAGTTGGCAAGATGGTGGTGGCTGGGGTCGCAATGGTGACCGCGGGCACCAAAAAGGACATGCATTCCTCAGAGAAGCCCTGGACACCAGATTTTGGTTTGATATCTGATTGGGACAACTTAAGGAGACATTTCCAGCAGTGACTACCTATCTACAATACAGGAGAGAGAGTGGATAATGGCAGAATTAGAAGCAAGATGACAAGGAGTTGCCCGTCACACAAAAAAACTGATTTTTGGAAGAAGATCCTAGAAGAAGTTAGAGAAAAGACCGCTTCAGCCGTGCATGCTGGGGAACTCTTAACAACATACCTTGTAAGAAAAATGATCCAGGCATGGTGGAGGGAGCCCAGCAGTGCCGGGCAGGAAGCCCAGCCTCATCCCAGGGAACTCAGCGCACCTGGCTGCCACGCTCCTCTATGCTGCGCTGGGGGCTGTGGTGCACACGGAACAGCAGATCCTGCTCTATGCAGTGAGGCTGTGGGCCTCCACTCATGGAGGGGAGATAAAATTCATTATTACTGCTGAGTGCTTAATCTCACAACCTCTTCAAAACACACATACTGTCTTTTCTTATTAAAAGTATTGGAGAGGGGCCAAGGTGGCAGCAGTGGAAGCCAGGATTCATTCAGGAGATGCAGACAAATCCTATCTAATCCACCTTGAACTTTTGGAAAAAAATCTCTGCGAAGGGGGACTGCTCCTGCCACACATGCTTAAGAATTCTGGACATCATACCATGTAAGGAAGGTGCTCAGTGGAGAACCAGGAGGAAGGCAGAGGTGGCAGGGGCAGTGGTGGCCATTATTTGGGAGAGGCAGAGATCTGATCCAATCCACCTTGAACTTTCAAAGAAATTGCCCCACAGGTAAGCTGCTATGTCCACGCATGCTCAGGAATTCTGGACAACTTGTTATGTGGGAAAAGTGTTTGGGAGAGAACTGAGATGATGGGTAGCAATGGCGGTGATGGCGGCAGCGGCAGTGGAGGCCAGTATTTGGGAGAGGCAGAAATCTGATCCAATCCACCTTGATCTTTTGAAGAAATCTCCCCAAAGGTAGAATGCTATGGCCACTCATGCTCAGGAAGTCTAGACAACATGTTGTGTGGGAAAAGTGTTTGGAAGAGAACTGAGATGGTGGAGGTAGTGACGGTGGTGACGACCAGTATTTGGGATAAGCAGAGATCTGATTCAATTCACCTTGATCTTTTGAAGAAATTGCCCCAAAGATAGAATGCTACTGCTGCACATTCTCGGGAATCTGGGAAAATACACTGTGTGAATAAGATGCTCAGAAGAGAACCAAGATGGCCATGTCAGCAGCAGCGGTGGTCAGTATTTGGGAGAGGCAGAGATCCAATCTACCTTAAAATTTTAAAGAAATGTCCCCAAAGGTAGACTGCTACTGCCACACATACTTGGGAATTCTGGAAAACATGCTGTGTGGGTAAGCTGTTCAGGAAAAAACTGAGATGGCAGTGGTGGCAGCAGCAGCAGTGGTGGTGACAAGTATTTGGAGGGGCAGACAGATCCAGTCCAATCCACCTTGAACTTTTGAGGAAATCTCCCCAAAAGTAGACTGCTCCAGCCACACATGCTTGGGAATTCTGGACAACATGCTAAGTGGTAAAAGGGTTTGGGGTGTATCAGAGGGAGCCCTGCATAACCGGGTTGGGCCATCATGCTGTGTGTTCTGGGAGACATCAGCCCTCATGGCCACCGTGCTCCTCTGTGCAGTGCGGGAGGACATGGAGCAGCAGAGCCTGCTCTCTGTAGTGAAGCTGTGGACCTCTGTCTTTGGAGGAGAGACAAAATTCATTGCCACTAGGTATTTGGGGGTCACAGCTTTTGCAAAAGACATGTACTGCTTTCTCATATTAAAAAAAAAAAAATGAAAGAACACCAGGCATGGTGACACACGCTTGTAATCCCCGCGCTTGGGAGGCAGAGACAGGAGGATCACACAGGTTCAAAGCCAGCTTTGCTGGCTTAAGAGACCCTGTTTCCAAATAAAAATCTTTAAAAATAGGTCTCTGAGAGTGTAGCCCAGAGGTAGAAGGGTTTTCAGGAACCCCAATAACACCAAAAAAAAAAAAAGGAAGAAAAAAGGGAACATCTGTATATTACCTCTTTAAGTAAAAAAGACCAGAGCCCGCTGCACAGCAAGGCCATTACCAGGGCCTCTGAGGCCAGGATAGGAGCCTGCAGGGTGGCGAGGCCAGTGCTAGGGCCAGTAAAGCTGGAATCAGAGCCTGCCAAGAGGCAATGCCACTGCTGGGGCCAGCAAGGATGGGATCGGAACTTAACATGAGGCAAGGCCGGTGCTGGGGCCTCCGAGGCCAGGATCGGAACCTGCTGTGAGGCGAGGCTGGTGTCGGGGCTATCGAGGCTGGGACTGGAGCCTGCTGAGTGGTGAGGCTGGTGCTGGGGCCATGAGGCTGGAAACAGGACCTGCCATGAGGCAAGGCCAGTGCTGGAGCCTCCGAGGCTGGAATCAGAGCCTGGCATGAGGCAAAGTCAGTGCTGGGACCTCCAAGGCTGGGATCAGAGCCTGCCGAGGGGTGAGGCCAGTGCCAGGACCAACGAGGCTGGGATCAAAGCCTGCCATGAGGCAAGGTTGGTGGTGGGGCCTCCAAGGCTAGATTGGAGCCTACCATGTGGTAAGGACAGTCCTGGGGTCAGCGAGGCTGGGGTCAGGGCCTGCAATGCGGTGAGGCCATTGCTGGAGCCAGTGAGGCTGGGATAGGAGCCTGTCTTAAAGCAAGGCTGGTGCGGGGCCTCCGAGGCCTGGATCAGAGCCTGCCATGAGGCAAGGCCAGTGCTGGAGCCAGTGAGGCCAGGATCAGAGTTTTCTGGGTGGCCAGGCCAGTGCTGGGGCCTTCAAGAATGGGATTGAAACCTGCAATGCAGCATCCATAGAGAAATATTACAGAAAATAAAAAATCAAATGCTTTCCCTAATATGCAAAAACTAGAAAGAAATGGGTAATAGGAGGAAATCTAGTTGAAGAAAGGGCCCTATGGAGGAGCAATTAAGGTGACCTATCAGAGAGGATGGGATGGGGGAAGAGGGAATCTCTCTAAAGCACATGATGTACTTAAATATATCAAACTTAATCACTAAATCAAGCATGGGATTGAGGGAGGGGTAGGGAATGGGATGGGAATTGAATAAAGGCTAATTGGATGACGTGTGCTTGTATATCCTCACAAGTCTTGTATTCTATTGAGATGTTTGACTACAATGCACCAATAAAAATATATTAAATAAAATAAAATAAAATAACAAAATATAGGGCTGGGGATGTAGCTCGGAGGTAGAATGCCCCTGGGTTCAATTCCCAATTCTACAATAAATAAATAAACAAACATTCATCCAGGAGTGAGGACAAACAGCTCTTGTCAGCTGCCTTTCCCTTAGCTGCTTGGGTTAGTGTTGGTTAAGAATTTCATAAAGTATAAATCTACTGTATGAATTAGGTCTTTAGAAAAGGAGGAGAAAATGGCTGAATAGCATAAAACTAAGGCTAACATTTTTTAATTTCCTATAAAGAGCTTTATCAAATTAACTGTTAAAACAGCTGTATATAATAAAAATACTGTAAAAATGATTTTTAGGTCACCAAAGAGGGAACTTGAAGTATATGGGAAAATGACTTTCTTTTTCTTAAGAGTTTCTGCATTTGTCTTAAACACAGAAAAATGTAGTCTACTAAGAAATAGTGTGGTGGCGTGTGCGTAGAAGCCCAATAATTGAGAGGCTAAGACAGGAAGACTGTAGGTTCAAGGCCAAGTGTGTGGTAACTTAGCAAAACCTTGTTTCAATTTTTTAAAAATAAATAAACAAAATAGGACTTGGAATATAGCTCAGATGGAGAACTTCCCTGGGAGGGGAGGAGAGTGAAAGGAAGGAAGACCAATGGGCTGGGCATGAGGGTGCATGCCTATAACCTCAAACACTCAGGAGGTAGAGAAAGAAAGACACCAAGTTCAAAGCCAGCCTGGGAAACTTAATTCAAAATAAAAAATAAAAAGAGCTGGGATGTTCCTGATACAGTGACACAAACCTTTAATTCTAGTACTTGGGAGCCTGAATAGGGAGGATTTCAAGTCTAAGGGCATCCTTAGTGAGACCCTGTTTTAAAATTTAAAAAGAGGGCAGGGGTGTAGCTCAAAAGTACAATGCCCCTGAGTTCAATTCCAGTGCCAAAAACAAAACAAAAGAAAACTCAACTGGGATGTTGCTCAGTGGTAGAGCGCCCTGAGAGGGAGGAAGGGAGAAGGGGCGAAGAGGTAGGATGAATGAGTGTGGCTGAGGCATAATGGTACATGCCTCTAATCCCAGCTATTTAAGACACTGATGGAAGAGATCTCAAATTCAAGGCCATTTTACACAATTTAATACAATTGAAAGCTAGAAGCTGGGCATGGTGGTACAAGCCTACAATCCCAATACTTGGGAGGCTGAGGCAGCAGAATTGGAAGTTCAAGGCCAGTGGGCAGCAACTTATTGAGACACTCTTAAAAAAAAGCTGGGTACAGAGGCATACATCAGTAACTCCAGTAATTGAGATCTTGGAAAGAGGAGGATTACAAGTTTGAGATCAGCCTCAACAACATATCAAAGCCCTCAGTAACTTAGTGAAATGCTGTTTCAAAAATGAATAGATAAATAAAGCTGGGGCTAGGATTGTAGTTCAGAGTTAAGACAGCCCTTCATTCTATACCCAATACAACATCAAAATACAATGAGAAAAGCTAGGATATAGCTCAAAGATACAGAGTCCCTAGACTCAATCCTCAACAATAAATCCCCAGTACCACAAAAAAATTAAAAAATAAATAAAGAGCGGTAGAATGTTATCAAGGCCCAGGAAGGAAGAAAGGAGAGAGAGGCTCTTGTAAAGAATTTTATAGTACTGGCATTTTTCTGATACTGGGGGTAGAACCCAGGGGCATTCTACCTCTGAGCTACACTCCCAGGCCTATTTTTTATTTTTTATTTTGTAACAGGTTCTCACTGAGTTGCAGAGGGCCTCACTAAGTAGCTGAGGCTGTCTGCAAACCAAGATCCTCCTGTCTCAGCCTCCCAAATGCTGGGATGAAAAGGGTGTTCCACCACACCCAGCTTGAATTTTTTACATATATTATCTTACTTCATTATTCTTTGGGATTTTTTATTCTAATTCCAACATGACCCTAAAAGACAAAATGCATTTTATGACAATCTGACTTTGCCAGAACTCCAAGGATGACAAAAATTTATCTAGTGGAGCATCCTCAAGTTTCCAAAGCTGTCAACTATGGAGATAGAGAAAGGATGAGCAAATGGCCACATCTTACCTGCCCGTGCCACGCATAGTGCAAAATAATGGCAGAGTTGGGATGGTTTCCAAGGAAAATTGGCATGAGAGTGGAGATGAGTTCGTGGCGCAAGGTGTGCCAAGAAGTGTTGATCTGCAGTAAGGCCAATACCAGCATGTCTGGACAGTGCTTGATGGGGAAGCTGAAGAGCTGCTTGACCTGCTCGTACTGCCCAACCTCTGCCAGCCTCAGCAGAGACTCAATCAAGTCCAAGCTCTTCCTGGCAGAAAGGAAAGAAAGACATTCTTTCAATGAAAATGTAGCGACATAAAGTTCATATTTTCCCATGTGGTACTAGAGAATGAACCCAGGACTTTATGCATGACAGTTCAAGTTAAGCAATATACCACGACACTGCACTACCAGCCTGATCTTCACATTGAAAGTGAGTGGCAGCCATGACAAAAGCAAATGGTGGCCATGTGCTCACATTTGAGAAATATTTAAATTGTTGCTGTTTATCAGAAATCTTTATACTGTTTGGGACTGGGGGTGCAGCTCAGGTTTAGAGTGCTTTTGCCTGCCCTACAAAATGCCGTGGATTCAATTCCACCACCACCAAAAAATAAAACTATTATGATTCCAGATCAATCTCAAAGACCATCCAAACTGACAGGCAATAACTGATGAAGGAGAGCATGAAACCACTGCACATTTGCATGACCATGAACCCTCCTGACCAGAAAGATACAAATTTTTATGACTAGGGTGAAAAGCAAAACACAATCAAGGTTTAAAATAGTGAAAAAGGCAAAATAAACATCTAGTGAGCCTAATTAATACAAAAGAAAATTGCTACCAAACATAAGATAATAATATTTACAATGAAGACAACATAACCAGCTATCTTCTGGTGTGTTGCAAATGTCAAGTCCACAGCACCTCCAGGGATGATTTCTAGCCCAGGATCCAAGTCTCTAGATCTAACTTTCCCCTTTGTTCATGGCAAATATGGGGACACAAAAATTAACACCAGGAGGAAATGGATAAGCCCATAAAAGTGGGTAAATGAGAAGACAAATGATGTATGGATGGCAAGAAATAACTGAGAGAGAATTGTAGAATTAAAGATATAATGTGGTCTTTGTCTGGATTCCTCATAACAGAAATTGCAAAAGAAACTCCTTAGCCAATTATAAAAACTTAAATCTATAAAACTATGTTACGTAGCCAGGCAAGGTGGCACACACCTGTAATCCCAGTACTTGGGAGGCTGAGACACAGGACCATACAAGGCTAGCTTCAGCAACTTAGGAAGATCTTGTTTCAAAATAAAAAGCGAAAAGGGCTAGGGTGTAGCTCAGAGATAGAATGCCCCAGGGTTCAATCTCTAGCACCAAAAATAAATAAATAAATGCGTTGATACCATTTCACTTTTATAAAATGCAGAGAGGCCTTTATCTGTTAAAATCAAATTAAGAAATAATACTACACACATTAGTATTAAAAGCAAAAATATAGGAATAACCAGCTACAAATTTAATGTTGGCTGGCACTTAGGGAAAAAAATGCTTTAAAACAAACCACTTTTAGGGTCAATTTTTCAGAAAAAGAATTGGCAAACTGTATCCAAAAGCCAAATCCCACCCCATGCCAATTTTTATAAATGTTTGAAACCACACCCAAGCCGGTTATGGTGGCGCACGCTTGTAATCCCTGCACTTGGGAGGCGGAGACAGGAGGATGGCGCAGGTTCGAAGCCAGCCACGCTGGCTTAAAAGACCCTGTTTCCAAATAAATATATATAAAATAGGTCTGGGAGTGTAACCCGGAGATAGAAGGGTTTCCAGGAACCCCGTTACCACTAAAAATAAAAATAAAAAAATAAAATAAAATCACACCATGATGTTTATTGTGCTACCAGACTTGAGTAGCAGCTACAGAAACAAACTGGCCAGAAAAGCCAAGGATATGAATTAAGCTCAAACAAAAAGGCTAGGAAGCCAGGAGTGGTGGTGCATACCTGTAATCCCACTACTTGGAGGCTGACACTGGAGGATCATAGGTTCGAGGACAGCCTAAGACCCTGTTTCAAAATAAAATAAAATAAAATAAAAGTAGGCTAGGGGTACAGCTCAAAGATAGAATGCCCCTGGGTTTAATACCCAGTACCACACACACAAAAAATTAAAGTTTTAGAGTTTTTATTTTAGAAAATCTGAGAATAAATAAAGGGGCTCCAAACTGCATTAATGCACTCCATAATGGAAGGTGTCCCAGAGGACATAGCGTTGTCCCTTGTTATCCAGAGAAGATTGGTTTAAGACTTCCTCCATCAGAAAACCTCAGGATATGCGAGTTCCTTGTATAAAATGATGTAAAACCTACCCATATCATCCTCAAAACTTTAGCTCATCCCAACATTAAACACGACTGTCATGTAAATCATTATTACACTATACTGCTCAGGAAGTTACAAGAAAAAAGTTCCCACATATACAAGATAGATGCGATTTTCCCATTCAAAGTATCCTTGATCCACAATTCACTGAATCCACAGATGTGGAACCCACACATCAGGAGAGCAGACACAAGTGAAAGAACTATGAAGTCGCTGTCTCTGGAAATAACTCAGGGCACACGCTCTCTGAAGCCACTTTCACCACCCTTACCTCACAGCCCCAGACAACAACCAGATAGAGTTCTAAGAAGAACCTTGTCCACACGCTGGACCAGAGTCAGACCCTGTCAGAGTTATGGAATGAGAAATCAGAAGAACTAGATAACTTAGCTGGAAGTAGAATTTACAAACTGGTCATGGAGAGCACTTGATCTACAGAGAAGAAAAAGCTTTAACACAAATTGAGGGGTACAAACCTCCTTCCAATACTAGATCATCTCAGATCTCTGATGCTTTAAAATACCTAATGACAGGCCTTACAAAAACAGAGTTAACCAGTGGGAAGGTAACTAAAAAAGAAATTGTATCCACCCACACCCTCTTTAAAACCTGAAGTGCCCTAAAAATACTGTCTTATAGCTAGGCGTGGTGGCACACACCTGTAATCCTAGTACTTGGGAGGCTGTGCCAGGAGAATCGCAGGTTGCGGTTGCTTCAGCAACTTAGTGAGGCCCTCTGCAACTTAGTGAGAACGAGTTTCAAAATAAAGACTTGAATACAGGTTGAGGGGGTGTGGCTCAGAGGTAGAATGCTCCTGAGTTCAATCCTCAGTACCACAAGAAAAGAAAAAACCTGTTTTTGTCAACTCTGTAAGTTACGTACTCGCTCCTGTTCAATTTCACATTTCAGAAGTGCACAAGTGACCCTTTGAGGAAAAGCAAGCTGACAGTGCTTACCACGTGGTGATTTCTCGATTGTCATCCTCTGGTGGTGCTTTCAGAATGACAACAGTGTGACAGGGATAGTCAGCAAAACAGAAGATCTCTGAATTTATAAGGGAATGCTGAATGAAGGAGAGCTGAAACAAGCAACAACAAAAAGTCCTTACTGACAATTGTGAATACTATAAAAATTCAAGACATTTTCACAGAAATGTAGTTCAGGGAGAGAGTGCTTGCCTAGTGTACACAAGGCTCTGGGTTGAATCACCAGTGTATCCCCCCCGCCCCCCCAAAAAAAAAAATCCCAAGACTGATGATCCAGAACATATTCAGTAAGCTAATCTCAGGGTTATAAGAAAGGCAATATCCCTTCTAAAAACCTTAATTATTTGCCCTTTGAAATACAGAATTTTCAGAAAAAACAAAGGAGCAGAATGAGATGCCCTTGAAAACAAACATTAAACTACTTTGAAACAGCTTAAATGGAATAAATGTTTGAAGGAGTCTGACTGAAAAGAACTATAATAATATTCCTTCAACATTAATGACAGCTCTTGCTTATCCAAGATATGCAAAATAGGTATGACCTGATAACAATATTCCAACAATTGGGTAGATGGTACTATGTAAGTAATTATTTTTTTTCACTTTATACCTAGTATCATTAACTCACCTGTCCTTCTGCATGTTTCCAAGGTCTATATATGAAGTCGACTGGGAACACTTCCATACCCAAACCCCTCTGAATGCCATAAACCACATTATGAAGTCCTTTATTGTCTCGAATTTGAAAGCCAGATGGCCCAGTTCACAAGTTACTTCCTTGAAATTCAAACTTGGGTTCTGATAAAGACAAGCATTTTCAAAGGTTAACAAACAAATATATGTGGATTTTGATACTGTGTCCAAAGGGTCAATTATTACTGAAATTAAAGCAAGATGTTCTACTTGGCTGGTGTGTGGCTCCGCAGTAGCCTATGGGTTTGATCCCAACAATATACACACAAAAAAAGATACTAAGGAGTTTAGGAAATGATTTTAGAGACCTCCACAGGCTCTTTGAAAAGTTTTAAAATATAGACTTCAACAGACAAAAGTTTTAATTAATTCAGAATAATGTTCATGGTGTGTTATTGAGTTTCAAGCAAATATATAAAGAAAAAAAAAAAAGAAGCAAACCACTGCAGACATATTTCTGGAAAGGGTGACACTTCTAGCCAGATGTGTTGGCACATGTCTATATCCCAGTACTTGGGAGACTGAGACAGGAGGACAGCACTATCTAGACCAGCCTTAGCAATTTAGCGAGACTCCAGCAACCTAGCGATATCCTGTTTCAAAACAAACAAACAAAACTAAATACATACATACATACATACATACATACATACATACAGTTTTGAAAGGGATCAAGGGGGGTAGCTCAGAGGTACACTCCCTGAGTTCAATTTCCAATACCACACACATACACAAACATAAAAAAAACTGCTTCTTCTCTTCTCCCTCTTTTCCTCTATCCCTCCTTTCTTCTTTCTACTGGTCCTTTCTTAATTTCCCTTTTCTTTTTCATTCTACATTGCTTCATTTCTTTTTTTTTTTTTTTTTTTTTTTAGGTATTGGGCATTTACCAATACCTCAAGGGTATTTACCTCCGAGTTACACACCCTATTTTTTATTCTTTATTTTTTGAAACAGGGTCTCACTGAGTTGCAGAGGGCCTCACTAAGTAGCTGACACTGTCCGTGAACCACGATCCTCCTGTCTCAGCCTCCCAAATGCTGGGATTACAAGCATGTGCCACCATGCCAGGCTCTATATTACTTCTTACACCAATAACAAAAAAAGGACAAGATAAATAAAAAGAAGAGCTTCTTGCAAGGCTTTCAGTAAATATTCCAGAAGAAGGAATTGTGGCAGCAGACGAGGGTTCCATGTCAGATGTGTAGGCAGAAGACAGGAGCATGGCTGATCCTGAACCTGGACAGCCTGGACTCATGTGTGTGTATACATTTAGTTTCTAACTAAAAAGACACAAAATAAAATTTTAAAAATCTTTTTTTTGTGGTGCTGAAGAGTACATGCTTTCTACCACTAGACAACATCTCTAACCCCCAAATAGGATTCTTTTGTTTGTTTTTGTTTTTTTGTCTGTGCTGTAGAATGAACTCAAGACCTTGCAATTGCTACTAGGCAAGTGCTCCAGTCCAGGAAAATAGCTTAATTTTTTTTTAAGGTTTAGAATTTTTTTTAATTTATTTTTCTTTGTGTTCTGGGGATTGAACCTAGTTCCTTAACACATGAGAGAGAAGCACTCTACTACTGAACAATATTCCAGCCTTGCGAAAAGGTCTGTAACTCAGTGGAAGAGCTTAATACAGTGTATTTGATGGGGGGAGGGGTATTTCAGAAATGATCACACTATGCTGCCCAAATTGGCCTGAAACTCTTAGGCTCGAGTATTCTCCTGCCTTGGCCTTCCATAGCTAAAGGGATCTAAAGGGATGCGCCACCCTGCCGGCTTCGTATTTGTGTTTAAAGCTCAGTGTTATTACAAGAGCAAAAAGTTTTTTCGAGCCGGGCGTGGTGGCACATGCTTGTAATCCCCGCGCTTGGGAGGCTGAGACAGGAGAATCGCACAGGTTCAAAGCCAGCCTCACTGGCTTAAGAGACCCTGTTTCCAAATAAAAATATTAAAAAAAATAGGTCTCTGGGAGTGTAGCCTGGAGGTAGAAGGCCTCTGGGTTCCATCCCCAGTACCACAAAAAAAAAAAAAAAAAAAAAAATTTTTTTTTTCAAGGGCTGAGTATGTAGCTCAGTTAGTAGAAGCCCTGGGTTTTATCCACAGCACCAGAAAAGCAAACAAAATATATTAAAATTAAGTTTATAAAATATAAGAGTTACAATAAGCTAAGATTAATTTATTAGGAATAATTTTTTATAATTCTCATCTAGCACCTGAGTGTGGTGGCACACACCTGTAATCCCAGTACTCAAAAGGTTGAGACAGGAGGATCAGTAGGTTCAAGACTGGCCTTCACAATTTAGGAAGATGCTCAGTAATTTAGCAAAACCCTGTTTCAAAATTTAAAAAAGAGCTGGGCGTGGTGACGCACGCTTGTAATCCCCGCGCTTGGGAGGCAGAGACAGGGGGATAGTGCAGGTTCGAAGCCTGTTTCCAAATAAGAAAGTATAAAAATAGGTCTGGGAGTGTAGCCTGGAAGTAGAAGGGTTTCCAGGAACCCCAATACTACCAATAAATAAATAAATAAATAAATAAATAAATAAATAAGATAAGGGGTATAGGTCAGAGGTAAAACACCCCAGAGTTCAATCCCCAATAAAACAACAATAAAAATAAAAGATCAAAAAATTAATATAGCCTAAATGATTAGTATTTATAAAGTCTTCAGTAGGTGTACAATAATGTCTTGAGCCTTCACATTCACCCACACCAAGTGTGTATTCCTGCAAGTATCATTTACGGTAAGTGCCCTATGTGGGTATACCATCTTTTATCGCTACCACAATACCTTACTGTACCTTATCTATATTTAGTTATACAAATATTTATTGTTGTGTTACAACTGCCTATAGTATCTAATACAATAACATGATCAACAGTTAAGGTGGCCTTAGCAATAGGTATACCATATGAGAGGGGTATTATAGCATAGATATTTATTAGACTTATTTATTATGCTACATTGCTGAGGCTGGCCTTGAACCCAGGATCTTCTTGTCTCAGCCTTCCAAGTACCAGGATTAAAAACATGCACTACCACATCTGGCGAGTTTTACTATTCTGATATGTAAAAAACATTGCAAATGCATCCTAACCTTTTCACGTTTCCTCTTGAAGTTTAATTGAACAAAATTAAAATCAGTGCATATGCTTGGCACTCACTAATACACTATTTCAAACATAATAGACATGTAGTTTACATAAAATCATTTAATTAAAAAACATTGAAAATTATACTTAAATTAAAGCAAGTTAATAGCCTTAATAATTTTATATCAGAAAAATATTAATAATACACTATATCACAGACATAAGTGCTACTAGGAAGGTGAATCAATTTCCTTTTGTATCCCTTGCAGATTAAAAAAAATACACAATAGCGTATAAAAGAAGAGAAGGCCAGGCACAGTGACACACACCTTTAGTACCAGCTCAAGAAGGAGGATCAAAAGTTCAAGGCTAGCATGAGCAATTTAGCGAGACATTATATCAAAATAAAATTTTTAAAAGATCTGGGGAAATAGCTCAGTGGTACAGCACTTGCTCAGCATGCAAAAGACCCTGGGTTCAATCCTCAGGTTCAATCCTGGTTTCAAAAAAGGGCAGGAAATGTAGTTCAGTGACAGAGTGCTCACCTAGCATGCACAAGGTCCTGGGTTCAATCCCCAGCACTATCAAACAAAACAAAATATTAAAAGCAAATATTTCGACAGGAAGGTAACTTTAAAGAATCTTAAACACGTGTTTTTAAGATTTGCATCATACTTGGGACACAAATAATCAGAACTCTGAGGTATCTTAACACAAACCTTGCACAAAAGCCATAGCCTACTTTTTGAATTAAATCAGCCAAAGAGCTCTCCATCATGGTTTTAGCGCTCTCTCTCTCTCTCTCTCTCTCTCTCTCTCTCTCTCTCTCTCTTTCCGTCCCTCCCTCCCTCCTTCCCTCCATCCCTCCCTCCCTCCCTCCTTCCCTCCATCCCTCCCTCCCTCCCTCTCCTCTCCTCTCCTCTCTCTCTCTTACTCTTTCTCCCCCCCCCCAAAAAAAAACCCCAATTCTTTCAGCCTGCTAGCCAATTTCAGAATCCGAATGTTTTAATATTATAAAAATTTCTCATGCTTGGACTCAACTTTTACCACACAAGGATAGCATTAGAAACAATTAGTATATCAAAGCCTATTTATTTCACTGAAAAATATAAAGTTGCCCATCACTGAGAAAGTTAATGCAATTTAAAAATACACTATATAGCTGGGCATGGTGGCATATGCCTGGAATCTTGGTAAGTGGGAAACTAAGACAAGAGGATCACAAGTTGGAGGTCAGGCTCAGCAACTTAATGAGACCTGTGCCAAACTAAAATATAAAATAGAGCGAGGCATGTAGCTCAGAGGTAGTACACCTTAGATTCAATTCCTAATACTACAAATAAATAAATAGCAAAAAACAATATAAACATTAGAAATAAGAATATCAGTGAGTAAGGATATTAGTCTTCTATCACAGATTATTTTCAAGAGTTTTTTCTCCAAAATGAGGATGAGTATTTATCTGTGCATGACAATACCAACAGCCAAGTATATAATGCAGGCACCTATAAACTAACCAACATTTTTTTCTGGTACTAGGGATTGATCCTAGAGGCATTCTACCTTCAAGACAACACCCCTAACCCCCCCCCTTTTTTTTTTAAACAGTGTCTTGCTAGGTTGCTGAGAGTTTTGCCTACCATTGCTGAGGCTGGCCTCAAACCTGCAATCTTTCTGTCTCAGCATCCCAAGTACCAGAGCCACAGGTTATTGCTACCATGCCCATCTCTGACCATTTATTTAAACCAAAACTTCAATAATGGACTCTCCCTAAGGAAGAAAAAAGACTCCAGGTAACTATGCCACATCTTACCTCTGCTTGTACTTATACTGTAAGATTACTGGTGAAATCATACTCATGTTATACTTTTCCTTTAATAAAGATTTATCTATCACTTTCAGTTTTTAAATAATATAGTAGTCTCTTGGGAGATTACCAACACAAGCAATGAAGAAAATCACCATGTTCACTTATATTCTTTTTTTCACTGTCAATGCAAATATTTTTATGTGGATTATATTAAAAATGGCATACATTCACATGGTGCTTGGTGCCCCCCCGACTTCCCATTTTTCCCCCTCCCAACAGTGAATGTCAAGATTGACCATAGTACATTCACACTTATACACATATTCAAATGTAGCTCCTCCATTAATCACCCTCAGCCTTCTTCCTCTCCTATCCTCCCTTTTTAGCTTTGCTGAGGTTTCCCCTCCATTATCTGGCATCCCTCTGGTATCCCTAATATTCCCTAGTTTGGCATATTAGAGAAAATATATGTCTCTTCTCTTTCTGTGCTTTGCTGATTTCACTTCATATCATGTTCTCCAGGTCTTTCCATCCTCTTGTGAATGACAACTTTGTTCTTCTTTACTGCTGAGTAGAATTCCATTGTGTGTATTTCCCATAATTTTGCAATCCATTCATCTGTTGATGGAGACCTAGGTTGGTTCTATATTCAGGCTATTACAGATTGTGCTGCTAAGAACATGGATATGCATATACTACTGTAGTTCTCTAATTTCAACCCCTTTGGAAAGATACCCAGGAGTGATATAGCCAATCATATGATGGATCCATTACCAGTTTTTTAAGGAATCTCCACACTCATCTCCACAATGGCTGAGCTAGTTTGCACTCCCACCAACAGTGTGAGAGTTCCTCTTTCCACACATCCTTGCCAGTATTTGACTTCTTGTCGTTATTTGACTTCTTTTTGCTTGCCACTTTGATTAGGGTTAAATGGAACTTCAGCATAGTTTTAATTTGCATCTCTCTAATGGCTAATGTAGTTAAACATTTTTTCATATATCTATTGGCCATTGGTATCTCTTCTTTTGTGAAGTGTCTATTCAACTCAGTTGCCCATTTCTTGACTGGATTACTTGTTTTGCTAGTGTTGAGTCTTTTGAGCTATTGTATATTCTGGATATTAGCTCTCTACCAGAGTGGTGGTGGTAAATATTTTCTCCCATTCTGTAGGATTTCTCTCTAGGTTCTTGATGGTTTCCTTTGATGAGCAGAAACTGTTTAGTTTGATGCCATCCCACTTGTTAATTCTTGCTTTAATTTTCTGTACTTTGGAGGTCTTATTGAGGAAGTTACTGCCTGTGCCTATATGTTGAAATGTTGAGCCTATGCCCTCCTCTAATAACTTCACAGTCTTAGTGTAATTTTCAAGTCTTTGATCCATCTCGAGTTGATTCCTGTGCATGGTGAGAAGTAAGGATTTAGTTCTATGTTTTGAGAAATAGATAGCCAGTTCTCCCAACACCATTTGTTGTAAAGGCTGTCTTTTCTCCTGTGTATGAGTTTGGCACCACTGTTCAATATCAATTGACTATAGGTGTATGGGTTTGTTTCTGTAACTTCTATGCTCTTCCATTAGTCTGAACTCCTGTTGTTGTGCCAATAACATACTGTTTTTACTACTATTGCTCTGTAGTATAGTTTAAAGTCAGGGATTGTGATGCCTCCTGCATGGTTCTTATTGCTGAAAATTGCTTTGGCTAGTCTGATCTTTTCTTTCTTCATATAAAATTCATGACTGATTTTTCTAGGTCTATGAAGAATGTCATTGGTATTTTGATAAGAATTGAATTGAATCTGTAGATCACTTTTGGCAGAATAGCCATTTTGATGGTATTTATTCTGCCTATCCATGAGCAAGGGAGATCTTTCCATCTTCCAAGGTCTTCTTCAATTTCTTTCTTTAATGTTTTATAGTTTTCATGTAGCTTTTACATATATGGTTAGGTTTATTCCTAGATATCTTATTGGTTTTGAGGTTATTGTGAAAGGAATTATTTCATTATGGATTCATTGTTGGCCTATAGAAAAACAACTGATTTCTTTATATTGACTTTGTATCCTGAAACTTTGCTAAATTAATCAGCTCCAGTAGTCTTTTGGTTGAGTTCATTGAGTCTTCAAGATAAAGGATCAAATCATCTGCAAACAAGGAGAGTTTTAATTCCTCTTTTACTATTTGAATTACTTTGATATCCTTCTCTTGTCTTATTGCTATGGCAAGAGTCATGAGGACTATATTGAAAAGAAGTGGTGATAGTGGGCATCCTTGTCTTCTTCCTGATTTTAGAGGAAAGTCTTGCAGTTTTTCCCCATTCAAAGTGATGTTGGCTTTGGGTTTATTGGATATTGCTTTAATGATGTTGAAATATGTTCATTCTAATCCAAATTTCTACAGTGTTTTTTTAACATGAATGGGTGTTTGATTTTTTTCAAGTGTGTTTTCAGCATCTATTGATAATGATAATGTGATTTTTGTTTTCAGTTCTATTTATGTGGTGAATAACATGGATTGATTTGCATGTGTTAAACCAGCCTTGCTTTTCTGAGATGAAACCAACTTGGTCATAGTGTACAGTTCTCTTGATATGGTTTTGAATGCATATAGCTAGTATTTTGTTTAGAATTTTTGCATCTATGTTCATCATGGATATTGGTATGTAATTTTCTTTTCTTGAGGTATCTTTATCTGGTTTGGGTATTAATGTGAAGTTGTAAAGTATTTAGATTAATTCTTCACTGAAAAGTTTGTAGAATTCAGCTGGAAAACTGTCAGGGCCTGGGCTTTTCTTTGATAGCAGAATTTTTATTGCTGTTTCAATTTTTTTGCTTGCTATTGGTTGGTTTAGGTTTACTATGTCCTCTTGGTTCAATTTAGGTAGGTTATATGTGCTTAGAAATCTACCAATTTCTTCCATGTTTTCCAGTCTTTTGGCATATAAATTTTCAAAATAATTTGATAATCCTTTGAATTTCCCCACTGTCTGGTGATGTCTCCTTTTTCATTTCTGATTTTAATAATTTGATTTGATTCTCTCTTTTGGTTAGGTTGGTCAGGGGTTTGTCAATCTTATTAACTTTTCAAAGAACCAGCTTTTTGTTTTATTGATTATTTGATATTTTATTTTCTGTTTCATTTCTTTCTGCTCTGATTTTAATTATTTTCTGCCTTCTGCTGGCTTTGGGATTAAGACTGTTGCAGTTTTTCTAGGTCCTTTAGATGTGTCATTAGGTTGTTTACTTTGTGACTCTCTGTTCTTCTTATATGGGCACTCAATGCTATAATCTTCCTCTTAACACCACCTTCAAAGTGTCCCGTAGATTTCTGTATGTTGTGTCTCTATTTTCATTTAATTCCAGTAATTTCTTTATTTCTCCCTTATTTTTAATCTTACCAACTCATCATTCAATACTGTATCATTCAATCTCCATGTATTTAAATAGTTTCTTTTCAGCCGGGCATGGTGGCACATACTTGTAATCCCCGCACTTGGGCGGCAGAGACAGGAGGATTATGCAGGTTCAAAGCCAGCCTCAGCTGGCTTAAGAGACCCTGTTTCCAGATAAAAATATAAAATGGGTCTGGGGGTGTAGTCCAGAGGTAGAAGGGTTTCCAGGAACCCTAGTACCACTAATAAGTAAGTAAATAAATAAATAAATAAATAAATAAATAAATAAATATAAATAGTTTCTTTTGGTCTTTCTGATGTTGATGTCTACTTTCATTCCATTGTGGTTTGAAAAGATGCAAGGAATTAAATTACATCTTTTGAATTTGCTTGTCCTTGCTTTGTGGCCCTGGATGTAATTTATTTGAGAGAAGGTTCCATGTGCTGCTGAGTAGAATGTGTATTCTGCTGTTCTGGTTGAAATATTCTGTATATGTCTATTAGGTCCATTTGGTTTATAGTTTTCTTTAGCTCTGAAGAGTCTTTACTCATATTTTGCCTTGAAGATTAATCTAGTGGCGTGAGAGGTGTGTTGATGTCTCCCATTATTGTATTTGAGTCTCTTTGAGATCTGATGTTCTGAAGGGTTTGTTTTACAAATGTGGTTGTACCACATTTGGGGCATAAACGTTTACTATCATTATATCTTCTTGGTGAATTGTTCCTTTTAATAAAATGAAGCTACCTGCTTTGTCTCTTCTGATGCATTTTAGCTTGAAGTCTGGTTTTGTTTTGTTTTGTTTTTATATCATCGTTGCTACCCCTGCCCGTTTTTGGTCTTCATTAGCATAATATATCATTTCCCATCCTTTTACTTTCTGCCTACTAATGTATTTTGCTGTAAGGTGATTTTCTTGCAAGAAGCATATATTTGGATTATGTTTTTTAATCCACATTTCCAGTATATGTCTTTTAGTTGATGAGTTAAGACCTTTGATGTTCAGGGTTATTATTGAATTATGATTTTTGTTTCCTTTTTTGTTCTATCTCCTGTTTGATATAATGTTATTTTTTGCTTAGAAGCCCTGATGATCAACTTCATCTCTCCTCTGGTTCTGAGATTTGCTTCTGTTTTCTTCTTTATGGTTTATTTCTTTAAGTATTTTCTCTAGTGTTATTTTTGTATTCATAAAATTTTTGAGATTCTGCTTATCTTGAAACACTTTTTTTCTCCATCAATTTTGAATAATAATTTTGCTGGATATAGCAGTTTGGGTTGGAAGTTGTTTTCTTCCAGAGTCTGGATCACATCCTATCAGTCTCTCCTGGCATTCATGACTTGGGTTGTATACTCTGGGTGATTTTTATTGTTAGCCCCTAAATATCACCTTTTCTTTTGTTCTCACTGCTTTTAAGATTCTTTCCTTGGACTCTATGTTGGTCATCTGGATTATTACATGGTGGGATATATCCTTCTTTGGTCTTGTCTTAACAGTGTTCTGTATGTCTCCTGGACATGAAGATCCAAGTTTCTTAACATGTTTGGAAAATTCTCTGAAATTATTTCTCTGAAGAGATTATGAATACCCTTGGTCTGTACTTCTATCCCTTCTTAAATGCCTTTTATCCCTAAGTTAGGACATTCCATGTTGTCCCATAGTTGTTGAATGTTTAGGTTTTGTTGCTGTAATGACTTCTCTATGTTGTTGACTGTGCTTTCAGTTTTGAATGAACTATCTTCTAACAGTGATACTCTATTTTCCATTTCATCTAATCTTCCAGAATTTCTTTTTATTGCTGTCTTTATTTCATTTATTGACTCATTTATTCCAGACCTCTTTCTGATTCTTTATTAATGTCTCCATTTCCTCTTTCATTTTCTGTATACTTGCCACAAGACCTTTCATTATATTGAAGATCAGGATTTGTAATTCTTCTTCTTGCATTTCTAGTAGGTTAGTATTTGGGATTTCCCCTATTTCCTCACTGTTCTGAGTTCTCATATTTTCAGGGTTCTTGGGCTCATTTTATGATGTCTTGGCATCTTCTGTGTGTGTTTCTGTGGGTAATCAGTCTGATCCAATCTTAGTAGTAGTAATTTAGAAATGTCAGCAGGTCCGTGCACGGATAAGCAGTGCTATTTTCAATGGTGAGGGTTTGGTACGGGATGAAGAGTAGGGGTGATGGGTACAAGAGTCAGATAAAGTAAAGAATATGACTAGGTTGAGTAAAAATTTAAGTACAATAAGGTAGTATTTGGTTGACAATTAGGAGGATTAGAGAAGGTTAAATAGTAGGACTATTATAGTTACTAGAGTATTTAGGCATGGAGATATGAAATAGCTTGAATATAAAACAAGGAAATACAGTAAGGGAAAAATTTTTGAGAGAAAAGAGTAGATAGGTTAGAGTGAGGAAGTTTGTAAAAGGAATGAGGGAAACAAACAAACACAAATAAAGTAAAATAAGTTACAAAAACTAACAATTGTAAATCAAAGACAAAAAAGGAATAAGAAAGAAAAAAAGAAAAAAGGACAAAAACAAAAAAGCACAAAAAACTAGCAAGAGTGAGAGAAAAACAAACAACAACAACAAAAAAAAAACCAGCAGTCCTGTTAATTTACATATATAGGGCCCAGGCCCATATAATATCTGTAGTAGATTCTAGAGTATATTCCAATGTTTCTCATTTGTTCTGTACACTATTGTCAGCTCTTGGACCCACTTTATGAATGTTTCCTCTCCTCTCTCACCTCTGACACCTTTATGTTTAAGTGTCAGGGCATCAGGTGTCACTGTTAATGAGTTCCATGTAATTTCAGGGTTCTGCACTTCTCCACCCTATCCTCCACATGCCATCCTGGACTAAGGTTCTCTGTGCTGTGCCTGCCCCTCGCTACCCAGGAGAGGGCATCCAGTGTAGTCTTGGAATGACCCTCGTGACCCTGTGCAGGTACCACACCTTGAGCACTATGGGCCTTCCTGTGTCTCTGGAGGTTCTAACTGGACTATCTCCAGGATGAGCCACCAATTCTTTGCTTGTCGGGGTCCCATGGCTGCTCTGGGTGGTCTTCTGCTGAGTAATGAGTAATGCAGGCATTTGCCTGACTGTTCTGCTGCTGGGTCTCAGGAGAGCATGATGCACCATTGTGGGTGCCACCTCTGGTGAGCACATGGGCTTTTGGATCTTTTTCTGCATCCCTGAAGTGTAGTGGCGGTTGCTTAAGATGTTGAAGCCCTGTGGCCACTTCTGTACTTCAAGGTCTTGGATTATTTGCCGGGAATTCTTGGGGCTGTAGCACCAGACTCAGCCAAAGCTGGCACTCAGGGTTTGTGCTGGCAGCCTAAGATGACGCCAGCAGCTGTACCAGGTCTGTTATGCACTCAGGCTTTTTGCAGTGAATCTTGCATTCAGATACTGTATTCCTTCCACCATGGTTCTCATTTGTGTTTGTTTTTGTGTCTTCCGCTGCTTTGTTTATTTTGTTTGGAAAAATGCTGCCTTCTCAGTCATTGAACTTTTTTGGTCCAGCTACTGAGATGTGCTGTGTCCCACAGTCACCATTTTGAATTCTGATCCTCACTTATATTCTAACATGCTTTGTTCACATGCTTGTGATCCCCAAGGAAGTCATTTATTATAATATAATATATATTATATTAATTATTATATATTATTAAGAATTTTTTTTACCTCTGTGCAGTGTCTTAGGAAAAGTGTCCAGCTGTTTCTAACTCCAAAAGGTCCCTTCTGCTCAAAGAGAAGATGGGAGAGGAGCAGGTGTAGGACCTCTATTGCTATAACTTGGTAGCCACCTTCTTGATTTCCACTGACATCTGCATCAATGTAAGAATGCAGATCTAAAAGCTTCTGTTTGATAAACTGGGCAGATAGAAGTCATATAAATCAAGCACACATTATGTTTTTGGACCAAAATGGGAAAAAGTGATATTATCAAAATGTAGTGGATCATAGTCAATATCATCCAAATGTAGATGATTATCTTTTTCACTCACCTCTTCCTCTTCACCTTACACTTTGATAGCTCTATCTCATAGGGATAAAGAGACCAACTTCTACGGTCAATCTGGGACCAAAGGAGTTTTCAAGATGAAAAGGTTTCTAACATCTGTCACAAAACAATGTACACACAGGTAATGCTACAGATATTCTTAAAAACTGTTTTGCAGGAAAACTTTGTCTTTTTTCATAGACATACAGAAAAAAACTAATCTTTGATTGTCTTACACTTAGAAGCAAAGTAAGTTACCAAATCCTCTGAGAGCTGAGCTGTAAGAATTCTGCAGCACAAGGCCAAAAATTACCTGAAACAAGAGAAAGTTATGTGTTCCCCAAAGAGTCAAATCTCATTCTAAGTCTGTCTCCATCTCTTTATTTTTAAATCACAAACTCTTGTACTTTGCCTAACTTGAAAACTTTACTCAAATAAGCTGGGAAAATAAGTGGGGCTTTAAACTCTAGGAACATACCAAATTTTATTCTTAAAACAAGAACTTAATTTCCAAAAAGATTTTAAAATTATCACTTTAATTAATTGTGTTTCTATATAGAAAAGACATACTTCTATGGTGCAGGTAGAAACAATACACCAAATGCTAGAAATGAAAACCTTAATCCTTCACATGATGTGGTTTTAGTAAGTTTTTTTTTTTTTAATTACCAAATGAACTCCCTTTGGCAAGCATGGTGGCACACACCTGTAATTGCAGTACTTGGGAAGGTGAGAAAGAAAATCACAGGTTTGTGGCCCAACTCAGCCTCAGCAACTTAGCAAGGCCCTCTACAACTTAGGACTGAGGGTGTAGCTCAAAGGGAGAATGCTCCTGGGTTCAATCTCTAGTACTAAATAAATAAATAAATAGGCTCAAAATGTAGCTCAGAGGTAGAATATCCCTAGGTTCAATGCCTAGTATCACACATACACAAAGAAAAGAAAAAATAGAGAAGAGAGATCACTTTATGCTTTTAGTCCTTTTGGTGGAATATTGATAAAGCAGAAATTAGCTGAGGGATTATTACTTCAACTCCAGTTCCTAAGAGCATCCTTAAAAAATATACAATAGGTATGGTGGTGCATGCCCATAATCTGAGCACTTGCAGAGGCTGAGACAGGAGAATAAATGGTTTGAGAACATCCTAAGAAACTTAGCAAGATTCTGTTTCAAAAGAACAAAAACAAAAATAAACAAAAATAGAAAAAAAGACGGGGGGTATACCTTGAAGGTAGAATACCCCCAGTTTAACCCCTAGTACCATACACAAAAAAATGGGTAGAGTAACAGTACATAGACCTTTAGACCCTTAAGACAAATTGAGGCTCAAATCGATTAAGAAACACAGGGTTTATTTGGGGTGATCTGAGTTACGACTCCGGAGACACAAATTTCAGGCAGGCTGGAATGTACTCTGGCATTTTATAGATTCCAAATGAGCTTTTAAAGGTATAAGCCCCACGTGGGGAGAATGCCATCAGTGGTTTGTCAAGAATTTAGGTTGATGCAGGCAGGGTGGTGAGCTGTCTTTTAAGAAAGGATTGGGTAATTTAAAGAAGAATTTAAAGCAGTTCTTAGAAAAAGGGAGAAAGAAGAAAGAAATTATTGGGAAAGGAAAAGAGCTGAAGCCAAGAAAAGAAGTTGACCTTGGAGGTTATCTGTGGGGACTGGAATATTCTGCTCTAATGAGAACTATAGCTTTCACCACGTAAACTACGGGATGTAGCACATTACACAGAATCAAAGGTTTGGAGGTGGACATGACTGAAGCCTGGTCTCTCATGTTCTCTTGGCCTGGTATGTAGGGGGAGTCTCAATCTTCCTTTATCTGTTTAATTTTAATTTTCCACATATCATAACATTGTTTATGGCATTTCTACCCCTCTTTCTTTCTTTCTTTTTTTTTTTTTTTTTTTTGGTGCTGGGGACTGAACCTAGATGAGTTCTGTTTCCAAGGTATATCTCCAGTCTTTTTCTTTTTGAAACATGGTCTTACTATGTTACTAAGGCTGTTCTTGAACCTGTTATCCTCCTGTTTCAGTTTCCCAAAAACTGGGATTACAGGTATGTGCCACAACATTCAGCTTATTTTTTATTTTGAATCAGAGTCTTGCTAAATGGCTGAGGCTGACCTTAAACCTGTATTCCTCCTGTCTCAGGTTTCCAAGTACTGAATTACAGGCATGTGCCACTAGGCTGATCTCAAACTTGGCAATCCTCCTGCCTTCGTGTTTTGAGTTATTAGGGTAAGAGGTATCTTCCATCATACCTAGCATAGACCACTTTAAGGGAGACTATTTTGTTAAAATATTAATAGTTTAATATTATTCACCTTAAATGAGCCAATTCTTTCTTTTGTTTTTTTTAATTTTTTTTATTGGTGCAATGTATTCATACATCATAATGGTACAAAGAAAATACTTTTGTAGACATACATGTACACATCGCCCATTCCCTCCCCACCCCTCCTTTCCATGCTTGGCTTAGTGGTTGATATCTAGTTTTATAGCAATTTATCCAATATTAACGATGATAATCTCACAAAACAGTTTCATTTGTCTGATACCAAGCTTTCGATGACTAAAAGATAACAGTTCAATATTTCTTTTTGCTTTCTTTCTTACCAGAGGATATTTTTTTTCTTTTTGTTTTTTTAGGTGAAGCTATCATACATTTATTTATTTATTTTTCAGAAAAAAATCTATCCTGATATGGAATATGGACTCTAGATACCCAAAACAATCTTGAAAAAGAACAAAGCTAGAAGACGTATATTTTCTGATTTCAAACCATATAAAGCTACAATAATTGAAACAGTATAGTACTGTTCTAGAGGCAGATATATAAAAGCCTAGAGCTAAATTCTTCCCTATATTGTCAAGTTATTTTTGACAAGGTTTCCACGAACATTTGGTGGAGGAAATAATAATCTTTTCACTAAATAATGTAGAAAAATAATAATTACATGAAAAAGAATAAAATTGGACCCTTCCCTAACACATATACAAATATTAACTCAAAATAGATAAAAGACCTAAATATAAATCTTAACACTATAAACTTTTAGAAGAAAATCTGGGTCATAAAACCTCACAACATTGAAATTGGCAGTGATTTCTTGGATATGATTTCAATGGCACAGGCAACAGAAGAGTATACAAACTCCCTAAAAAATAAAAAAAAATATTGTATATCCAAAGACAATGTAAACAGAGTTAAAAGTTACTGATAGAATGGGATAAAATATTTCCAAATGCTATATCTGAAGGTATATTAATATTCCAACTAGAAATCCTAAAAATAGCAACAATAAAAGCAAACAATACAATTTAGAGATAGGTAAAAGACTAACATAAATAATGAATCTCCACAGATAACCAATCATAGTTGTCTGTTGGATGGAAAATCTTATTTCTCTGGTTCTGGTGTGTGTTACCTATTTCTTCTTTGTAGTTAATCTCTTTGAGTATTTTCTCTAGCGCTTGTTTTGAAGACATAAGTTCCTTCAGTTTCTGTTTGTCATGGAAGCTTCTTATTTCCCCATCTAATTTGATAGAAAGTTTTGCTGGGTAGGAAATTTTTGGCTGGAAGTTGTTTTCTTTCAAAATTGGGAATATGTTACTCCAAGCCCTTCTGGCTCTCATGACTTGGTTTGGGAAGTCTGGAGTAATTCTAATTAGTTTGCCTCTGAATGTCACTTGGCCCTTTGTTTTTGTTGCCTTTATGATTCTCTGCTTGGCTTCCACATTGGTCATTTTGACAATTATGTGGAGTGGGGATCCTCTTCTCCGATCCTGTCTAAAGGGAGTTCTATAAGTTTCCTGGACCTGTGTATCAACCTCTTGCTCTATGTTTGGAAAATTTTCTGCTATTATTTCCTTGAAAAGATTGTTAATCCCTTTGGTTTCACCTTCTTTTCCCTCCTCTATTCCAATTATTCTTAGGTTAGCTCTCTTAAAATGGGCCCATATTTCTTCAATGTCAGATTCCTGCTGTCGGATTTTTTTTTTCTAAATTAGAAACTATGCATTCATTTTTTGAATGATCATCTTCTAGGAGCGAGATTCTATTCTCCATGTGGTCTAATCGGTTGTTTATACTTTGAATTGAGGCCTTTACTTCATTAATTGCATCCTTTATCTCTCTTTGGCTCTCTCTGAATTCTTTTCGAAACACCTCTATTATTTCTACAGTTATTTTCCTGATTTGATCTTCTATAAATCTCTGAATTTCTGTTTTATCAGGTTCTGATGTTGTTGGGTTGTGGGCATTCATTGCTCCATTGTTATTCCTCTTTCCCATGATTTCGGAAGTTTGTGCCTTCTCTGGGTTCTTCCCTAGGTCACTACGACTTCACTTAAGGTGCTGTGTATCTCGAGTTGTGGTATCTCAGTCCCCACTACTCCTTTACTGGGTTGTATCGCAGAGTCTCAGACCCTGGGAGTCAATTGAGGCTGCTTTAGACCATGGGGGTTGCCAGGTTGGGCGTTCTCCTATGGTGTAATATCTCTGCCACCACCACTCCCCCACTGGGTCAAGTCCCTGGGAGTACAGTACTGGGATTTCTCCTCTAGGGGCCGCAATTTGACTCACTGTTGAGTGCGCAGATGGAGCTGTCCTGGACTCGGTGAATTCACTGCTGCTGCCGCCGGTAGCAATATGGCGCCGCTGCTGCGCCCTCGGCCGTGAGGCTGGAGTATTTCTTCTCTGTTTTTGAACTCCACTCTGAGTCCCTGCAGGGTACACTGAGCCCAGCCCCTGGGAGCTTTAGCTACTCCCTGCACTGAGAAACCTGCCAAATCCCGCCCGGCTGTTCCGCAGCGGCTCACCTCGGCTCGCTGTCCGCCGCTCCTCTCTGGAGTTTGGTGGGCTGTTGAGTGCGTTGGTCTGGTGCCATCAGGTGAACTCACTGCTGCCACCAGCAGTAAGGCACTGCTGCCGCGTTCTCGGGCGTGAGGCCGGCGTATCTCCTCTCTGGTTTCTGGGCTCCATTATGAGTTCCCTTCCTCTCTGGAGCCTGGTGCTGCAAGGCAAAATGGCGCCCGCCACTTCATGCCGTGGCTCCGGCTGCAGCACTGCGGTCTGGCTTCCGGTGTCTCGTTTTCCAGCCCTCTTTTCTCTGTCCCTTAAAATTACATCTTTTGTTTCTCTGCTGATGGTGTTCTCTGGCTATGAAAGGCACCGATTCTGTGGTAATAGAGATTGGTTGTTAGCGGGGTTTGTAAGCCCCGTTTTGCTCCGTCACCATCTTCCCAGAAGTCCCCAACCCTATTTTTTATTCTTTACTTTGAAAAAGGGTTTTGCTGGGTTGCAAAGGACCTCACTAAGTAGCTGAGGTTGTCTGCAAACTGCAGGCCTCCCAAATTCTGGGATTACAAGCATGTGCCACCTCGCCTGGATGACTCTGCTATCTTATATGCAAAAACGAAGGTGTGTGTGTGTGTGTGTGTGTGTGTGTGTGTGTGTGTTACTGGCGATTGAATCCAAGATCCAATTCTTTCTGTGTTAGAAAATAAAACTAAACTTTTTAATAGATGTACTATTTTTTATAAAGTAACCAAAATTTACTTATATGGGTAATAACAGTAAAATTATATAATTAATATTTTATGAGGTAGACTATGTCTATAAAGTAAATATGGGGATGCTTTCATTATTTTTATGATAAATTGTTGATGAGAGTCTCACTACTTGCTTAGGTTGTTCTGGAACCTGTGGTCCTCTCATCTCAGCCTCTCAAGTAATGGGATTACAGGCGTGTGTCACCATGCCTAGTTACTCTTCCCATTTTATAGGTGAGAAAACACATGCTTAAGGAATATAAAGCTTGACAAAGAACACATAAACAATATAAACAAGTGATGAAGATGGGATCTCCTTGGACCATCTGGCTTCAGTTTCTGCCCTTGGATGGACAATTCAATGGAGATGGTCAGTATATGTCATTTTTAGAGCTTTAAAAAAAATCACAGGTCAATTTGATTCCATTCTTAATACCAACTGTGTTAGTTTCTGGCATAGATAATATGGGAGAATAAAACATAATTGGATCTTGCTAGCAATTTCTACAGAAGTAACCTTTTTTTTGTTTTTCAACTATGAGAGAAAACTAAGAGAGGGCTGCAGTTTCAAGACCAGTCTTAGTGACTTAGTGAGCTCCTATTTCTAAATAAAAAATTTTAAATAATTGCTTTTTACCAAAACCAAACAAAGACAGTTAATGGAAAGAGAACTAAAGGCCTATATCTTTGATGAATTTGGGTGCAAAACTGCTAAACAAAATACTAGCAACACGCATTCAAAAACACATAAAGAAAATCATACATCATGACCAGGTAGGGTTCATCCCAGGGATGCAAGGCTGGTTCAACAGATGAAAATCAATCCATGTAACTCATCATATAAACAAAACCAAAGACAAAAATAACATGATCATTTCACTAGATGCTGAAAAAGCATTTGATAAAATCCAACATTCATTTATGATAAAAGCACTGCAGAGAATCGGAATAGAAGGAACCTATTTCAACATCATAAAGGCAATCTACAATAAGCCCACAGCCAACATCGTACTAAATGGGGAAATACTTCAAGAACGAGACAAGGATGTCCATTATTACCATTTCTCTTCAAATAAAGTACTTGAGACTCTAGCTAGAGCAATAAGTCAAGAGAAAGAAATCAAAGGAGTACAAATAAGGAAAGAAGAACTCAAACTTTCACTACTTGAAGATGACATGATACTATATTTAGAAAACCCAATAAACTCAACCAAAAGGCTTTTAGAACTGATCAACAAATTCAGCAAAGTGTCTGGATACAAAATCAATCTTAAAAAATCAGAAGCTTTTCTGTACACCAACCATAAACCCACTGAAAAAGAAATTCAGAAAACACTTCCACTCAAGATCACCCACAAAAAAAAATACTTAGGAATAAACTTAACCAAGGAGGTAAAAGATTTCTACAAAGAAAATTATAAAACACTGAAAAAAGAAATCGAAGAAGATCTTAGAAGATGGAAAGATCTTCCATGTTCATGGATACGTAGAATAAATATTATCAAAATGGACATCCTTCCAAAAGTGATCTACAGATTCAATGCAATGCCCATTAAACTTCCAAGATCATTCCTCACAGACATAGAAAAATCAGTCCTTAAATTTATCTGGAATAACAAAAGGCCCAGAATAGCCAAAGTAGTTCTCAACAACAAAAACCATGCAGGAGGAATCACAATACCTGATTTTAAACTATACTACAAAGCCATTGTAATAAAAACAGCATGGTACTGGCACAAAAACAGATACATAGACCAATGGACCAGAATAGAAGACCCAGAAAAAAGTCCACACACTTTAAGCCAATTGATTTTTGACAAAGGGACCAAAAACATACACTGGAAAAAAGATAGCCTGTTCAACAAATGGTGTTGGCAAAACCAAATGCAGAAAATTGGAAATTAGTCCCACTTTCTCACCCTGAACAAAAGTCAATTCAAGATGAATCAAAAACCTGGAAATTAGACCAGAGAGCTTAAGGCTCCTTGAAGAGGGCATAGGTCCAACACTGTAACACAAAGGCACAGATAAAAACTTTCTCAACAAGACCCCAAAGGCACAACAAACCAAAAGGTGAATCAATGTGTGGGATTGCATAAAACTGAAGAGTTTCTGTTCAGAAAAGGAAACTGTCAAGAACCTCAATCGAGAGCCAACAGAATGTGATATTTTTGCAACCTACCCCTCTGATAGAGGACTAATATCTAGAATATATAGAGAACTCAAGAAAATCAACATTAAAAAAACAAATCATCCAATCAAAAAATGGGCAAGTGAACTAAGTAGACACTTCAAGAAAGAAGAAATTAAAACGGCCAATAAATGCATGAAAAAATGCTCAACATCATTGACAATCAGAAAGATGCAAATCAAAACTGCCCTGAGATTTCACCTAACTCCAGCTAAAATGGCAGTCATTCAAAACACAAACAACAACAGATGCTGGCGAGGATGTGGAGAAGTGGGAACTCTTAAACATTGGTGGGATTGCAAATTAGTGCAGCTACTTTGGAAAGCAGTATGGAGAATCCTCAGAAGAATAGGAACAAATCTACCATTCGATCCAGCAATACCACTTCTGGGTACCTACCCCAAAGAAAGGAAACCAAACTACCAAACTAATGCATGTGTATCTATGTTCATAGCTGCACAATTCACCATAGCCAAACTGTGGAACCAGCCAAGATGTCCATCAACAGATGAATGGATTACAAAACTGTGGGATATGTACACAATGGAATTTTACTCAGCCATAAAGAAGAACACAGTTGCATAATTTACAGGAAAGTGGATGTAACTGGAGGACATTATGCTAAGTGAGATTAGTCAGTCACAAAAAGTGAGGAATCGGATGCTTTCCCTAATATGTGAAAGCTAGGGTAAATGGGGTCATAGGAGGAACTCCAGGTGAAGAAAGAGATCATATAGAGGAGCAATAAGACAACCTAACTGTGGTATGGGAGGTGGGGAGAGGGAAACACTTTAAAGCACATGATGTACTTATTCATATTGAAGTTATCCACTAAACCAAGCATGGGAGGGAGGGATGGTGAGGGAGGGAGGTGGGGACTGGGTGGGGGCTGGCTGGGTGATGTGTGCATTTATGCCTACACAAGTTTTTTACCCCATTATGATGTATAAATGCAATGCACCAATAAAAATTTAATAAAATAATAAAATAAAAATAAAGGGCTGGGTTGTAGTTTGGAAGTAGAATGACTGCATTCAATCCCTGTGGAAGAAAGGAAGGAAGGTAAGAAAAAAGGAAGGGAGGAAGGATGGAAGGAAACCAAATTTTTCAAGTATTTTTTACCTTCTAGGCAATTGATCCTCAAAATGTGAGCCCTGGCCTAGCAATACCAGGGATCTTATTTAAAATGCAAACTATGGAGTCCCATCCCAGACCTACAAAATAAGAAGTTCAGCTTCCAGGGATGGGGCCCAGAATTTACATTCAATTAGGCCCAACTGGAAACCATTCTCTGGGTGCTGGATCACAAGTTTCCTGAGTTATCTCATTTAATCCTCACCACAGACTGTTAATGTTAGTTCATAACTTCAGATAAGGAAACTGAGCATGGGAAGCTGAATTCATATTCCCAAAAAGGTACAACCAGTCAGTGCCAAGGCTGGAGATCTAACCCACATCTGTGGGAATGCCTGCTAAGGGTGGCGTGAAGGAAATAAGCACCTGTTTTGAATCTGCCACTAGTTTCAACACAACCTTCTTTGTTTGCCTGTGGCTGAGCAGTGAAAAGCACTCCACAAAGGCATGGGAAAGGAATTCAACTGAATGGGAAACTAAGACACATGCGGGCATTTATCTCATAATAAGATTCTACTTATGAAAGGATGTGATAGTGTAATTAGACTCCGGGAGGCCGAAAAGGAAAAAAAGAAAAAGAAAACAGAGTGGCTCTTATTTTAACTGCTTCACAATAATGGAGTGTTGCAAAGTTATTCACACAACAGATGCTGTGAAGATATGTGCTGATTCTGTGGGTTGCTACGTAACCCCACTGCCACGGAGCCTCCAATCCTCATGCACATCGACATAAGTTCTCCCTAAGCAATGTCTCAGCCTTGCAGTAGAACCATAAATCAAAGCTAATGGGAGAAGATGCAGCTCCTTCATTCAGACTTTCTGAAAATATTTGCCTGCAATGTTTGGTGCAACAAATTGCACTTTAAAAAAAAAAAAAAGTGTATTTATTCTGAGTCGGCTTCATTTGGAGAACCAGATTAGGGAGCATAATCAAATGCATTTCACTTTTACCTAGTAAATAAGTTAAATAGTCCCTGTGGTTATTCATTAAAACTTTTATGGTATGTTCATCAATTACCAAACAGCTTGAACAAAGCAGAGGTAAATTAACTTTCTGAAATCCACATGGCTTGCCAAAAGGAGTGTGCTCACTCAAAGCAATTCCATTGGTTTAAAGTTCATCCAAAATACTATTAGCTTGGAGTCCAATTTTGAACTGTCAGGGGGAATATATACAATGGTAATTCCAGATCATTATCACGGCATTCCAATGCAAATGGCCACAATTTAATTCATTATCACTAACATTACATCTTTATTTTGCTACCAACTGGTGACTGACATTTCCAGGGCTACAAGAAGCAAATGCTAATGAGGCCACGGTGTACTCTTACCCTTTCTTCTCTCATTGCATTTTTCTATCTTTAGGGAGACAGGCATAAGACTACTTCTGACCGGCTGTTGGCCCTTGACACTCCTTCTCTCCAGCTTTTAGTCAGAGCATCTTTGGGAGCATAAAGCAACATTCCCATACCCAGGGATTCCTCTCTCTGTGCGCCCCGCCTCAGAAATGCAGCCTATGTAATGGAATGACCTCTTCCTTAAGCCACCCACCCAACCTAATTTAGGAAATCTAAAGCCATCTCTAGGGTGGCCGAGCACAGGCATTAACATGCAAACAAACTGCCAGCAAAGTTCAAATTTGCATTTAGACTGGACAAAGGGGTAAGAGATGGTTTTCTGTGCTCTCCTTGGCATCCTCACAGCTTCATAAATCCCTTACCAGTCTCCGAAATGATGCCAGAAGGAAACTTCCTCAGTTCCTTCCACTCACAGTTAGGTGAACACATCCTGGGGAAAAAAAAAAAAAATTTAATGCCTTTTTATTCTGTGGCTCGAGAACGAGCTGTAATATCTCCAAGGGCTCCAGTAAAATGTTTAATGTGTTCAAATGGAATCAATTAGTGAGAATGAAACTGAAGATCCTCAGATCTCTGGCTACAGATTCAGAGAAAAGACAGGCAATTTTTTTTTTCACTTCCTTGATACGACACAGTAATTCTGCCTTTAAGATGAGATGTATCTCCAAAAGCTCTATAAAAATGTTATTTATTCATCAATTATATATAATAATAATAATAATAATAATAATAATGTTACTCCATCATTCAATAGATGGTAGTTATGTGTCAGGTCCCCAGTAAGAATTTTTTCATATTTTAATCTTCAACACAACCCTCCAGGATAGTGTGTGTGTGTGTGTGTGTGTGTGTGTGTGTGTGTGTTTTAATGAAGACTAAACTCAGGGGCATTGTACCCCTGAACTACACCCTCAGCCCTTTTTTTTATTTTTTGTTTTGAAACAAGGTCTTGCTAAATTGCTTCCAATCTTGCTAAATTGCTGAGGCTGGTTTCAAACCTGTGATCCTCTTAATCTCAATCTCCCAAGTGCTGAGATTACAGGTGAAGGCCACCCAGCCTGGCTAAAAGTGTACCTTGAATTAACTATCTTCCCTTCCTGTATCACCACCCACTCCCCCACCTGTGTTTCCCACCCTATCCAAGTCAGTTCCTTTAGGGAACACAAAGTAATTCAACAGGAGATATGATCTAAGAATCAAAATTTTACCTGTCCCATAGTAGACACTTCATAAATATGCTGAATGTGAAATGAATAAATAAATTACTCTACTATTATGAGAGCCCAAAGCAGACAGGGTAAAAGATGATATGATTTTTTTTTTTAATGGGTGGATTTGAAATGCTTTCCTCTATTCCAAAAATCCAGTGGAGCTAGAGTGCATTATACACTTTATCATGATTGACACATATATAATTTGATTGAGAACTAAGGTTTAAAGCACAGTTACAATTAGGTAGGTGTACCTTGCTTGGAAGTCTGCTTTAGAAAGTTGGCAGGTGAAAGCCACGCTGCTGTTACACTAGCTATCGCCTGATGCAGCCCACATTGCCAGAACTCGGGCCCCCCAAAGGATACATTCCTCAATAACAACTTTCCAAGACTGGTTTTCCTCATCCATCATCTAATCACTAATAAATTTCACTTTAATAACTCCACACATTTCAGGCTGAGAGCAAAGGGAGGTCTCATGCATTACATGTCCCGTCGTTGCTCCCACACTTCTAAAAAAATGTATCCTGCTGAAAAAGTACGTGCCCCGGGGCCTGAGACTAATAGGAATTTCAAGGCCTGTTTTATGTTTGCAACTTAATCTTTCTTTGTCCGCCATCTCAGCCAGCAAATACAATTTCACAATAACACAACTCATCTCTGTGTGTTTGAACTTGGCTTTGGATAGGGATCATTGTGTCTCTGCCTTCAGATGTCTTCCTTTGATGTATTCCATTTCAAAGGGAAAGATAAAACCCAAAGTTCATTCTCACAATGGGACAGCCTTTAAAGCCAAAGAGAAATGTTGGTCCTCTTTGTGGCACACAGCAGCCCAGATTCACTTTGAGATTCCTCTCTTGAAAGTCTCTGGGTGAGTGCAAAACAGCTCTCTAGTGATTTATTTTGTGCCACGGTCAGAACAGAATTGCTCTAGCTGTCTCCCTTGCACAGGTGGGCAGCCGGGAGTTGTACGCGCAGAGAAGGGCGAAGACCTCAGGGAAATAGGTTTTCTGGTCACTTCTTCCTAATTACCAGTCATGTAGCTATGCTCTTCGTCACTAATGGCTCCACTGAGGGTAAAGAGCATCTCTGTGTATTTATGGAATTCTAAATCTAAGCAGAAAGTACAGGAGATCTCTTGAAACCTTCTCCTCTCCTTTCTTCCCTCCCTCCACTTTCAACTCAACTACAATTATACCAAAGGAAAAAAAGACTTTTGTATATTTCTTGGACAAAGCACATTTTATTTTATAAAATTGTTTTCTATTAGTCCTTCAATTTGCCATTCCACTTGGCTCTTTGACTTCCCACACTCTTGAGGAAATCTCTTCCTAAATATGTTTTGTCCAGCTTCAACTGCTACTAGATTTTGATTGTCATAAAGATGTATAGTTTGTACCTTTATAACCCCAGTACTCCAAATAAAGTCTACAATGGATTATTCCATATCATGTTAATCGAGTGAATGAGGAGAGGAATAACTAAATAAAATTTCATCATTTAATCCTCTCTGAATCTTTTTCCCTTTTTAAAAAACATATGCATAGCTATTCTATGGCAGTGGGGGGAGCTTAATATCTTTGCATTCTATTCCCCTGAAATAATTCATTAATTTCAAATCACAAAACAACATATCTCAACCTTCCTTCTTCTATAGTGAGGATAATTTTATAATCAAATAAACGAAGCAAGTGACCACAGTTTAAAAGATAAGGAATATTGTCTCAGTGGAAGCTGAGTACAGGAGCCATCACCCTCTACTGGACACTCACTCCCACCTTTCTTGGACGACATATCACACTGACAACACCCGGATACTGTCATACTTCCCACCAATGTTTTAATGGCGACAAAGGTGGGATTGAGCCTCAGTAGAATCTTAGATCACTCGTGGACTCATGCTTTACTGTCTTAATTTGCAAAATATATTTTAAGCATCAACACTTCAAGGTATCAAGCTTAACACCTAAAAGGATTTTTTAATCAAATAGCAATCCGGCAGGGCATCATGGTACATGCCTGTAATCCTAGGATGTGGGAGGTCTGAGGACAGCCTCAGAAATGTAGCGAGGGTCTTAGCAACCTAGTGAGACCCTGTTTCAAAATCAATAAAAAAAAGGGTTGGGTGTGTATTTCTGAGGTAGAATGGCCTGGGTTCAGTCCCCAGTACCACAAACAAACAACAGTAACCCAACACCTAATAAATATGACTTCAAAAAAAATAAAATGCAGATGAGGATAAATGTCCGTGCTTCATGGTTAAAAATAACTTATCTTGTAAATGAGCTTCAAAATAAAGTAGTATTGTGAAGTTATAGGAGAGGGGTTAAGACTAGCTGGGTGTGAGTCACTAAAATCTTCAAAGAAAAGGTTACATTGTAATACAGAGATGGAAAATTAATATATAAACGCTTTTCAGTTATAGACTCTGAAAAACTTAAAAATTAAAAGTCTTAATTGTTGTGCTTGATCATTTCATATTATAAATACTCTTAGCCAGGCATGGTGGCACACACCTGTGATCCCATTACATGAGAGACTTAGACAGGAGGCTTGCAGGCTCAAGGACAGCCAGAGCAAGTAGTGAGACTCTCATCAACCTAGAAAGACCCTGTTCCAAAACAAAAAGTTAAAAAGGCCTAGAGGTACAGCTTGGAGGTAGAATATCACTGGGTTCAATCTCCACTACTACAAAAAGAAAAAAATTAAAAATTACTAGGGTGTGGCTCAGAGGGTAGAGCACTGCTGCATTCAATTCTAGCACCACACACACACTCGTACAAAAAATAAATAAAAGATTCCGTGTCTCTGTCTGTCTTCTCAAATCTAGGCACTGTATAATCCTATAGTTTTAGAAACACTAAATCTGTAAACTCTTCCCATAAAGATTTCTTAAAAGGCAGCCATGAAAGGAAGAATGAAATTAAACAGAAGCCTGAGCATTTCTTCCACGAAGCCCAAGCTGGCTGCAAGTCAGGGTTTCTTTGGGCATTTGCCTGATGATGGGAGAGAATTTGGCAAAGGTAACCCAAGCTTCTGGATGTGCTTATGTTTTTGTTTACTGAGCCCAAGGGTTTATTTCTCAAATGAATTCCTTTTTTATTGTGATGGTAGTAATCATGAAAATCCTCCTGGTAATAAGTGCTGGGAAGGTTCCTTGGCTAAACAGGCTGTAAATATTGGCCAGATGGCACGTTTCAATATTTTGGTTTGAAATACGATAGCCAAGAAGCTCTAGAAACCTTCTCAGGCAATACTCTTTGTATGGACCCTCAGCTAGAATCCTGGAAAACAGACTCAATCCACTATCTTGTTTCCTTCCTTCATCCACGGTACAGGGAGAAAAGCCACTTCCCAGTTACATTGGTTCTCAGCCCCTGCAATGAGCAGAGATATTTGTCAAAGTGTGTCTTTAATGAGTAAAAGGTAGGCTATTTGAACATCAATGTCCTTTGTCAGTATCCTAATGTTATGAGTCTAAGCCATTTGTTTCTGAGAAAGCTAACCTACAGATAAAAGAGAAATGGTAACAGGTAAACTGGAAGTATGGCTTTCATGAATTGGTCATAAAACTTAGCATGTGACCTTGACCTAGTCAGCTCTCCCCATCTACCTCCACCTCTTCATCTACAAAATGAAGATATTGGATTATTTAATTCCTGTGCCTCTTTTCAAATTGACAGCTCTAGTTATTTTACTACCAATAGAATTCTAAACTTTTATTTTACTATTGAACCCTAGCTAAAGGATTGATAAACAAGCCAGGCATGATGATACACACCTTTAATTTCAGTACTTGGAATGCTGAGGCAGGAAGATTGCAGTTTTGAAGCCAGGCTCAGCAACTTAGTGAGACCCTATCGCAAAGTAACAAATAAAATAGGGCTGGGGCTGTAGCTTGAAGATAGAATGCCCCTGGGTTCAATCTTTCGTAACACACACACACACACACACACACACACACGCACACGCACACGCACACGCACACACACATATACATACATAGAAAAAACTATAAGCTATAACAGGTACCACATGGATGAAAGTCGGTACCTACTAAATTTGACATCAGAAGATTCACAAATTAAACCGGGCGTGGTGGCGCACGCTTGTAATCCCAGCATTTGGTAGGCTGAGACCAGAGGATTGCAGTTCACAGACAGCGTCAGCTACTTAGCAGGCCCTCCATAACTTAGTGAGATCCTATTTCAAAATAAAGAATAAAAAATAGGGCAGAGAGTGTAGCTTGGAGGTCAAATGCCCCTAGGTTCGATCCCAGACCCACACACACACAAAAAAAATTCACAAATTAAAGATAAAGGATTCCTGCATTAACTTGCTCAACCCTGGGTAGGAAATCACATTTGAAAGGGAAACTGAAATATGTTAGGTTAGTATAAAGCACACACACACACCCAAGTCCCTCCACTGAGTTATTGTCTTCCAGTGGTTGCTGGAGTTAAACTCAGGGCATTTTAAGAAATATTAGGTCACCTTCTTTCTACATATATTTGAATTAGACAATGGAGCAGGTTACACTAAATAACATAGGCTGGTCAGATCATGCTGAAGGTTGTCTTATCAGCCAGTCTCATCTCTGTGGATTCACTAAGGTACCTGCCATGTTATCCCGATAACCAAGACACATTAGGATCAAGTGGATCAGAGTTTTCCTCCCAGTTTTACTTCTTAGTAACTTTGAAGTCTGACATGGTTTATAACATGTGTCAATTTTCTCATCTTAATAAGAGCAGGTATTTTACTCCCCATCATAAGCCTCAAAGGCAATGTCTGCAAAGAGGCCAGCATAGTGACACTCAAATAAATATTTTCACCTATTAATTTTAATATTATGTCAGACATGCATACATCGCATAGACCTTCTGCTTGTTTTTACCTAGTCCATAATATTTATATGAAGCAGCAGTCATTGGATCTGTAAAATATTCAAGAACGATTATCATGCTATCTTAAATTTTCCTTTCTTATCAAGGCTGGTAAGTCTAATTCAAGGTATCAATCCTACAGGAATTCTCTCTCCTGTCTTTGTCTCAAATTATGCATGCCACTGTCGTCTAACAAATAGTCCTAATTACTCTTAAGGAGGTTTATGCAGGTATCTATGGAAACAGAGATAAGAGAATCCAAATTTAACCAGGGCAACTGTGGTGTCAAAGAAGGCTTTGGGAAAAAAAGTGACAACCTTAAGATGGTTTTGAAATGCTAGTGGACATTAGCAAGGACAGTGCGTGTCAAAAGGGCTCCCTAATTATGCAAAGGCGCTGGGACATGAAAGCCCCTGCCGCCTTAGGCAGCTCAGGCTAGCCACAGTAAAGAATGCAACATGAAAGAATGTCAGGTGGGACAGCCAGTAGGTCGGAGACCATCTGAAAGAGGCCTGAACACCATGCTAAGAAATTTGAACTTTATCTAGAATACAAGAGGGAGCCCCAGAAGGGTTCGAAGCAGGTGCCTTGATCAGATTTGCATTCTTAGTTTCCCACTGGAGCAGCATTAATGATACATCCAAGGAGCAGGAGACTAGAAAAAATAAGGAACCACAGGCAAGTTAACCGCACTAGCCTAATTTTTTTTTTCAGTACTGGGGATTGAACCCAGGGATACTCTACCTCCAAGCTATACCCACAGCCCTACTTTTCATTCTTTATTTTGAAACAGGGTCTCACTAAGTTGCAGAGGGCCTCACTAAGTAACTGAGGCTGGCCATGAACCTGCAATCCTCCTGTCTCAGCCTCCCAAGTACTGGGATTACAAAGGTGAGCCACTGTGCCCAGCTTTAGCCTATTTTTTCAATGTCATAAAATACACAAAAAAATGAAATTTTCCATTTTACCTATTTTTAGTACATACTTAAATTAAATACACCCCCATTATTTTGTAACCAACACCACTGATCATCTGTATAACATTTTTATCTTTTAATCAGGAAGTCCTTACAAAAATAACTAAGTTAACGAACTGATTTCCCTCTTCCAGTTCTCAAAGCATGAGCTAAATTACGGCTGGCACTCTGTCTAGCACATCTAAATAAATGCATAGCGGATGAGAAATTAAAAATTTATATTGATTAATATAATAAAAGTATTAATACATATTCCAACCATATTACTTAGATTAAAAATTTATGAGGCACTCATATTTGAAAAACGTGTTTCAAGAGTTAATATTTAGCTGGGTATGGTATTGTATGCCTGTAATCCCAGTGCTTGGGAGGCAGAGACAGGAGGGTCATAGGTTCAAGGCCAGCCTCAGCAACATGGTAAAGTTCTTCAGTAACTTAACAAGACCCTGTTCCAAAATAAAAGTAAAAAGCACTGGGGGTATAACTCAAAAGTAGAATGCCTCTGGGCTCAACCTCCAGTATACCAAAAAGAAAGAAAGAGAGGGAGCAAGGGAGGGATGAAAAAAAAGGATCATATTTGCAGGACAGATGATTTCGCTCCCCGGTAGCACACTTGCCTATCAGGCAGGAGGCCCTGGGTTCCATCCTCAGCTCCCCACCCCCACCCCGCAAAAAAAAGAGAATTAATATTTGCAATCTGAGGCTCAGAAAGATAAAATTTCACAGAATGACCTAATATTGGCACACCCATAAAAATCACTCTTTGTATTGGGTTTATTTTGCAATTACTCTCTGAATCTGAATATATCCATTCATCATTTAGGCTTGCTGTGTAAAGATGAAAAGAACACTCATATCTTTTCCAAAAAAAAAAAAAAAATCAATCCACAAATATCACCAGGAGGTCCAAATATGCTAGACGGGAATGAAAATTGGTGATATGCTGCTCCAGTCACCCTCCAAAGATGGACCCACTGCCTGGCACAATTAGCTGACAGCCCGCGGCTCTGAGCTTCATCAGGCTCACGTGAGCTCGAGAGCCGAGCTCGGTGCTTCTCAGAGCTTCCCCGGCGAGCCCTGAGGAGGCACGGGCCTAATGGCCGAGCCATCTCTCATCTCTGGGTGTTTCCACACTCCACGTTTTGCACTCTTTCCTCTGACTCCTATTGTTTCCTGGACAACCTAGCCTATAGATATTACTTACACACACACACACACCACTACCACCACACACATACACCAGCACACAGGAATGGCAGATAGAAATGCAGTTTCTTGCACCTCGAAAGTCAGAGAGCTAACAGTTTGAGAGTCTGCAAAAAGCCTGCCCTAACCAAGGCTCCAAAGAATAGTGAAAAGCCTATTCCTTGTTCTCTGATCTTCCTGTCTCCACAAAAGATTCTCCTTTCTTTGTTGTTTTTGTCTGTCACAGCTAAACAGAGATGCAGATAAAATAAATATATATATAATATATATTTAACTTGAATTATTATCCTATAATGTATTTAATTACTCTGCCCTCAAGTTCCTCGTCTATGGTAATACAAAAACAAACAAACAGAAAACACACACTCATGCCTGGCTCAAGTAATGTACTAAAACCCTGGCTAACATCTAGTATGCACTTTCTACAAATTAGCTCTGGTTTTTCCTCAAGGAATTACTCTCATTTCATTACTTAACGTTCAAATATTTCTATTAATTCCTAATGATTTTCATACTATTAAAGGCATTACACTCTATGAGTCCTACTTCTCACTTCTGTGTACAAGATCTATTTTGATATCTGTGACTTAATTTATTAATGAGCTTGATGTCAGCTAACGGTATCTATTCTGTTCACCAGAGTCTGATCCCTGCTAATCTCAAAAACTTCCCAGTTGCTCTCTCCCTCTAGCTGATGGGCATGTGGCTCCGAGGGTTACTAATGAATTTGTTAAGAGGAACCTCTTCTGGTGTTTGCTTGGGGACAGTTGTCATTACAGCCCCAAGTAGGGTCCCTAGAGAACACTGTGTAACCCTGAAAAAGGTGAATGACAGTATCTAGGTGGTAAATGACTCTCAGCATGCTCAACTATTTCACTTTATTTGTTCATTCCTTATTCCATTTATTCAACAACAACAACAACAATAAAATGTGAGACTCTATACATGCCAGGCTAAGCAGTAACTCTAGTAATTCATAATTTTTACTTTTTCTTTTTTTATGATGCTGGACATTGGACTCAGGGGCATACTACTGCTGAGCTACACTCCCAACCCTACTTTCTTTAAATGTGTGTAATACTGAGGATTCAACCCAGAGGCCTTCTACCTCTGAGCCACATCCTCAGCCATACTTTAATTTTATTTTGAAACAGGGTCTCACTAGGTTGCTGAGAATATCAGTAAGTTATTGAGGTTGTCCTCGAACCTGTGATCCTCCCGTCTCAGCCTCCCAAGTACTAGGATCACAGGCATGCACCACCAGGCCTGTCTGAAGTTTAGAATTCTAACAAGAGGGATGTGAGTGTGGCTTCTGCTCACCATAAGAGTAGCTTTTGTCCTCCATGATGTGAGAGAAGCTTCTGTCCTCCATGACATGGGAACAGCTTCAGCCTCCATGATGTGACAGCAGCGTCCTTCCTTTATGATATGAGTGGCTTCTGGTATCCATGATAAGACATGGGCAGGAGCTTCCGGCCACCATGATGTGAGAGCGACTTCCAGCCTCCATGATGTGAAGGCGATTTCCGGCCTCCATAATATAAGAGTGGTTTCTGGCATCCCTGACGTGAGAGAGACTTCTGGAATCCAGATGTGAAAGTGACTTCCCTCCTCTATTGTGTGAGAGCAACTTTCATCCTCCATGACGTGACAAGGACTTCTGTCACAAATATGTAACACATTTTTATTAGATTTGTACTTAATTTAACTGCACAGCAATATTTTGGGCTAAATTTTATTTCTCGTCTCTTTCTCCCAAACCCTTCCTCTCACTCAGCTTTCATCTGTAATAGCTTTTTTTTTTTTTTTTCTGGCTGTGTTAGCCTTCTATTTCCCCTTTGACCAAAGAATCAAGTCATCATTACCATAGGAGTAATTTTGCCCGAAATAGAGAGAATATCAAATAGTCATCTTTGCTATGTCCTTAGATTTTTCTTTTAAAAACCATGTCTAAAGTTCAACTTCTGTTTCTAGATTTTTTTTTTCAGTTGTACTCTTGGGACAAAAAATCATAATGTCATCTCTAAAGACCTCAAGATGACTTTCAGAGCAGTAAGATTTGTCAGCAGAGCGATTTCTTTCTTCTTCTCTGTCTCCCCACCTTTGCCCTGGCTGTATTTTACCTTCTCCTCTAAGGATGTGAGGGTCACAGGCATCCTCCTCAGTCCTGAACTGGTCCTCTCAGGCCATGCCTTGGGACAGCTGCCCATCCTCAGCACAGGGTGGCTGCTCCCTGAGTGTGAGGCCTGTCCTCTGATGAGACCCCACACAGAGGTCACGGTCTGAACTTCGGCTGTGGCCCCACCTCCTTATTAACAAAGAAATATAAACCCAGAAATGAAGAAGAAAAAGCACCCCTTTGTTTTCTTTTCTGGGCCTTTGGAGCTTTCTAAAGATTAAAAAAAAAAAAAAAGCACGAAAGAGTGTTGCTTTTAACTCTGAAAATATTCACCTTTTAACACAAGGACTCTGCCCTTGAACTTCAAAACTGTGTCCTGCCTAAGAGACCAAAGGGTTCCTAGGATAGATTTGGCCTCATGGTTTTTGAGCACTTTTCTTGTCGATTTGCTATTCTCATCTCGCTTTTGACTTCTTTACATTTTTTTCCCTATGTGATCTAGGGAAAGGATTGAACTGAATTATAAGGAGCCTCTATAGTAGGTATTCAGAGGCATTTAAGAGGGGAACCCTCTGACACAGATTTGACATTCTCTCCATTTATATGATTGAGAAAACAAAGTACAAAACGGTAGGAAGGTTATATCAAGCTTGGTTTCCAGCCTACCCACCAGTGCAATAAAACTCAGGCTTTCTAGTTAGTTACAGGTATGTGGGCATCTTTTTCTCCCCTGATTATTACTGTTAAAGTATATTGTAAGGTTATTGGAGACAGAATCAGATCATACAGCACATAGTCTTATTAATAATGCATATCCTGGATATTAAATAAAAGATCATTTCTAAAACTACTGCAGTAAAAATATTATGATTATTAGCCAAAAAAAAAATCTGGCTGAAAAAAAGCATTATAATGGATGCCATCAGCCACCAGAAATGAATTAATCAATGTAGTGGAGGCCTGAAGAACACACAGGTTCACAATTGGTATAAGAGTCACAGGCCATTATAACTTGTCACTCTTTTGGGGGGGAGGGGGATCTGGGGATGGAACCCAGAAGCATTCGACCTCCAAGCTATACCCCCTGCCTCATTTTTTTCTTTATTTTGGAACAGGTCTCACTGAGTTGCGGAGGTCCTCACTAAGTAGCTGAGGCTGTCCGCGAACCGCAGTCTTCCAGTCTCAGCCTCCCGAATACTGGGATTCCAAGCGTGCACCACCACGCCCAGCTTTGTCACTCATTTAAGCTAAGCATTATAATATTTGGCTAATGATAGAAACATTCTAATATTTGGCTAATGATAGAAATATTAGGCTAATGATAGAAACTAGAATGTCATAAAGGACTTATCCTCTCTCTCTTTTTTAATACTGGGGATTGAACCTAGTGGCATTCTACCTCTGAGCTATACCCCCTAGCCCTTTCTATATTTTATTTTGAAAAAAAAAAGCCTAGGTAAGTTGATGAGACTGGCTTTGAAACTGTGATCCTCCTGTCTCAGCCTCCTAAGCACTGGGATTACAGGTATGCACGACTGTGCCTTGATCCATTCTTAAAATTTCTATTCTACCATGCTATTTCACAGCTTAGAGGTAAAATAGCAAACACACTTGAAGACTTACTAGATATTCCTGGGACAATTTAAGAAATCACTAGGTAACAATGTTCTAACACATACACATCTCAACTTAAATATATATATATATATATGTGTGTGTGTGTGTGTGTGTGTGTGTGTGTGTGTGCAAATGTGTATGACACACATCTGAAATTATATATATATATTCATATGTATGTGTATATAGATATTATACATATATATTTAAAATATTTATGTAGACTTGTATTAGAAACAAAGTTAACCATTTTTGAATAATTATAGTAGATTGACTCTGCCCAATAACTGATACCACAGTTACTAACTTACTAACTTTGTAGTCTTAAGCAAGTTACTGAGTCCCACTCTGCCTTAGTTTATGGGTCTATGAAATGGAGGTGTTCATTTCTACATATTTGATGCTGTGAGTGCATCTGTATCATAGATAACAGGACTTGCTGTCTGGGTGTATCCGGCTGCATTCCATTCATGTGGACCCCAGAAGTCAGGGAGACTTTGTGAGGTTCTCCACCCCACAAGCCACCCCCATAAGACCAGTATTATACTTAACACCTGCAGCAGGCACTCAATTCTAAACTCGTCAATGTGGAGACACGTAGGAGAAGGTCAGCGGGGAGAAAGAGTCCTCTATCTTCTGTTCGTCACAGTTAATACGATGCATAATTATGGTACCAAATCACTGAATACTGGCAGACACCTCGTGTGTTAGTTAGATGTGCTAGTGCAAGTTGAAGCCAAAGGACTTGAAAGGCAAATCCCCAGTGTGTGCCAATTAGTCTGGCAACCTTGAACAACCTTCAGTTTCCAGTTACATTCAGAAGTGATATTATCTGCCTACGACCGAAACAAAAGTGTTCTCTTATGAAAACAAAAACCAAATAACAAGCTTTTTTACTTCTCCCTGAAGGAGGGCTGAACACGTGTTGTCGCCTCTCATCTTCACAAAGGTATCGGGAGGTCTGATTTGTTTCCTGATAGGGATAATGAGGCTCAGAGAGCTGAGGAAATGTCCCCATCATCACAGAAGTGTTTAAACTACGCTCGGCCCCAAGGACTCCAGCACATGCACCTCACCCACCCTAACATATGCTCCCAGATGACAAAATGAGAAAGAGAAAGATGCTTCTATGCGACGACCTTTTTGTGCAAATATGTATTTTTATTAAGAGAATTCCACAAATGAGAGGGGTTGCCTTTATCATCACACCCTTGCTGGCCCCAACGAGATGATTTGGTGAATGAGGTAAATTCCTACATTCCTTAAACAGTGTCAAATCTGAAACTTAAACTCAGGAAAGGGATAGCTATTACTGAATCCTTATGTATTCAGACTTATGAATTTAAAATGAGCAAAAAGCATGCCATACTTCTCCATTCCGTTGACTACCTCATGCAATTTTCTACAAGTGTCTCCTGTTTAGGTTATTGAGGCCAGAATGTCAGGAAACAAGACTGTTGTATGTATCTCAGGCTCTGCACATATTTTCATATTTAATATTCACTGCTTAACGGAATATATTTCAATTAAAAATTAAGCTTTTGTAATGTGCCATGCAGGGCATCGAAGACCCACTGTGCGACAAGAAGGAAAGTACCTGCCTTCTTGGAGCATTCAGATAGACTGAAATGACCTCCCAGCAAACCTGCAAGAGAGCAGGCCCCTCAAATTACACATGAATTGGCTACTTGGAGATATTTTTCCCACAACTGATGGACTAAAAATGTCAACATTAATATTCAAAGTATTCTGTCTTTTCCTAACACTGTTTTTTCTATGTGGCCCTGTCTTATCAAGCTATTGGCTTAGACTGAAAGCAGGAGAGGGAATCTGGAGGTATGTTAGAAGGGGGGAAATAGAGTAAAATAAAGCAGAAAATATTTTATTGCAAGGTATCCTGAGCTCAGAAACACTGACCGCATGACCAAAGGGTCATTTCTATTTGATGTCAGGTGGAGGTGTTTAAATTCTCAGTTTTGAAATTGATTGAAAAACAGATCATATCATACTGTCTGCCAAATCTCAACTTTCAGCTATTATTCTCCTCTTAACTTTTTTTTTTAACTTTCCCCTACAACAAAAGAAGAGGTCTGTCCTCTTATGCTTCAATTTTTCACAGCTCTTTTTGGGATCATAAGCAATTGACAAAAGAAATAGATACTTTTTTTTATAATGTGCTTTGCTCTTAAAATGTGTGCTCTGTGGAGCAGTTAGGACAAATCATAATACTATCATCTTTCAAATGTTTAACCAAAGCATCTGAGGAATCATTTTTAATACTTTCTGGCCTGAGATGTTTGGAACAGAGTATACAATTTCAGAAAACACTAATAACAACTATGATTAAATAGTTGAAATAGAGTAAATTTGCCAACCACTTTTATCTATATCTAGAGAAAGAACCCCAGATTAAAGGAAGCTATTAGATTTTCCACTTTAAAAATATGTTTTACAGAAAGTGAAGGGTCATATGTTTTCTCGAATATGCTAGGGAGTAACTGGGATATCAGAGGGACTCCAGATAATGAAGTTTGAGTGGAACCAGAGAGGTGGTCTAAGGGAAGGGAAGGGAGAAGAGTGAGGACCAGTGAGGGAATTACGACAATCAGCTTTATGTGCATATGTGAAAATACCAATGTCAATCTCCAACCCTATATGGGAAAGGGGGAGGGGGCGGGGGCAAACCCACCAAATGCTGTGTGTATGTATGTCACTATCAAAATTGTTTACATTAGCCGGGCGTGGTGGCGCACGCTTGTAATCCCCGCGCTTGGGAGGCAGAGACAGGAGGATCGCGCAGGTTTGAAGCCAGCCTCGCGCGCAGGCTTAGGAGCTCCTGTTTCCAAAAAAAAAAAAAAAAAAAAAATGTAAAAATAGGTCTGGAAGTGTAGCCTGGAGGTAGAAGGGCTTCCAGGAACCCCAATACCACCAAAAAAAAATTGTTTACATTATGATGTGAGACTATAATGTACCGATAAAAGTATATTCAAATAAATACAAAAGAATAAAAATATGTATCTTCCTTAAAAAGATAAAAGCCAAAAAGTATTAGGGTTTTTTTTTTAACTCAAAATGAAAAAAAACTTTGAAGCATCCTACAAATTTTAATTTCTAAACAAGTAAACATCAGCCCCCATAACCCACCAAAGCAAAAAAGCTCCTAATTCTTTTAATTAAAGTGGAAAAGTCCTGGAACTCACACCCAACCATGACTCGGCCACGTGACCTTACAAGAGCCATTGTGAGGAAGTCTCCAGGATTGGCTAAATAAAGCCCTAACAGCTGCTGGATTTTTGTCCATCTGGTACAGGGAGTTCCTAGTAGTGAACTGTCGGACTTCAAGATAGATAGCTGTTTGGTGGTTGTGTGGCTTTGGATCTGATTTGTTGATTTGGGGTTTGTTTTTTGGTGTACAGTTGTTTGTTGGGGTTATTTTTCTGCACTTTTGTTTGTTGGTTTGTTTTTTTAGCTACTATCAACATCAGCTGCTGTTGCAGCTTTCAATGGACAGTGCTAGGAGAGAGTAGAGAGGCCTTGCCAGGCCTCGCAGCCAGCTCTCCCTGTGAGGATAGCCTCATGGACAATTTTATGATCCTGAGTCAAACTGACCTGCCATATCCTCACCAGGACTGCAGTGGCTGTGAAGGTCTTGCCTCCATTTGGGGACAATACCTTGGTTCAATCTGAAATTGCTATCATGAGGGCAGTGGATCACCTGAACATTGTCCAGCTGTTTGAGATCATAGACTCAGCCAACTTTGTCTACATGGTGATGGAGCCCATGAGCAGGGGGCTGCTACTGCACCATGTCATGGACTCTGGTAGCTTGGAGAAGGAGGAGGTGCAGAGGGAGCTCTGGCATGTTATGAGTGCTGTGTGCTACTTGCACAGGGACCTGAAACTGCATAACAACCTCCTAGACTCGGAAGGGATCATCAAAGTCATTGACTTGGAGCTGAGCTGCCACTTCAAGGCTGGGAAGAAGCTGACCACTGCTGTGGTGCTCCCTGCTACTGCACCCTGAGGTCTACCAGGCCAAGGATATGGCCCCGAGGGGGCCTCTAGAGCCAGCGACTCATCTTCTACTTTATGCTCAAAGGCTGCGTCTTATTCTCTGGCACCACCTGGAAGCAGCTTCAGGAGAAGGTGCTGCAGGTAAGGTACTGGGTGCCCCTTACATCACCGTCAAGCCACGAATCATACTCAACTGCCATTGCCAACAAAATGCTGCAGCATCGTGGCTGAGACAGGGTTAATGAGCATCCACCTCCTCCTAGTGAGCTGCTTCTCAAACACAGGAACCCTGCAATCCTGAAAATTAGACCTTGCCTGGGTTAAGACCCACACCAGACCTAGCTGTCAGTGTCTAACAGGACATTTGACAACGCAATGGTGACATGCCTGCTGATCCAAGGCCATGTGAGCCACAGGGCAGAGTGTACCTTCCAGGCTGGGCAGAAGTCCAGGGTGACCCACCGCTTCCATCCCCAGGAGATCCCTCTGCCTTCCCTCTGCTGCCCGAGAGAAAAACCAGCCAGCCCAACCTTCATGCCTTCCAGTCCCTTTTCTTGAAAGAAGACACACAGTTGAGGCAGAAGGGCAGCAGAGACAGCTTACCTGCCATTCCCCTGAGCTGCCCACCAAAGAGGATTCTGCTCCCAGTGCAGCCCCATAGTATGGCCCTGAGGACCACCAAGCCAGCACCCAGCAACCCCATCATGAGCCTGCCCCAGGACAACAGGAAGGGCTAGAGGCAGACCTCCAGGAGGATTGTTATCCGCATTATCCACACCTGTTGCTGCTGTGTGCTGGCCCCTGGAGCCAACAGAGCCGCTCCAGAGAGAGGAGGTCAGAGGCGCCCTGGATTGCTGAGCAACAGAATTACTCCAGAAAGTCCACACAGATGATGTGGATGAAACTAACTCCCTGGATCCTGACTTCAGCCAGAGTGGATTCAGCTGCAGGATGACATGCTCCAAACGCCAATTGCCAGGGCTTCTCCACGCAGATCCCAGTCGAGAGGCCCCTATCTGGAAGAAACCAGAGACTATATTTCCCAGGAAATTTACTCCCCTTTTCCCTTAAATGACTCTTAATAACTTATGAATTTTTTTTGGTGGTACTGGGGTTCCTGGAAACCTTTCTACCTCCAGGCTACACTCCCAGACCTATTTTATATTTTTATTTGGAAACAGGGTCTCTTAAGCCAGCGCGGCTGGCTTCGAACCTGCGCGATCCTCCTGTCTCTGCCTCCCAAGCGCAGGGATTATAAGCGTGTGCCACCACACCCGGCTAACTTATGATTTTTATAATAAAAATATGTGTCTTATGGCACTTGCTTTCACTCTAATTTTATATCTTTCTTTTGATGATACCCACATGATATCTGCATCTCTTTCTCTTGCTTTTTCTTTTTGGTACTAGGGATTGAGCCTGGGGTTATTCTATATCAGAGCTACACCATCAGCTCTATTTTATTTTTTATTTAAAAATAGGATATTGTTAAGTTGCTGAGGGCCCCACTAAGTTACTAAGGCTGGCCTCCAACCCGTGATCCTCCTGTGTCAGCCTCCCAAGTACTGCAATTTACAGGCATGCAACACCACACTCAGCTCCATGTCTCTCATGCGGCTCATCTCAGTTTAAGTTTTATCTTAACATTGTGTGCATGTTGAGTGGAAGAATGGGTCTTCCCCTGCCCCAGAAGTTTTTGTTCCATATATCAGGAGGAGATCCTGTTTCATCTCATATACATTGTATGTGTGTGTATACACATTTCATTGGTACATTACAGTCCCACATCATAATGTAGTTTAGAGAGATACATGCACACAGCACTTGGTGAGCTTCTCCCAGCTCCCTCCCCCCTCTCCCCTTCCCCACACATGATACTGCCATTGGCATCGGTAATCTCACGTATGTACATAACTTCAGTGGAAATGTTTCCTTCATTAATTCTCTCTTGATCCCCCCACCCTTCTTTAGACCCCCTCCATCATTCCACTGGGGTTTCTCCATTTTCTAAAGTCCATTTTATATCCATATTATACCCTAAATTCCATATATGAGATAAAATATATGATCTTTTACTTTCTGTGACTGACTAATTTCACTTAACCTTCAACTGAACTCTTTTCTTGAGGATAACAACACATTTGATTTAGTAGTTTGGAAAGACAGACTATGTGAGCATAATTTATCCTCTTATTTTTCCTTTTCCTTCTGTATACAAGTTATTGGCAATAACTTGTGTATTCAATCATATATTGAATTCATATACTAACATACTTATATTTATATATCATACTCAATCATATATTGAATTCTGCCCTTGTGGGGTAGGAGTTTGTTCCATAATAATGTTATATGGAACTGTGTGGTGTTTGTTTCCTTTTAACGTTCATGATGGAAAGACAATCTTCCTGGAGATCTTAGCTATATTATCTCGTATCTGCTTATAATGTGCTAGCAGAGGCATTTTTGTTTTATTCATCATCTTCCTTTATCTATCATCTTCCTTTACCTTGTCATTTAATTGGTAGCAAACTGCAATGAGGAAGAGGGTTTCTATATATTATACCACTAAAAAAAAAAAAAAAAAAAAAGCCTTCACAGAGAAAGAGAAGAACAAGTATTCATAAACACAACAGGAGAATTTCCTCCTTTATATAAGCATCAGAATTCCAGAAATAGACTCCTATTGCAAAGGAAAATATAGGTCAGTGATCCTATGAGAGAAAAAAAAAAAGTATCCCACTGTATTTTGGAACATCTGTCTCTAATCCCCAAAGAGGTCTCTCTAATTGTGTGGGGGAAGGGGAGAAGGACAGTAGGCTAGGAGAATAAAGGTATAATAAGATAAAGGAAAAAGATTATTAAAGTCCACGCAGGGAGGAAAGGCCACAGATCTGCCATACTTTGTGTTCGGGGTTGTCAATATATCACAAACAATAGTATAGTGACTAAGAATGTTCGCTCTGAATCCACAATGACTGGATTCAAATCCTAGCTTTGCCACTAGCTGTTCAGTCTTGGGCTTTTCATATCACCTTGCTGAGCTTTAATTTCCTCTCTTAAATAAAACATAGAATCTACTGTGTGGAGTGACTGAGACTGGACACAATGCAAATCAAACTCCATGCATGAACACACTAAGCACTTATTAAATGCGGGCCCGCAGCACTGCTGTGTAAGGCACAATGGGTGGGTTAGGGATTGTGCATTGAAGGTAGAGATGAAAAGATGGTTGATACTGTTTGGACTTCTTCCTCTTTGGGATGTGAAAAGCCCAATAGTGATCAGAACACATGAGATATGCCAAGAAATAAACTCACACCATTGCAATTTAAATTTTAAAAAATTGTGTTTGAATTAAAGAAACCTGTTAGTAGTTGACATCCCTGTGATTTTTTCTGATCTTGTCACCGATGGCTGGACTATCTTCTTTTTACTTCACAACTTTTATTAGAAACCAAGTCCCCCAAACATCTCATTTCATCTCAATTCTGAAGCCTGGCCTGATATCATTAAGCGTTAAATTAGAAATGGTTAAAGAAGAAAACAATGCAGGGCAGAAAATAATGAGGACAATATTCATTAAAGGATAGGTTTTAAAATTATATTTTAAATTGCTCATTAGATTTGTTTTATACCACTAAGAGCAGCTTGTGAAAAATTAAATTGTTCTTCTAGAAATGATAGCTGCTTTACTGGCTGCATCTGAAAAAGAGTTTGAGGTTAACTTACTACTGGAAAACCACCTATTGTCAAACATGTCATGCATGTTATCATCATTTAGACAATACAAAAAATGCTTTGGAAGCCACTGGGCTATGAAATAAATAAAAGCAAATACTCTTGATGTGTTTACAATGTGTAAACTATTAGAATACTATCATATATTGCTTATTCACTGTTGGAATTAATTATTCAGGTCCAAAGACTTTCTCAAAGACAGTAAAAATATATAATCTCCCCAATAGATATGTAAAAGAAATCCCTAATTTATTCCTGGGAAATCCCTTAATTTTAAGTAAGATGTCTTTTTTTTTTTTTTTTTTTTGGTGGTACTAGGGGTGGAGCCGAGGGGCTTTATACTCCCAGACCCATTTTATACTTTATTTGGAAACAGGGTCTCACTAAGTTGCTGAGAGCCTCACTAAGTAGATGAGGCTGGCTTCGAACCTGTGTGATTCTCTTGTCTCAGCCTCCCAAGAGCTGGGATTACAAGCGTGCACCACCACGCCCAGCAGTATGTCTTCTTAATAATTATAGCTTTAAAAAATGCTTGAGGAAGCCAATTATACTGGGAAAATAAATTGGAGTAAATAACGTATTATATGAATGGATATACAGCTAATAAATATGATTCTTTCATATATTTTTACAGTCTTGTATTCCTTGATCTTCAAAGACACCAACACAATCTAGAGGAGTTTTACTCTGAGAGATGTAGATCTGACTTCAGATGGCCTTTAACCCTCAAATAACATTTGATATTTCATAGGCATTTGTATGATTGACCTTTTTCTGGGAAGATTTTTTTTTTTTTTTTTTTTTTTTTTTTTTTTGGTGGTACTGGGGTTCCTGGAAGCCCTTCTACCTCTGGTATACACTTCCACGGGCTACACTCCCAGACCTATTTTTTAACATTTTTATGTGGAAACAGAGTCTCTTAAACCAGCGAGGCTGGCTCCGAACCAGCGCTATCCTCCTGTCTCCGCCTCCCAAGCGCGGGGATTACAAGCGTGCGCCACCACGCCCGGCAGGGAAAATTTTTTTTTAGTAAATAAATTTGGCACATAATTCAAAATTAAACAAACATTAACAAAATAAGCCAGGCATTGCGGGTCACACTTATAATACCAGTACTTGGGAGGCTGAGAAAAGAGAATTGCAGGTTTGAGGGAAGCCTCAGCAACTTAGCAAGACCCTGTAATTATGTCATGGGGTTTGCTATGGATTTGCTGGGTGGTAACCTAGGCAGGCGGGTGTGGCTGGAGGAGCTGGGTCTCTGGGGATATGGACTTAGGAACTGTGCTTGGGTCTCTGAATCTTTTTGCTTGCTCTCTCTTGCTCCTGGCCTTCATGATGTGAGAGCAGAGACTTGTTCTCTTTCTCTTTGCTTCCCACCTCCATTCCTTGATCTCCAAACACCCAGCCTGACACAGACTGAAACTCTGAGATTTCCCAAGATTGACTCATATCCAAAAGCCTTTTAATAATTGCATGTTCCTATAAAATGACCATCTCTACAAACAACAGAATGTCATATATGTTAGAAAGTTTGTATGTGTTTCTGTCTGTGTATGTATGTATGTTTTAATTCTCTTCTAAAACCACATCTAATGTTGTAGAGTTTGTTTTGCCTTCAATGGGGGCTCCTTTTGTTGATAATTTATAGGTATTAGCCATTCCTCTTTATTTACAAGGAATAAAGAAAGAAATATCTTTCGGGTTTAATCATGATTTTCTGGATAAAACCCAACCTAATGGATGCTAAGAGCTTTTGTCCCTCAGTCCTCATCCCATTTGATTCATTTTAAGATAATATCAAAATGGATTTTTAAACAGGAAGAGAGGATAGAGTGTAATGTACCATTAAAAAGGATTATAATGAAAGAGCTGATGAGTTCTTCAAAAATAAAATCCTTTGTTAAGGTATGTCTGGCCATAATGGCCTCTGACATGCAAAGGATTCGTATATTAGTCAGGATGTGGGATGTTAGCCATTACAATAAAAAGAATTCCCAAGTCTCTGTTGTTCAAGTACGTTCATTGCCCACATGACAAAGAATAGCTCTTCTGGTGAGTTTTCTACAAGTGGTGACTCAGGAATTCAGGCTCTGTAAGCCTGAATATCCACACATATCTATTTGTTCATGGAACAAATAGATATGTGTGGATAATCAAGTAGATTCGTTTATGACAAAACCTACAAGTGGTATATACTTCTGCCTCCTTTGCATCAAGCAAAATCTAAACATATGATTCCAATCTAGCTGCAAGGGAGGCTTGGAAATAAAGTCATCCAGGAAAATAAATGAGACTGATGTGTAGTTAGTCAATCTCATCCACAAGCTGACCACTAGTCTAGTTTTTCTTTTTCTGCCATGATAAGAATAAGCAAAACAAAGTTATACAGATACCCAATGTTTCTGTGTGATTAGGTACAAAAAATAGAATAAATGACTTTCTGTAACCTAATTCTCATCATCTATATTATTTATAATTTACCACCTTCTATCTAGTTCAACATGCTCATATTGAAACATGGAGGGAGGTAAGGTTTGTTAAAAAAAAAAACTAACATTTTAACATTTGTTAAAAAAAACAGCATCATTATTATATAATTTCTTATTTTGAAACAGGGTCTCATAAAGTTGTGGAGGGCCTTACTAAGTTGCTGATGATACTGGCCTTTAGCCTGGATCCTCCGGTCTCAGCCTCCCAATTACTGAAATTTACAGGTGTGAGCCACCACTCGCAGCATCTTTCTGTTGCTTATTAATAATAAATTAATGAATAAGAATGTTGGCAGGTTTCAAACATTATCTTTTGATCCCACATATAATTGATAAAACACTTTAAAATAGAAACAAACTTGTTTGCACTTTCCTCTTGCATCTGAGTTATGGGTTAGACCAGTGATCACCCTTGTTACCAGAAACCTACAAACCATAAGGAATTATAGTATCACAAAATGACTACTCTTGTCCCTAGGAAATGGCTACAGAGAGGCCTGAGGGTCATGAAGTACTCGCCTGGCTCCTACTTTCCTGCAAGAAAGTGGTTGTACCCAACCCTATAGAAGTGAGACTCAGGAAAAAAGTGGCTTAAAATAATCCAGGGGACTGTGGTTATAAAATCACTTTTGGACATGTCCACTATCATAAAAGCAATCATATTGGCAACAGATTAAAATGGATGTATTGAAATAACCATAATTGTAGTATTGTAAATACTGGCATTCCAAATTCTTCATGTTTAAGGAATATTTACTTTTCACTTTTAGGGTAAGATGCAATCTCTATCTTCTCAGCCATTTGACTGGGTCTTCACTGTGTTATTAGGATTATTTTATTAAGCTTATTTCTTAAATTGCCATCACATTGACAACTAGTTTATAAATTTCCTTTATAAATGCCTGAGGCTGAGCATGGTGGCATGTACCTGTAATCCCAGTACTTGGGAGGCTGAAACAGGAGGATTGCAGGTTCAAAGACAGCCTTAGCCACATAGTTAGATTCTAGCAACCTATCCAGACCCAGTTTCAAAACAAAAAAATTAAAAGCAAAGGCTGGGGGGGGGGATACCTCAAAGATAGAATGCCCTTGGATTTAATCCCCAGTTCCAACAAATAAGTGAATAAATAGAATAGTTGAAGTGAACACAAAGAATAAAATAAAATTCTTCCTTGAGATCATCATTGTTTAGCAGGAATGCAAAAACAAGAACATGAAAATATAAGTTATTTAGGTAAGAACTAATTTAAGTTTAATAAAGACAGTATAACCCAGTGCCAGGTGTGAATTAAATTCTTAGACAAATACTTTAAGCTCTCTGGGCCTCTGTGCAGTGGAGTAGAGTAGGAAAATCATATTTCCCACTGATATGTGTCTTGGTCACTTGACCTGCTTTGTGAAAGGACTGTTAGGAAACTTGACAGGAGCAGAGCTTTAAAGGAGCTCTGTGCTTGGCCGGCCTCTCATACTCTTGCCATCTGTCCAGAGGAAAGCGCGTCTCTGTGGCTTTAGATCCGAGCTGAGTGAACTGGTAGGGAGAATAGATCTGAATGCAACTCACAACCCAGAGCTGAAGCCGGCACCAACAAAAGCACCCAAGCACATGCAGATCCCTCAACAATCAGATGTGTGCGCCATGAGCCAAGGAGAGCTAAAGGTCAGTTGTTACACAGCAAAAACTGATGAATACATCATGTGTCTGTACAAGAGGGAAAAATATCTTCAAATGAATAAGGAGAGATGATCCTCTTTTGTTCCCCCATTACTATTCTGATACATATTTTAAAAGTGACTTTTTTACAGCTTTTATTTAATATAAATGTGAGGTTTTATTTATTCTGTCTGAGATGCCTAAAATATAAATTCAGTATTTGCAAATAGATAGTTTTCTAGCACCCCCAAAATTGTCAAAAACAAATTTAGGAGAGTCTTTAAAGCAACTTTGGAAAATATACTATCTTATCATTACAATCATATAAGTAAATTAGATTTTGTGTGTGTGTGTGTGTGGTACAGGGGTTCCTGGAAACCCTTCTACCTCCGGACTACACTCCCAGTACCTATTTTTATACTTTTTTAAATTTGGAACCAGGGTCTCTTAAGCCAGCATGGCTGGCTTCGGACCTGCGTGATCCTCCTGTCTCCACCTACCAAGTGCAGGGATTACAAGCGTGCACCACCACTCCCAGCCCTAAGTAAATCAGATTCTAATTTGGGAACTCTAACACTTTTGAGGCAATGATCTTTATGTGATTGTCAAATAATTAATAACTAATTAATTATTTATTATTTTCCTCTAGGAAGCATTGCCTTGCTTATTTGAAGTGTTTTAATAAAATCAAGCAGAAGTCTGGAAATGTGGCTCATTGGTATAGTGCTTGCCCAGTATGAATGAGGCCCTGGGTTTAATCCCCAGCACCAGGAAAAAAAAGAACAAAATAAAATCAGGCATAAACAAAGTGTATACTATTACTCTTAGTATAGTATACACTTAGTGAAGAAGGACATCTGGATACAGAAATTTTTGTTTGATTTATATTTTTAAACTTTAATATGCCTAAGGGATCTTGGGTATACAGGTGCACACCAATCAAAAGCCCGAAAAATAATTGTGTTGTTTAGTCCTCAGTTTTATTCTTGTCTTCCTCTTATTCTCAATGCACATAATAAACATTAGGGGACTTTTAAAAAGAAGAGAGAAAGAGAGAGGTAAAACATCCCAAAAGGTCAAAAATCAATGATTCTTTTACAGATGGGACTCCTGGGAAAACTGCATACTTTGCTGTAAGTCAGGGTATGAGACTTTTTTGAACGCTTGGTTGGTTTTTGATGACATAAATCAATAATTTCTTTAAGGGAGGTCCTCTAGGGACCAGAGGGATGCTTTCTTTGAAATATCTAATAGCCTCTTCCAGTGCAGGAAAGAACTCTAAGCACATTCTTTGGTTATGCATTTCCTTTTAATAGACAAGAACTAAATTTCAATAAAAATGGTCTTCCAGTATGGAGGCTTCTAAAAAAATTAAAAACAGAACTTCATATGATCCAACAATCCCACTACTGGGTATACATCCAAAGGAAATTAAATTAGTATGTCAGGAAGATCCCTGCACCCCCACATTTATTACAACACTATTCACAGTAGACAAGATATGGAATCAACCTAAGGGTTTAACAGCAAATGAAAAGATTTGTTTAAATATGGTTCATATCACAATGGTATATTATTCAGCCATAATAAAGATGAAAGTCTATTATTTGCAACAACATGAATAAGCCTAAAGGAAATAAACCAGTCACAGAAATCTCAGTGCTACATGATCTCACTCACATGGACTCTCAAAATATGATCTATTAGAAGTTGAGAACAAGCTAGGTGTGGTATCATACGCCTGTAATCCCAGTATGTAGGACACCGAGACAGGAGGATTTGGGGCTGAAGGACAGCCTCAAAACTTAATAAGGCCCTCCACAACTTAGTAGGACCCTGTTCCCAAAAAAATACAATAAAATAGAACTGGGGTGTAGCTTGGAGGCAGAATGTCCCTAAGTTCAATCCCCAGTACCAAAGGGAAAAAAATGTTAACAAAATTATATTACTAGAGGCTGGAAGGGCAGGCTAGAGGTCAGCCGAGGAAGGCCAATAGAAAGAAAAAAAAAATTTCTGGTGTTGCATTGTACAATCAAGTGACTTTAACCCTAATAATAATAAAGTGCATTGAACAAAGCTACAGGGGAAGTGTGTTAGTCAGCTTTTCATTGCTGTGACAAATACTTGAGAAAAACAACTTAAGGAAAAAATATTTCTTTGGCAGAAGGTTTCAGAGGATTCAGCCCATGGTCAGCCAGCTTCATCTCAATGGGTTGGTGGTGAGGCAGAGAATAATAGAGGAGATGGCTCAGTAGAGAAGGAAGGGGTCTGGGACAGGATATATACCCTTATAGGTCATACACCCAGTGACCTGCCTTCTTTGACTGGGTCCACCCCCTACAGTTTCTATCACCTCTCAGTGATGCCATCAAATTATTAATCCACTGAAAAAGTCTGAACCCTCGTGATCCAACCACTTCCCCACCCCCCTCTGGATTTTGTTGCAGTGTGGACCGAGCCTTCAACACCTGAGCCTTTGGGGACATTCCAGATTCAAACAATAGCAAGAGGATTTTGAATGATCTCAGCACAAAAAAATGATAAGTACTTCAGGTGATAAATATGCTAATCATTCTGAATTATATAACACATTTATATAATAGTTACCCTATATAGTATATAACACAATATTTACACATGTAAAATATTATGTTATACCCCATAAATATGTATAGTTATCATGTGTCAATCAAAGATAAAGTGAGATAAACTAGTTTTCACTTGAAGACATGTTAACTTACCCAGGGTGATGAAGGCTCAAGCAACAGCAGATCCTATGAGGGGCTAGTGGAAGGGAACCTTGAAAAACACTTTCCTAGCATATGCTGTGAACGTTCAAATCATAAACAAAGAAAAGAAAACTGAATATACTTCGGCCAATGAGTTTTTTCCTAAGCAAATATTCTTTGGTTTTGCAAAAATGTTTATTATTTATTTGGAAGTAACCAAAAGTTCAACCATGGTAGATTAGCTAAATTATGTGTACAAATTTATAAATCAGAATATCATACACCAACTGATTTTTGCAGAAACTAGTGATATGGAATGGTGTTTTAAATATAGTAAAAAGCAGACAAATGTAAAATAGGTTACCAAATATGCCTTTAATAATCCCCGTTTTAAAATGTATCACTAGAGATGAAAAGGGACTGCAAAATAGAAGAACTATTGACAGAGGCCAACTCTGGATATAGGATTGTGCTTGATTCTTACCTCCTGTTTCATCTTTTTATTTTGTTTTTCCTCAAGTATTCTACAATGAATATTAGATAGTATAATAAAATGCCACTTTAAAAGTCTTTTATAAAAGATCTATAAACCTTAGCATTATTAACATTGGGGACTAGATAATTCTTTGTTGTGGAGAGAATTCTGGGTGACATTTAATATTTGGCAGTGGAGAGAATCCTGTGTGACATTTAATATTTATATTAGTATTTAATATACTTGCTTGAGATTGATAGTATTGATACCCATAGTTATGACATTTAGAAATATGGCCAAACATTGCCAAATGTCCCCCAGGGGAAGGAGGCAAAAAAAATAAACCCTGGGTGAGAATGACTACCTGGATGAAATTCAGAAATCCCTAAGGGTGGATCTAAAAAAAGCAGTGTTACTAATGATGAAGTATTTCTGATCTTTTAGTTGGGTATAAAACACAAGCAGGAGGCGAGGGTTTTGTCAGTTTGCTAAATGTAGTGTGGATGGTTTCAACAAGGAAACAGTCCTCAACAGAGGAAATTAGCATTTGTGGATCCAATTTTCATCTCTATGCCAGTTTATTGCTGTTCATGCTACTTGTGAGGTCTTGGGTGCACCAAAGAAATGTCCATAGGATGCTGAGGCATGAGGATGTGGGGCTAGAGGGCTTTAGCCAGGCTCTCCTTAAATATCTGTGTAATTGTCATTAAAATGATCCTTTATCCCAAAGACTAATGGTTACTTGTCCAAGATTACACAGCTAGATTTGTACTTTTGACTCTGAATTAATTACATTATTTAACCATTTTTAGCTATCTTTTCAATCTTCATCTCCCATATGAGAAACGCGCATAGTCAATGGTGTGCCGCTTTTCATCCAGAAATACGAGTGACACTTAAGAGTGCATAAGGTGCTTTTCCTCATAAACTTTAAATTACTAGAGAAATATCAAGAGGCACTGTAAATATACTATTATTATTTTTACTCTCTTAGAAGCATTTTTACCTCTAAAACTGAGAAAAATGTAAAACAAAAGTTTGATCAGATATACAGAATTAGGAAGTTTAATAGGAAATTAGTTCTTAAAAAATACTAATAACTATAATAATTAATAATAGTAATTATTATTATCTTAATACTGGGGATTGAAAGCAGAAGCATTCTATCTCCAAGCTATATCCTGGCCCTTTTTATTTTGAAACATAGTGTTGTTAAATTGTGAGGGTCTAAGTTGCTGAGGCTGGCCTCAAACTTATGATACTCCTGTTTCAGCCTCCCAGATTTCAGAGTTACATATATGTGCCACCATGTCTGGCCTAAAAACCAATTTTTAATGAATGTTAGTCATTATTCCAGATAAATCCACATCTCAGTATCAAATGTTGAAAATGAGCACTTTCCTTTAGTGGTGTCTCTCACAAATAAATGAGAATGTTGAAAAATGAGGAATAGGAAACTAAAACTTGAAAGACACACATATTATATTAGTTAGCAAATATTCAAAATAGTGGTGTGGGAGTAGTGAGAGACTGAGCTTCCTAAATCCAGATGCTGCTAGGAGCCACTTCTATTATTATCTTCTTTCTGTTCTGAAAATCTACTAATAGAATATGTGTGGCCAATCATGTTAGTGTTATTATAGTGAGTTACCCATTAGATGCAATTACATTATAGTTATAATATCACCTTACAAGTGATGACTTCAAGTTGATGCTTAATGCCCTAATATTTCTTTTTCCTTCAAATAATACTGTGAGGTACTCAAGGCAATTCACGTGCCAGTACCTTGGTGCTTTATTCCTGGCTCACACATCAGGGAGCATCCAGCTGACATTTGTACCGTCCTGCATTACATTTGCCTGTACAATTGCCACTGGATGGGCAAGAGCATTCAAAGGTGGATGTGTGATAGCCCAGGGTCTGCCGCTTATCTACAGTGATGTTACAAACCTCCCAACACAATAAGCTCTATTCACTTGTCTACATGTCATCAACAATCCCACTGGCATTGCCTTCATAGGCCACAAGGGAAATTTCAGCACGTTTTCTAGACTTTTATAAACCAAGCAAAAAATTCCTGGGGTGAGGCTCAGTGGAAGGTCATGAAAAGTATGACGACAGAAAGCCAGTGCTAGGGGGACTCTCAACCTCTTCCTTTCTTCAGCAAACAATCCTGACTCTCAGCTCTAGCCTTTTGTTGTATTATCTATTCTGTCTGTTGTACTATCTATTCCCTCTGCCCACTTCACCTAAATGCCACCAGCCCATCTTCAAGGGTCTGCCCTAAAGGCTTTGCTACAAATCCACAGGCTAGGGCTAGCGAACTACCGTGGTACCAATAGCCTGCCTCTCCCCCACCCCCCATATCTATCTATCTATAGAGATAAATAGGGGGAAATATAGATAAGTAGATCAGTATATTGACATATAGCTATATATACACATATCTATATAATAAAGACATTTGTAATATAAATTTTACATATCTGTAATATATCTGTATTATATACAGGCATTATATATCTGTATTATACATATTAAATATGTATTATATATCTGTCATCTCTGTATTACATACATGTATATATGTGTGTTACATATGTATATTAGATATGTATGTATGTTGAATATTTCTATATCTGTGTTATATATATAATAGTTATGCTCAACATAACATTTCAGCCAATGACTGGCCACATACATATGTTGGTTTCTTATAGCTTAGGAATATGTATCCATAGTATATTACTCACTTGTGGGTGGTGATGCTACTATGAAAAATCCCACTATACTATCAGTAATATAAAAGTATAGCACATATAGTTATGTATGGCATATAATACTTAATGCTTATCTATGTTACTAGTTTGTGTATTTATTATACTATACTTATTGTTAGAATATATTCCTTCTACTAACATTTTTTTGGTGGGTAAGTAACTGGGGATTGCACTCAGGAGGATTCTAACTATGAGCTACACTTTCAACACTTTTTTATTTTTTATTTTGAAATGGGAAGTCTGGAGTGATTCTAATTGGTTTGCCTCTGAATGTCAGGGTCTTGCTAAGTTGCTGAGGCTAGCCTTGAACCTGTGATCCTCCTATCTTAGCCTTCCAAGTACTTGCATTACAGATGTGTGCCACCACACCTGGCTTCCTTCTGCTACTTTGAAAATAAATGTTTGCTATAAAAGAGTATGCCATGTTACACCTGAAGTAGCCTCATACATTTAATATTTATTCCATCTCTTGAACGCATCAGGCCTTGCCAAATGACTGATCTAAACCATCTAGGTGTGTGAAAGCGCTTTGTGGTCCACACAATGATGAAATTACCTAACCACACATTTCTCAGAAGGTTACCCCATAGTTAAGCATGCCCATACTTATAACCCTCTAGAATAACTGCTGGTAACACTGTTTTCCCATACAACTTTAAAGGAGGAAGACTGCCTCATGGTCCAGGATTTTGCAGTGTCTATTGGAAGTGATGGATTCTGAACAGAGAGATCTGATTCCGATACACATCCTCATTTGCTTCATTATCTGGCTTTCCATATTAGTTAGCTTTTGCTCCTTAGAATAAGAGCCCTAGGCCTAGAGGTTTAAGACAACAATTATTCACTTAGCTAAGGCTTCTGAGGATCATTTGGTCTGTTAATTTCTGCTGGGATTCCTAATGGCCAGCAGTTACCTATAGGTTAACCTGAGATCCTTCATAAGGTATTTACAGGGTTCCCAATAGAAGCAGAGGAAAAAAGCCCCTGACGCACAGTTACTTGTCATCTCTCTTCTTGTATCAGAGCTATCCCATTGGCCACCACAGGTCAGATGACCCAGGCAAATCTGTGAGGCCTGGGGCGGGGTACAGCTACTGTGAGATGAGAACAAATCATTACAGCCGTGTTTTCTTCTATTAGTAAATCTTATGACTGCTTCTTACATCTTAAATACTGTGCTACTTTTCTCTAGATACCCTCGTTGCTAACAACATAAGAACCTTTCTTTATCAAGAATAAGTATGACTATGCCGGCGTGGTGGCACAGGCTTATAATCCCAGCATTTGGGAGGCTGAGACAGGAGGATCATGGTTCTTGGACAGCCTCAGCTACTTAGTGAGGCCCTTTATTTTATCAGTGAGTCTCTATTTCAAAATGAAGAATAAAAAGATCAGACTGGAGGTGTAGCTTGGAGGTAGAATGCTCCTGAGAAGCCAGGCATGGTGGTGCACACTTGTAATTCCAGCACTTGGGAGGCTGAGACAGGAGGATCGCACAGGTTCAAAGCCAGCCTCAGCTACTTAGTGAGGCTCTCAGCAACTTAGTGAGATCCTTTTTCCAAATAAAATATAAAATAGGTCTGAGAACATAGCCCGGATGTAGAAAGCCCCTGGGTTCTACCCCCAGTACCACACACACAAAAAAAGAATGCCCCTGAGTTCCATCCTCAGTACCATAAAAAAAAAAGAATAACTATGGCTGTGCTCATATGAATTATTTCTTGAGAGCAAGAAGGGGTGGGGAGAGCAAAGGAACTAAGATTCGGGGCTATTAACTAGATATAGTATGCATTTCCTATTAAGCTTCTCCAGGAGTAGAAAGAATTCATAATACAAGATTTTGAAATACAGTTGCTATCAAACACAAACATGGATACTACTAGATATATGTTGATTCATTCATTCCCTTTTACTTATTTCAGCCTTTTTCCTTATCCTCTGGTTAAATAAACTTGTAATAAGAAAGTGCATGCTTCCAGGAGTGTCCCCTCGGCCACAAATTCCCATCATAACTTATTTGAAAATGCTGCTTAAAAACAAACATACAAAAATGTGTCATTTGAACCTGCTCCTTCCATTTATCTACACATCCTAAATCCCTGTCATTATCCAGCTTTTCCTTCCCAAGAAATGACAGGGGGTATTTACAGCTTTAAGACTTTTAAGTCAACTTCAACTGACCACGTCAGTCTGTGTTCACAAGCTTATTTCAGAGAAGCCCCTGGAACACAGAAGGATGTGTTTACTCGAATGTGGCTCCCCAGGGATGAGCCAGGCACATCTGTAATTCTAAGGAGAGTGTAATGAGGAAAAAACCGGTGGCATCCTGAATGGCTCACAGCTGTTCTGGAAGCTGATAAATAAGATGCTCGACAGGAGATCCCTAATTGGAGCCAGTTTTTCTTAAGTGGATACACAATGCGGTGCGAGCTTGGGTGTTGGAACGCTGATAGCCTTGTTCGCATGCAACTTAGCTTGTCTTGTACACAGTTCCAGTTTCACAAGACATTGCCTCTGTTTGCTCAAAGAGGGGGAAGCATTCACTTAGTCAGTTTTTTCCCCCACAGTAATTAGAGGCAAGCTCGCCGTCTTTTTTCCTGGTTTTTGTTTTTTATTAAAGGAAAAAAGAAAAAACTCCTGTGGTTTGTAGCCTGTTCCTTCTTCCCTTCTTCCTTTTGTTCTTCACCTTTCTTCTTTTCTTTTTCTCTTCTTTCCTCTTTCTTGCTTTGCTTCCCTCTCTTCTTTCTTTTCTCTCTCATCCCGCTCTGTCTTTTCTCCCTGTTTTTTTCTCTCCTTCCTTCTTTATCCAGTCCTTTCTATTCCTTGGTGCTGAAATCAAAAGTACCTGAATTAATGATTCTCTCTCAGATCCTGGCCACCTATCCCTAAGGCAACTTGCTAGTTGGAGGATGAGGGTCTTGGGCCCTTTAGAGAGAACACCTATGACCATTCCATTTTCATCTGTGTAATGGCTTCTAATGAGATGAGAGATTTGTGATGCAGAGAAAGACTTGAATGCATTCCTTCTGAAATTGTTTTGTCACAAATGGAACTGGCAGTGGCCTTCTTTTTCTGTATTTGGGTGGGAGAAGGCACTTCTCTCCTGAGGGGCCTGACTCAGCTCATCTTCTGTCCTTCTGTGTACAGTGACATCAACACGAGAGAGAGAGAGAGAGAGAGAGAGAGAGAGAGAGAGAGAGAGAGAGAGAGAGAAGAGGGAGAGAGAGAGCTGAGAGAGAGCAGAGAGCTGATAAAATTCAGCTTGGAGACTATTTATTTTTAAAAATAACAACATGACCAATGCAATACAAAACTCTGCTATTACAAGTGAAGGGGTATAGGAAGAGGGCAGAAAAAAAATTCAATACTTTTTCAACAGGACACATATTATTCTACCAATGGAACCTTTTACTAATTCTTGTTTAAATAAAGTAAGACATTCCTCCCACCATAGGATGTTTTTGTCTTTTTATGGCAAGGTTTGGCGGTATTAGGGATTAAACTTGGGGGTTACTGCAGGCTAGGAAACAACTCTACCTCTGAGCCAGCCTCTGCCCTTTTTGTAAGACAGCATCCTACTAAGTTTCCAGGCTGGCCTTAAACTTGCCATCTTTCTGCCTCAGCTTCTTAAGTAGCTGGGATTACAGGCATGAATCACCATGCCTGAGTTGTTTTTGCCTTAAAAATATTAATTGCCAGCCAGGCGTGGTGGCACACGCTTGTAATCCCAGCATTTGGGAGGCGGAGACCAGAGGATTACAGTTCGCGGATGGCCTCAGATACTTAGTGAGGCCCCGTTTCAAAATAAACAAAAAATAGGGCAGGGGGTGTAACTCGGAGGTCAAATGCCCCTGGGTTCCATCCCCAGACCTGCAAAATAAAAATATATTAATTGCCATAGGACTTTTTGCTTTCTGTCTTTCCCTGCAGGATAGAATCCACATACTCTATCCAGAGCACTTAAACTCCTCACTTTTGCTTAGAAAATACACTTCAAATCCCAGTGTTGAAGCTTCATATGGCAATCAAATATCACTTCAATAATCTAAATCCCACTGTCCTCCAACAAATAGGAAAACTCGAACAATGATGTTTTCACATTTGCCCAAATCAAGTGGGAATTCCATTTACCTATACATTGACATGGCTTCACAGTGTGGGAACAAATTTTGAGTCTCTGTGAGCAGGTAATTCTTGAGCTGAATGGGTAGTCATGAGTGGCAAGGATAATATCCTTCTGCCACTTTCTCTTTCCCAAGTTTCTATTTGAAATATTGTGAAAGGGTAGAGAAGGTAACCAAACTTCAAAGCAGTGATGAAGCCCAAAGTGTGCCTCCAATCACCACCTGTCAAAGAATCATTTGTGGTCCAGGCCCTGCTTGTTACAGTTAGATGTAGAATGTCCCCTCAAGAGCTCATGTATAAATGTTCAGATTTGATGTAATTAAGTCACACTGGTTGTCTCATCAGTGGAAAAATCCCCTCTGATAGATTTACTGGGTGGTAACCTAGGAAGAGAGAAGGTGGATCTTTGGGGGTGTGGTCTTAGTTTGTGTTTTGTAATCCCTTGCCTGTTTGTTTGTTTGAGGTACTGGGGATAGAACCCAGGGGCATTCTACCTCCGAGATACACCCCCAGCCCTATTATTTATTCTTTATTTTTGAAACAGAGTCTCACTAAGTTGTGGAGGGCCTCATTAAGTAGCTGAGGCTGTCCGCAAACCGCGATCTTCTGGTGTCAGCCTCCCGAATCCTGGGATTACAAACGTGTGCCGCCACGCCTGGCCCTGTTTGCTTTTTATTTCTTCCACTTCTGTGATGTGAGAACAGGGACTTGCCCTCTCCCTCTCTCTCTGCTTCCTGCCACCATCCCTTGAGATCAACAGACCCTGGCCTCACATGAACTGAAACTTTGGAATCTACTAAATCTGACCAAATAAATATTCCTTCCTCTAAGTTCTGCGGTCAGTTACTTTGAGTTATAGTAGTGAGAATGTTGACTGAGACACCGCTTAATGCTAAAGACATAGGAATAAAAAATACCACCTTGCCCTCAAAAGTTTTGTAGTTTTGTGAGATAAAGCCAGAAAGCCAACGGCTTTATGGACAAAGAAAATGTAATCAGGTGAATTAGGGTATCTTAATGATCCAAGTAAGAGCAGCTCCATCTGATTAAGGAGGTAAATTCTTTGGTTGACAACTGTAAATTTTAAGCAGGAAAGGCCTGACCCCTGTCCATCTTATCTTTTTCCCAGGGGAAACACCTTAACCAGTGTTAATAGTCTTAAGTACTTATCTAAACTAGAGATAAGTTCTCTCCCACCTGGCTCAGTCCCAAGGGGAAATGTTTACACTTTTATAAAGCCTCATAACAGAAGAAAAAAACGAGAGTTCTGGATCCTGATGAGATGCTGATTTTGTTGTGACCTTTTAGAAAAAAAATCATGTTTCCAAGGATGGCCAAAATTGAAAGACAGAAAACACTAGCATTGCTTTAACAAAAGCCAATCACCAAGCTGCTGATACTAAAAAAATCCAGATGGTTCTAGAAAATATGCTCCTGGTGAAAAATAAAGTTGTAGTTGTGCCACTCAAAGGCTGAAAGAAAAGCCAGAGAGGATGGAATTATGAAATTTCACTCCTATATCAATCAGCGGGCACAAATACAATACTCTCTTCCCCATTCTCTGTAGGCTAGGCAGTATAGAAAGAGATTTTCTTTGACATATTCTTCTCAACTGAAAAAAAATTATAGTGGGATTTAGAAGAGCTAAGTGTTCTGTGACAGGTTACTTCAATTCTGTGAGAGGAAAATATTGCTTTATTTCAAATGAAAAAAAATAAAAAGCCTAGATGGCCTAAATCACAATGAGTGAGGCTTGAATGAAATCATCACCCCAACCTATATTTGGTGATTACTGTATGTCAGGTGAACTATTTCATTTAATGTCAACAAGCAACCTATAATATACCTATTATCTCCATTTATAAATGAGGACCTTTGAGCTAATAGAGAACAAATAAGATGTAGGGAGTTAATAGCTAATAAATGGCAACACAGATTTTAGAATCCTATGTTTTATGAAGCTTTGAGAGTCAGCTACATGTGGGCCACACTCTTCCTTTAATAAAACAGCAAAGCAGAAGTTGGATCCACTTTAATTTTAACATTCCCTGATGAGTTAAAATTAAAACAAGAACACAAGGACATTTATTATTAATTGCACATTCATTCATTTTTCATTTGGGCAGACATAATCAAAAGCCAAGTGGTGACTTCCTTGTATACTCATTTTTTATACTCTGCTCATAACTCTTTTAATAATGCAAATATTTATTATGGGCATCCCTGGAGAATCAAAGGTGCCCGACGAAGGGATTTCTAAATACCACGATCCACTGCCGAGTAAAAACACCAGGATACTTCTACTGTTTAAAGGGTCAGAGCCACAGGGTCTGTGAAAAGGGTCACTCCACACAAAACACAAGGCAGAAGGTTATCCAGTTTCTGGAATAAAGTAACAGCGGGAATAATCTTTGCCAACAGAGAGAGAGGAGGCCTGAGGAGAATTTCTCCAGGGAACCTAAAATCACATCACAGGCCAGAAATGGCACCAAAGACAATTATTTCACAATAAACTTGAGTGCTATCAAGGTTCAGCTTTCCAAGGACTGTTTTTCATGCAAATTATTTTTGTGCTACTTTAATACATATTTGAGTATTTATCGCCATATACAAAGCTCCAGACTAGGTTCTGGGAATTTCTTAAAAATGAATATACATTTGGTCCTTCTGACATGAATCTTAGGTAATAGAAACAGGAAAAGTTCAGCTTCTCAAAGAACCCATGCACCACTCTGCTAAAGATTCTGGACTTCATCCAGAGATAAATAGTAAGTAAACCACTGAAAAGCTATATGGTCATACATATGACCAAATAATTACATTTTTTATACATAAATAAAGAAATACATATATATTTATATAAACAGAGGATACACACACACACACACACACACACATATATAGTAATTATCTGGGAGCAAAGTTGAAACCAGAATGAAGTGTGCCTGTAGAGTATGGAATTCCCTTAGGAGATCACTGTAATAGTCTGAACTAAAGTCTAATAAGTACCGCAGTGTGACTGTAGTGACAAGAATCCACTAGACACAATAGATTTGAGACTTTTGAGGTTAAAAACTGCTAGAAACCATGATTGACTGATGTGAGATATACAATGGAAAGAAACGTTTAGAAGGTGTCTGAGCTTTCTGCTTCAGGCACCCAAGAAGATGTTGTAGGGGGGCAAAATGGAGGTAAGAAATAAAGAAAAAAATCATAAATTTTTGGCTATTGGGATAGATGTTGAATTCCATGTTGCTGAGTTTTGTGTGCCTGAGGAATCAAAAAGAAGATGTTTTGCAGGATATGGTGACTTCTTTCACATAGCTCAGGTCATAGACAGTGACATTCAGAATCAAGGCAGAAAAGCTCCTAATCTACTGTAATTATAAGCCCCTATTACAGGGGCTTCTAAAATTATTATTCTGATCACTAAGAGAGAATAGACTGACCCCTAACCAAGAAATAGCATGCACTTTACAACTGACATGGACAAGATGCAATTTAAAGATGTTTTTCTTTTAATAACAGACTCAGTGGAAGAAAGATCTACACAACAGGCTCCCGTTTACTTACTTAATTCATCTATTATTATTGCCGATTTGCTGGCTACAAAACGCTGTGAGCTCCCACTTGTGATCCCCAACAGAACATTTAACCCTGTTCTTTCCTCATAGCTCAGGCCCATTCATGCAACACAGATATAGGGTAACTAGAGAAACAAGAACTGTCATTTAATGAGCAAGATAATGTGTTGGGCACTGTCCCCAGCAATCCAAAGGCATTTGTAAAATGTTTCCAAGAAGCAGTAGAAGTTGTGTATATTAAGAGGACACATCCTAGCTGGGCCCGAAATCCAAGTACTTGGGACTAAAATAGGCAATCACAGGTTGGAAACCAGCTTTGGCAATTTAGCGAGATTCTCAGCAACTTAGACCCTGTTTCAAATTAAAATTTTTAAAGGGCTGGGGGTTGTAGTTCAGAGATAGAATCCCTTGATTTTAACCCCCAGTATCAAAAAATAAAAACAAAAATAAAACAAAAGGGCACAACTTTTATGAGTACTACTTGAATTGTGACCACTAAATCAGCTCTATCGTATCTGTTAGGAAAACATCCTTATAGCGTACGGTAGGAAGCAGTTCTGCATCCAAGAAAAGGGTGGGGGAGGAAGTGGTGTCATCGTCTACAGAGTGCCTCAGTGGGATATTTCTCAGTGAGGGCTTTGGTTTCTCAAACTACACAGATAAAATATTGAAAAATAAAGTTCCTAGACAGGTCTAGCATATGCCACACATTACCATATGAAAATCTCAGGATGAAGACCTTTAATTTGGGCACATTATAGATCTCCTAAGCGGATCAGCTCTATTGCCCAGCTCTTCTGAATTGATGCCTAACTCTCTCTGAGGCTGAGTTTGCAGGTGTGGCTGCCTGCGAGCACTAGCCTTCCACTCAAGAAATGCCTTCTGTGCGGATGCTCACTGTCTCCACAAAGCAACACAGTTCTATTTAAAACTAGTGAGTTTAATACTCCAGAGATCAAATATAATTTCCCTGAGTTGTTCCCACACTTTCACAACTCTAATTATGACCCTGTGGGGAATAGTCATTTTCTTAAAAAAATGTAAAGTACAACATAAAAATTTATGAAGCAAATTATTGCAGGTATAATTGTTCGAGGGTGCAGTGGTCCCGCCGTAGCTCAGTTTCCTCAGTCACTGCCCTTTTACACTTCACTTTATGGTCAGCGTGATGCCTCATTTGAAATGAAAAGAATATTAAAAATAATTTATTAAGATTAAATTGCTTCTAAAGAAGGCAAAATTTTATTCTTTTCGTTTTATAAGAATCCCATTTTAATTTGCCTCTGATGTCATCCCTAGCATGAACTTAGAGATTTAATGGAGTAAGCCATGAAGGCTAATATCAATAAAATGATTAATTTTATATTCAAAAGATTAGTTTGTTGGACTTAGGAGAAAATTTCAGTGGTCAATTATCCCTGGACTTTAGTATATAAAGCTGGCCAAAATAGTTATTCTCATTCCTCACTTACTCCGATGAATTGGGAAATGCATCTGATTATTCTTGATGTATTAAAGGTTAATAGCAAAATAGAAAGACTGCTTTCCATGCCACAAAGAGAGAACAGATGCTTCCCCTAACAAAGCTGATGTTTTAAAAGTATTTACACCTTAAAATACAGTTCTCTGGAATGCATAACCAAGTTAGCCATATGTTCAGGCAGACCTGCTTCTGAACCTTGCCTCTGTCTGTGGTCAAAGAAAACATTTAAACACAGATCAAAATGAGAATAGGCTTCAGTGTTGGAACTGGAGATATTGTTTCAGGCTTTATTTTAAAAACTTAACAAAATAATCAAAAAATAATGTTGACAAAAACAACAGTAAAGTGCCTGCTTTAACTATGGAAACAGGAGTCGTAGCTTTTCCTTTTTTTTTTTTTTTTCCTCAACATATGCTAAAAACATATGAATGATTTGAGGCCACATCTAATGCAACCTAGAATCAGAGACAGTGAAGGAAGCAAATCTAGAGGGATTTAAACAGATGGCCCCTCAATTCCAGCGAGAATAAACGATGTGTCTTAAATTTATGTAGAAAATGAGTGACAGAAGCGGAACTCAGATAAAGAGCATCAATGTGAAGGTCCTCCCCAAATCTAAAATGTCACGCCGTTTGGTTCATGCAAACTGAGTGTTATTATGGAGCAAAACAGACGAGGAAGGTGAGTTAGTTGTGTGAAAATTAATTAGTATGCATTAATAATTCAATAGATACATGGAGGGAGGGAGGGGAGAAAGAATGAAGAGGAGAAAGGGAGAAGAGAGAGGGAGAGGAAGGAGGAGAAGGAGAGGAAGGAAGAGAGGAAGAGGGACTACTACCTATCGGCAATATGTCTCTGCTTTCAAAGAAGTTTACACTCTATTTAGAGATGAAACAAGAATGCAGATCCCCACGTGGTCCAGCGGCAGAAATGAAGGGTAATATCAGAGCCCAAGGACATGCGCTCTGATATCCAGACAGGGTGAAAATGGATGCATCCGAAAAGGAGCTGTCATTTAAGCTAAAACTTAAAGGACACATTGGAGTTAACCAGAAAGGGACAAAAGGAGGTAAGAGGGTTTACACACATGCAAAAGTCTGAAGGGAAGAGGAATAAGGCATCTTTGGTAAAACAAGGCATTATGGATGAGTCAAAGCATGATAGCAAGAAAGGCAAGAGATGGGACCAGAGAGGGGAGAAAACATTAAGTTATGAAGGGACCAGAAAAACATATTTAATCGCTCAGAGATTATTCCAAAGGTAATGATGATCTATTCAAAGATTAGTATAAAGTAGGTGTGATAATTTTTCATCTTCAAACAACTGTTGTTGTTATTGTTGTTGTTGTTGGTGGTGGTGGACTAGAGGAGATCAGAGGCCAAAAGCAAGTCTTATTTTTTTTGGTGGTACCGGGGTTCCTGGAAGCCCTTCTACCTCCGGGCTACACTCCCAGACCTATTTTTACATTTTTATTTGGAAACAGGGTCTCCTAAGCCAGCACGCGTGGCTGGCTTCGAACCTGCGCGATCCTCCTGTCTCTGCCTCCCAAGCGCAGGGATTACAAGCATGTGCCACCACGCCCGGCCAAAAGCAAGTCTTAAAAGACAGAAGGATAAGTATGAGGCTAATTAAGATATACAGGCAAGGAATCAATGGCAGTCTATAAAAAAAAATGTGTCACTGGGCCGGGTGTGGTGGCGCACGCTTGTAATCCCCGTGTTTGGGAGGCAGAGGCAGGAGGATCACACAGGTTCAAAGCTAGCCTTACTGGCTTAAGAGATCCTGTTTCCAGATAAAAATATAAAATAGGTCTGGGAGTGCAGCCCAGAAAAGGGTTTCCGGGAACCCCAGTACCACACACACAAAAGTATGTGTTACTGTAAATATGAAAAAAGATTTAAAAATGTATGAGAAAGAGAATAGACAGTACTCTATGTGAGTAGTAAGATGTTAAGGATAAAGCCTAGATTTCTTGACCATGCAATGGGAAGATGACTAGATCATCTACTGAGAGGGGCATGGCTACTTTCTAGAGATAACTGATGTTCACAATAATTGATGCTTTTTGTTTGAGGACCTATGTACATCCAGGCGGCTACATATCCAGTGGTGTCCATGGAACTTATTAGAGAGATCTGAGCAGGATGTGATGATTTGAAAATTACTAGCCTCCAGTGAGTATTCAAGGTGAGGCAAATTTCAGAAACACCCAAAGAGAATCTGCTCGCGAGAACAAGATGGCTAAGTACAGATCCTTGAGGAACAATGCACAGGGCAACCGACTCGGTTTCTTTTGGGGAAAAGCACATCTTTATTTTATTTTTTATTTTTTATTTTTGGTGGTACTGGGATTCCTGGAAGCCCTTCTACCTCCGGGCTACACTCCCAGACCTATTTTATTTTTGGAAACAGGGTCTCTTAAACCAGCGCGGCTGGCTTCGAACCTGCGCCATCCTCCTGTCTCCGCCTCCCAAGAGCAGGGATTACAAGCGTGCGCCACCACGCCCGGCGTACATCTTTATTTTTAAAAAATTATGATCCTTAAGATGGGCGTGGTGGTGCACACCTGTGATCCTAGTACTTTCGAGGCTAAGACAGGAGGATTGCTGGCTCAAGATCAGCCTCAGCAACTTAGTGAAACTCTCAGCAACACAGTGAGACCCTTTTTCAAAATAAAATAGTCCTAGTGGTGTAGCTCCAAGACAGAGTGCCACTAGGTTCAATCCTCAGTACCCCCCCCATGAAATGATGCTCCTTATGGAAGAGATTCCCTAGAGATTGAAATAAAAAATGAAAGTTTTAGTTCAGTTTGTGCATTGGTCCAATTGGTAATACTAAGTCTTGAAAAGTCTCTCGAGGGTGTTTTGGGATTAAAAATAATACAGAATGCTGGCCTCCAATCTGACTCCTGCCTTTAATGCATGTGGCAACTTGTAGAAGACAAATAACTTTCTTGAGACTCAGTTTCCCCCTCTATACAGGAGGAAACCTCTGTAACTCAGAGAATGGCTGTGAAGAAGAAGTGCTGCTCCAGATTGGAGAGCTGGAATCACCTAACATATTATCTGGAACATAATGGAAGTTTGATGAATGTCAGCTGCCATTCTTTTCACACACTTATCTCAATGAGCCAAATGGTTTAGTAAAACATATAGTGGACATAGAAAAACCTTTTATCTAGTTATTTTAATGCATGCATATTAAAATAATTTTAAAAATTAGATTAAATTTAATGTGTTGAATCATCTTCCCTATATATGAAACATATTTGATCCTTACTCTAGCACCAAAGAGAAATTATCTATTTATATTCAAGGTCAACTTGGTTTCATGGGCCATAATAGAGTCAATATTTTTCAGTTCATTGACTTAGCCATTGGGTAAGCCAAATCACCCATTAAAATACCATGGCCTGGTTATTTTAAGTTGCACAGATATAGCTCAACTAAAAGCTGAAACAAAATTGCATTCTGGATTATATAATTGGATTTGGCATTTTACATGTGAATTGTTTTGCTATAGGTTTGAGATTGGTGTTACCGACAAATGAACATATCTGCTCTTCAATTTAATATGCTGGAAACTGAAAATACGTAATTTTGTGCAGCTCAGCTTATGCTCAGTCCCTTCAGGATAGTAATTGCAAGGCTTTAAAAGAAGGAATAACTCAGGTTAAGGGTTCATTGCTTCTCAATGACCCAAGTCCTGGATTTGAGGAAGCCATTTCTACAAAAGATACCAGATCAGTGTTTCCCTAACCTTTCTGTTTAAAGAGCAATTGGAAATTATGATGCTGAGCAGAACACCCTAAGTTACAACATGTTAAACTTAAAAATAATTAAAAACGTTATTTTTATGTAATCGATACCATCTTAGATTAGTGGGAGGTAGCAAGCAATTGATTAAGGTCGCAAGTTCTGGAACCAGACCATATATTACAAATGGAGAAACTGAGACATCCATAAATTAAAGTCCTTGCCCAAGGTCATACAGTTATTAAGTGGCAAGGCCAAAATTCAAGCCCAAGCAATACTAATAGCAAAGCTGTTTGAGAGTAGTTTTAAGATTTAATAAGTTATGGGAAGTTTTAGCAGAGTGTCTGGCTATTGATATATGTTGCATCTTTACTATATAACCAAGACATTATTCAGAGCAATATCTAAAGAAACATACAAGTAAGAATAAGAATATTCTATTCATTATATTGATTTTCTTCCCCCAATTTTGGAAAAGTCTTTCATGAATGTCATCTTCTCAGAGAGAACATTCCTGATCCCTCTGTTTAGAAAAAGCCTCCTTTGTTTTAATTCGAAATCAAACCACCATCCTGTTTATTTTCTTCAGGACACAAATAATAATATGTAATTGTTTTGTTTGCTTTTTTTTTTTCCTCCTGGAACAAAAACTCAATTAGAAGTGGGATTTCTCTATATTGTGTCGCTGTTCATTCATTAGTTGCTTAATTCAATATTTGGTATCTATTTGGTGTTTAACAAATATTTGTTGACTAGATTAATAAAAGACATAAAGCTGTTATATTCCACTCTTATTTGGTGCCTTATCTACAGAAAGATTCAAAAAATTGGCCCTTAATTTATAAAATGCAAACTATGGGCATTTCTACCCAGGGAGGTAGTGCGAAGGTCCTAAGAGGATGGACAAAGGAGGCCCTTGTGGGATAAGAAGGAGCCCCTGTAGGTAGTGTAAATGCACAGGAGAAAGAAAATCTCACAAGCACTGGGATAATCAAAGCTAATATTAGCTCCTGCCTGATCCTGAAATAGACTCCTAAGCAGTCTCTTTGTCCCTGCTCCTCCACATGGTTGCCAGATTTCTGAAATAGAAATCTCGCCCACTTTGCCTGCTTAGGACTCTGCAGTAACTCCACGAGGCTCTCTAAATTAAGAACAAGACTTGTGGCAGACACATCAGAACAGACCTTCTTTGTCAAGCTACATAGTTTTTTCACAGTTTCTCCGTGGACCCAGGATTATTATGCTAGATGTGTCTGTAGAAGATTTGCAATTCCAAGAACATCCGGCGCACCCATTTGCCCATGGCTTTTCATATTTTTCTGCGTGTTCTTCTGCCTAGAATACTTGGCTCTATCTTTAAAAACTTGTTTCAGTACCCCAGGTTCTGAATACTGCACAGAGACATTTGTCCTAAAGGGTTGCTGCCAACTACACCTCAGTTTTCATGGTCATCCTTTGGATATCAGTTGGATGAAACACACAAAGATCCAGGTAGCTTTACTAAGTATAAAAACAGTAAAGCCTCTGAAATAAAGGTATTGAAAAAATCATATTCAAGAATAAAAACTGCCAAGTGTGGCGCATACACTTGTAATCTCAGTACTTGGGAAAGCTGAGATCGAAGGATCAGAGGTTCAAGGACAGCCTCAGCAATGTAGTTGAAAGAGAAGGAGAAGGAGAAGGAAAAGACAAGGATGAGGATAAAGAAGGAGGAGGAGGAGGAGGAGGAGGAGGAGGAGGAGGAGGAGGAGGAGGAGGAGGAGGAGGAGGAGGAGGAGAAGAAGAAGAAGAAGAAGAAGAAGAAGAAGAAGAAGAAGAAGAAGAAGAAGAAGAGGAAGAAGAGGAAGAAGGATGTGGTGATACACGCTTATAATCCCAGTACTTGGGAGGGTGAGACAGGAGGATCCAGGTTCATGGCCAGCCTCAGGTACTTAGTGAGGCCATCTGCAACTTAGTGAGACCCTGTTTCCAAAATAAGGAATTAAAAAATTGGGTTGGGAGTGTAGCTTGGGGGTAGAATGTCCCTGAGTTCAATCTCCAGAACCACAAAATAAAAAAAAAAAGAAAGAAACATTGTCCTCGCTATAACATCACCTGTATTAGTTTCCTGGTTATCAATTTTAAAGGTATCTTTATATTATTATGCAAATATCAGTTCCCTCATTTTTCAGTATTATTTTTTCCAGTTAAGCCATGAAGCCTCTTTGTGCAATTTCTACACTAGATTCATCTCTTCCCTGAAGGCCAACCATGAGCTCATATATACAAAAAATGTCCAGAGCTTGAAAATGAGTATTTTTGCTATTGTCCTTATTTTTTTTTTTATTTTTGCTTTCAAATTTTTGTTTTCTTCGCTCTTTGGTATTTTTGGTACTACAGATTGAACCCACGGGCATTTCTACCTCTGAGCTACACTCTAACCTTTTCTACATTTTGTTGTGTTTTGTTTTGTTTTGAAACAGGGTCTCAGTAGGTTGCTAAGAGTCTCTCTAAGTTGCTGAGGCTATCCTCAAAGCTGCCATCCTCTCGTCTCAGCTTCCCAAGTCTGGGATCACAGTCATGAGCCACCATGCCCAACTGAGTTCAGATTTTTGAAGAGATCATTCTTTTGTAATTTCTGCAGATGAGTAAAGGCTGGTATAAGGCACACACTCACATTTCAATATTCAGTTATTGAGGAACCAAATTTAAATCATTGTATTATATGTGAAACAAGAAAATGTGAGAAAAGGAAGGAACACACAAAAAGAGTGTGCTGTGTGCTTCTAAATGACATATATGTGTGTTTGTGTGTTAGCCTAATATGAAAATTGGACAAAAATTGCTTACACAGATTATATGTTATTCTTATTATCTGAGGTGGCTATGTTCTGGGGAGTCATCACAGACACTAAATAAGCAAATTCTGAACCACAGCTCCTCGTGAACATTCGAGTTGAGTTTCTAGGAGCCTCTCTCACAAGATTTTCAATAACCAGTCAATATATAACCTTGTTTTATTTGTATTTCTGTTTGAAGACACCTTATTTAGTATACATTATTGATTCATTAACAGTGCCTGCACAACCCACAGCACAATAACTGATGTATTTATCTAATATGTCATATACTTCTCTGTAAGGCACACTACAGCCTGCTTGTACTGACAAAATGCTGGGCAGCACTTCAGTATTATACTTGTAGGGTGTGTGTGTGTGTGTGTGTGTGTGTGTGTGTGTGTGTGTGATAGAGCAAGAAAGGCCAAGAATTGATCCCAGGGGCATTCTACCTTCAAGCTACACCTCCAACCCTATGTTACTTTTTATTTTGAAACAGGATCTCAGTAAGTTGCTGAGGGCCTGGCTAAGTTGCTGAGGCTGACCATGAACCTGGCATCCTCCTATCTCAGCCTCCTAAGTACTGGGATTGCAGGTGTGTGCCATCATACCTGGCTATTGTAGGCTTTTTTAAATAGCAAAATGAACAAAAAGCACATAACTGAAAAATGTGTGGCATTAAAATAGATTGCAAAACTGACAACTGTTTACATTATGAGACCTGGAAAAAGATGGAATGTTGACCTGTTGGACCTCAGCTGGAAATGTACTACTCATGATGCTACTTGCATTTTTTGATGCTTTTCATATATGCGTATGCAGTTCCATGTGGCCAGTGCATTCACACATGCATGTCCAGTGACCACAAAGACACCTCCACTGTTGAGATGAAGGTTACAAATATGTTTTGGCGAGCAGGTGAATTTACAAACAAAAAATTCCTGAATAATGAGGATTCACTTCATGCCTCTGTGCGTATATGTGTGTGCGTTTATACAATTGTATATAATGTCAAAAATATTTAATTTGGCATGAATTAAATCTGTAGAGTTGATGGTTTATTTTTTTATTTAATTTTTTAAGGAAAGGCAGGCTGCCATGTGCAGTGCCTCATTTGGATATGTCTGGAGTCTTGGAAACTTGAGTACCCTACAAATGAACCTTGAGAGCTTGTTTGGAGGTTCTAGCAGGGGAGTGCAACTACTCTAGACCCTTGACCAAAGACAGGTCCTGCTCCATTAGGGGAAGGTTGTCCTCTTCAACCAAGCACTCGGCTTCTGGAGGGACCCACATGGAGTGGTGAAGGAGGAAGAAGACACCCACCTAGCCAGCCAGATCAGCCAAATCAACTCTGTCGATCAGTGGGGTGACAAGTGTTGCAGCCAGATCACCCTCACATCCATCCGAGTTGATGCTTATCTTGTACCCTATTTGCCTGTCGCATAAAAGAAACTAAGACGTATAATTAAAATGACAGAATAGAACTCTTCGTGTCTTTTATCTTTATTTAATCATGGTCTAAGAAATGGTAGCTAGAAGTTCTTTTTCAGGAAGTAGGTTTCTATTGTTTTATCTTCTGATATAACAGAAAGCATTTTTGCAATTTTTAAGAATAAATAAATATATATATTATCCTTGGCAAAAATATGAAAATGTGAAGAGAAATCAAGTATGGATCATTATTCTTCCTAAGAGATAAAGAGCACTCAAAATTGATGCCCTTTCAAACTTTTATTTTATGTAATGAATATTCAGGTGTGTAAATATTTTTGAAAATAATATTGAAATTGTACTCTTGTCTATTCAGCTTTCACTGATGTTTGTTTGTTTGTTTGTTTGTTTGTTTGTGATGCTTGGGATTGAACCCAGGGGCATTTACTTCTGAGCTACACTGCCAATTTTATTTTTCACTTGAATACAGGGTTTAACTAAGTTGCAGAGGGCCTTGCTAAGTTGCTGAGGCTGGTCTCTAACCTGGGATCTTCCTGTCTCAGCCTCCCAACTAAGGGATTGCAGGCATGCACCATCACATCCACCTTCATTTTTAAAAAATTAATGCCATTGCAGCATCTGTCTCTTCCTTGGATTTCAGCTTTTTTTCTTTTTCTCCCTCCTGATCTCTGTTTTCTTTTTTTTTTTTTAATTTATTTTTTATTGGTGCAATGTATTCATACATCATAGTGGTATAAAGAAAATACTTTTGTGGACATACATGCACATCTCGCCATACCCATCTGAGGTTGCCGAATATATATGCTCAAGTCTCATGGATCTGCTGCCTTTGTTGATTAAATGCATATAATGGCCTCTACTGGGGAGATTTAGAAGAAAAAAAAAAAGACTACACTGCTTGATTTTCATCTCTCCAAGTTTTGTATTCCTCGAGAGATTCTCACAGAGCTAAAGAAAGAATCATTTTTGAAAGTGCAAAGAAGCTTACACTAAAATAGATTGCCCATATCATAATTGACCTTTGAGTAAATGCATACATTTCATAGCAATTCAACTCAATCAAATTTTCCGGGAAGACATTTTCACACAACTTCAACACCAGAATTAAAGTTTTAAGATGTACATTTTAGCAACTCTCCGAAAGCCAAAAAGTTCACTCTCCCTGTTCAATCTTTCTTGACATTATTGTTTTTCAATACAATGAGAGTTAATGTGGACTTTTCTGTCTTTGTGAATCACAAAAGGTATCCTGGGCTGCATGAAAGGAGCAATTCTCACTCTTTTGTTCTCGTAGGTGTTGCGTGATTATCTTACAACAGGCAATTACTAAGCAAATTTAATCACCTAAAAGTATATATAGAATACTATCACAACACAATTCTCAGATGGGCTCAACTGATACTCAAAATTTCTAATTTTGCTAATATTTTATTCTTTGCTCTAACAAGACGAAACTGAATAGTTCAAAAGAATCAAAGAAAACTTAAATAATTATGAACAATTAAATGAATCGAGTCCATTTCTTAAAATATCATAACATACATTCTCATTTGTTTATTATGTGAAAAGAATTAATTAACCAACTCATAAAAAATTATAAGAGGAAAAAATAATGTGTCATACACTGACATATTCCGGATTCTTTGGATGCCTTTTAAATTGCATGTAGTCATTGGTTAATTGTTGAAATTAAGTTAATTTTAGGATGTTAGTCCCCAAGTATATTCAAAAAGTTAATCATTAAAAGTTATTTACAGCTGGGCGTGGTGGCGCACCCTTGTAATCCCCTTGGGATTACAAGCTTGGGAGGTGGAAACCTCCCAAGGTAATTGGGATTACAAGCTTGGGAGGTGGAAACAGGAGGTTTGCGCTGGTTCGAAGCCAGCCTCACTGGCTTAAGAGACCCTGTTTCCAAACAAAATATAAAATAGATCTGGGAGTGTAGCCTGGAGGTAGAAGGGTTTCCAGGAACTCCAGTACCACCAAAAAAATAAGAAAAATTAAAAAGTTATTTACATATTGAAATGGATTTAAATTGGCACAGGGGCCACATTTTTTAAATTTATTTTTATTGGTGCATTGTAATCATATATCACATTGGAATACAAGACTTGAGAGGATATACAAGCACACATCATCCAATTAGCCCTCATCCAGCCCCCATCCCATTCCCTCCCCCTCCCTCGATCCCATGCTTGTTTGGTGATTAACTTTGATACATTTGTTTATGTACCTCCTGCGTTTTAAAGAGGCTCCGTCCTCCCCTATTCCATACCCTCTGATTGGTCACCTCAATTGCTTCACTATAGGGCCCTTTCTACAGCTCGACTTCTTCCTGTTGGCCCTTTCCTCCTAGTTATTGCTGGTTAGGGGAAGCATCTGGTTTTTATTTTCTGCAGTATTTCTCTGTGCGATCCCACTCTTGACAGCCCCAGTTGTGGCCTGGCTACCCGGTAGACTGATCCAGACCTCACTGGCTCAAGCAGCGGCCTTGTCTCATGGGAGGCCCTGATTCTGGTCTCACTGGGGTCACATTTTTTTAACCACAAATTTTTTTTAAAAAAACTTTATTTTCAATCCTCTAGAAATGAAAAATAATATTGCGTTTGCATCTAAAAGTATTTAAAATCTTACTGTAAATTTATTCAACAGAACCAGGTTCAAAATCAATCTGAAAAATTCCCAGTTCAACAAGCCAGAAAGCGTAATGATTTTCTTCAAGTCTAGAAGTCTTGCTTCTCTGATTTGCCATCCCTGGCCCTTACAGCAGTTTTACCTGACTGCTCAGTATACCTATTTGCTCCTTGTCATGGAATATTTCTATACATAAGGTATGGTTTTTAATCAACCACCTTTAGCAATCAAATAATCATACTGATACCCCTGTAGATGCTAAATATTGCTGCCCTAAGCAATATTTTCATTCTCAGAGAAAAAGGCAGTAGAGTATATACTGTTATTACCTTTAAACATGATATTTAAATTTTCTTAAGTACTTATCAAATCCAGGGCCTCTGCTGGACAATTTACCCACATTATTTCATTCCCTTCTCACAAAAGTCATACAAGGTCAGCTGGGTATGGTTGTGCATGCTTGTAATCCCAATACTTGGGAGACTGAGACTGGGGGACTATAGGTTCAAAACCAGCCTCAGCAATGCAGCAAGGCTCCCAGAAACTTAGTGAGAGGTTGTTTCAGTATAAAATAAAATCGATTTGAGGGTGTAGCTCAGAGATAGAATGCCTCTGGGTTGAATCCTCAGCACCACATACACACACACACACACACACACACACACACAGTCATACAAGGTAACTATTGGTTATATGTGCCTTTGGAAAACTTTATAAAACTTAGTAGTCTCATATGTAAAATAAGAGCTAATCAGTAAATACTAAACAAGAGAGAGATGATTCAAATCCAGGTCTGCAGACATCATTCTCAAACTTGAAGTTAAATCTACTTTGCCTTTCAGCGCTTCAAACTAACTGGACAAGTATGTAACTTACCAGTTTACTCATCTGCACAATCAAGCTAATAGGCTTACTTTATAGGAATACTGAGAGGATGGGTGTGGGGATGTTTAAAAGGGGGGCCTAGCGCGAGCTCATTGGAGGTACTGCCCTCTGAAGGTATTGACAGTCCTCCTGGGACCCATGTCAGAGGTCTTCCCTGGGAGAGAGATGGTTGTAAAAGAGGAAGACTGGTCCCCCCCTGGTTTCTCTCTGGCTCCTGTCTCATCTCATTGCTCCCACCATTGTGATCTCCAACCATGTGGTCCTGATCAGATCCAAGCCAATGCTGATGACATTCATTGAACCTCCTATGAGCTATTCCTTGAACCAGACCTATGAGCTAAATAAACCTCTTTTCTTTATATATTACCAACCTTAGGTATTTTGTTATAGCAATGGAAAACAGGACTAAAGTTACACAACAACTGATTTTTTTAATCAATTAATGACACAGCAAATTGACATCAAATTAAGGTTAAAAACATGTAGTTTGGTGTTTTTCTTATATGCCACAATTACATCCCTAGAAATATTCTTAAAAGGCATCAACAGAGTTAAACATAAATGGAGTATGTGTTAAGTAAGCAATAAAATTAGTTAACCAACTTCTTACTATATACTTTTTCTAAACAGACTCATATTAAATGTTCTTCTCAGTAAGATGTTGATTTATAGCAATATTTAATGTGGCAAGTAAGTTCCATCTTATTATATTTTGGTTAAGGAAGAGTCTTAATTTTCTGGGATGTATTGACTAGAAGTCTCCTGTGGAGTCAGTCTTGTCAGTTGGTTTATTAGTTAATTAAGTGTCATTTTATACTTTATTTTCTAAATTTCAGGCACTCAACAGAGCTCACTCTAAGATTCTCTTCTCTATTAGCTATCTCCATAATTAGTCTCATCTTAGAATACCTATTATTCAATGCACAATAGAACAGAACAATTAATTTGGACCACATGCAATTATGTTGAAAGGTCAGGTGCTACCCATAATAAAACTCTGTTCCAAAATGTGTTTGGGGAGAGCATTAATATGGTTATCCAAGAGACTTTTTAGGGGCAGAAAATCTCCAAATGCAATTAAATGGGCTGTAAAATAATCACTAGCAATTTTTCATTTTTAAAGTAGGAGGCTTTTTGAATGTTGTACAAAATGAATACTTCTAAGACCAATCAACTTTGGGAGATTTACATCAGGAAGTGACAAATTCATACCCTAAAGCTAAAAAGCACATTATTTGGACTGAAACTTCCTGTGTGAGTTTCAAAAGTTGTAAAGAGCTTTCCTGGAGCAGTCACTACAAACCCCTCAAATGCACTTAATAAGGAAAATGCTGGATTTATCCATCTTGGGTAATTTTAACTATAGAGCCATAAAAATTACAGTTAGAAGTATAGATGTGTGGATTATAAAGAATCCCCTGTATCCAAATGTCCATGAATTTATAATTCTGTATTCTTCAACAATATTATGTTTGCCTGTTAAATGCAAATTTCTGAAGTAGATTTCACTCTGGAGGAAATTCCAAAGGTACCTCTGTCGCTATTAAATGTGTATGTATATTTTATGGCCCTAGGCAGGTTTATAAAATGCTCATTGTTTCCCTCATTTGGGGGAGATTCTGCTGATAGAAGAAAAATGATGGAGACACAGAAAGGCAGAAAAGTACAATATGAATCAACAACAAAACACTTTTCTTTGCGCTAACCTATTATAACACACATGTAGAGACAAACAATATTTTAGTTTAAGATGAAAGGGAAGAAATATTACAGTAGGAGTGATGAGGTATCTTATTTATTTCATGGTAACAAGAAAACATTAAACATGAATCTTTATAAAGGTACACTTCATTCAAGAATCATGCATGCATTAAACAAATATCTATTGTGTGATGTAGCAGTGATTATGTGAAGTAAAGCATGATTAAGATATAGTCATTACCAATGATTTGCCTTTATAACGGAAATATTGAGAGTCCATTTGCATGCCATATATAGGTTTGCACTCTGAAAATAGATCTCAATTTCAATCTTTATCCAACTTTTTACTAGCTATATGACCTTGGGCAAGTTCCTTGGGGTCTATTTTTCACATCTGTAAAGTGATCGTTTAAATACTAGTAACTACCAGGTACTCTCAATTTCTAGTGACAGGATAATTAGCTCAAACTAGCTTAAACAAAAAGGGCATCCATTTGCCCACGTAACCCAGGACCTGAGAGGTTAAAGGTAGAATTGACCTTGAGAAGACCAAGAGCCTAGGACTTAAAATCCTGTGAATTTTGGATTTCAGAAGTCCATACCATTATTAGTAATTGGTACATTATTATCAGAACAATTTTCTCCTATATTTTCATGGTATTTTTAGAGCTCTTACTCCACTAAGTCAGAAAAGAAAAAAATTATTTTCTTAAAGCATAAAATAGGAAAAAATTTGAATGTTTATTTAGAAGGGGTCTGTGCAAATAACTTGGAAGTTAACCTCCATTAAATTCTTGGGAGAATCCATATTTTACTAAATCACAAATTCCAAAGAGTAAAGCACTTTGCTTCTTTCATCCACAAAACCCATCTTTGATTTACTAAGTAGGTCCTACATAAATACCCTGAATTGGGTGTGTGAGTTGGTCTGGGTGTGTATGTGTGTGTGTGCACCCATGCATGTGTGTATATGAAGAAGCGTGGTGGGGTTCTGGTTTGGATCTGAAATGTTCTCCTAAAAAAGCTCATGTGTTAAAACCCTGGTCCCAGTGTAGCAAGGTTCAGAGGTGGACATGGCTGGAGAAGGTGGATCACTGGAGGCATAGCCTTTAAAGCTATATCTACCCCACACCCCTTCTCTTTGCTCTCTCTGTTTCCAGCAGCCCTAAGCTGAGAGCAGCTTTCCTCTGCCAAGCGACTATGACATTTCTGGCCCGGAGCTGGCAGACCATGGACAGAACCTCTGAGTCTGTGAACTCAGTACACTTTTACTCCTCTAAGTTGTGCTTATCAGGTCTTTTGGTCACAGCGACAGAAAAGTGGACTTTAACACCTGGTTACTTCAGAGCCCACGTGAAAACCTGTCAAAGTCTTCCTATTTCATAGATTGCCAAGTCTAATCTCATTAGCACAGGACCTCACAAGGTCCTTTGCAATATGCCCTGCAGTCTACCTTCCCATCTTTCCTCTCTGTTCACTCACTTCAGTTACATCTAATTAACTGACATTTTCAAAAATGCCGGACACTTCTCCATCTCCAAGTTTATTTTTAAGAACACATTTCTTTCTTGTTGAGGTGATTTTTACATTTTCGCGTTTTAAAAAGCCCTCCCCATCCTTTGGGGCCCAGTTTAGATAGATCCTCCACCAGGGAGTGTTTTCTTACCTGCCTATTCTGAAGTTATTTGAACAGGCATATTTAGTACCTAAAATATCCAAAGTGTTTGAGGTAAAATGATGGATACAACATACTGCTTTTTTGAAGAAACTCACCTTTTAATGGGTTAGGTTTTTCTTTCTTTTTTTTTTTTTTTTTTTGCAGTACTGGAAATTAAACCCAGAGGCATTCTACCTTTGAGCTACACCCCCAGCCCTATTTTTTTATTCTTTATTTTTTTGAAACAGGGTCTCACTAAGTTGAGTAGGGCCTCACTAAACAGCTGAGGTTGGCCACAAACCTGTGATCTTCCTGCCTCAGCCTCCCAAGTACTGGGATTACAAGCATGCGCCACTACACTGTCTAGATTTTTCTTTTTATAAGGAAATTAGTATTCAGAATTTATTTATTTTATTTTCATATACTTTCATTGGTGCATTATAGTCTCACATCATAATGTAAATCATAGTGATAGCAACATACATGCACCCAGCACTTGGTGGGCTTTTCCCCAGCACCCTTTCCATGCTCTCCCCTTCCCCAAACAGGGTATTGAGATTGATATTGGTTTTCTCACATATGCACATAATGTCAATAAAAGTGATTCCTTCATTGTTCTCCCTCTTCCCTTCCCTTCCTCTGGACCAGATGGAGTTATACATAGAGTACAAAAGGAGCTGCCCCATCCAGGCTGGGGACAGCAAGGATGCTTCCTGAAGGATGATCCTCTATGCCACTGTTACTCTCCTACTATGTCTCATTGAGTTCCCAAGAGAAACTCAATGAGGGTGTGCAGGTCTGTCTTCTCATTTAAAATATTAGTAATAACATAAGTAATAATCATAACAAAATTGGAGTACCTATTATTTGCCAGTTCCTGGGCCATTTTTTTTCCCACAGACTAGCTCAATTAATATTACTAGTTGCATCTCTATGAAGAAATTAAGCAGCCGGGCGTGGTGGCACACGCTTGTAATCTCAGCATTCGGGAGGCTGAAACAAGAGGATTGTGGTTCGCGGACAGCCTCAGCTACTTAGTGAGGCCCTCCGCAACTTAGTGAAACCGTATTTCAAAGTAAAGAATAAAAAATAGGGCAGGGTGTGTAGCTCTGAGGTCAAATGCGCCTGGGTTCCATCCCTAGACCCTCAAAAAAAAAAAAAAAAAGAAATGTAAGCATGCCAGGCATGGTGGCACACCTTGTAATATCAGCATTTGGGAGGCTGAGACAGGAGGATTGCAGTTCATGGACAACCTCAGCTGCTTAGTGAAGCCCTTTGCAACTCAGTGAGACCCTATTTCAAAATTAAAACTAAAGCCGGGCGTGGTGGCGCACGCTTGTAATCCCCGCGCTTGGGAGGCAGAGACAGGAGGATCGCGCAGGTTCGAAGCTAGCCCCACATACTGGCTTAGGAGACCCTGTTTCCAAATAAAAATGCAAAAATATGTCTGGGAGTGTAGCCCGGAGGTAGAAGGGCTTCCAGGAACCCCAGTACCACCAAAAAAAAAAAAAAAAAAAAAAAAAAAAAACTAAAAAATAGGGCTGGGGGCATAGCTTGGAGGTAGAATCCACTAATAATAATAATAATAATAATAATAATAATAATAATAAAGCATGACCTAAGCTGGGTGTGGTGGTGCACGCCTGCAATCTCCATCCCTGGGAGGCTGAGACAGGAGGATCACAGCTTCCAAGGCAGCCTCAACAACTTACGGAGAACCTATCTCAACATTAAATAAATGAGAAAAGAAAGGAAGAAAGGAAAGATGGATGGATGGATGGATGGATGGATGGATGGAAAGAAAGAAAGAGAAAGAAGAAAGAAAAGAAGAAGTTAGTCAGAGATAGAATACCCTTGGTTTCAGTCTCCAATACCAAAAATATCAAACAAACCCATAATCTACTTGGAAGTAGATTTGTTTATCTTTTTTAGTATGAGCATTAGTTCCAGTGCCTAGCATATATTTATTAAATAAACAAACAAGCGGCTAAAGGAATACCTGAGTGAAGTTTTATTTTTTATTTATTTATTTTTTATTTATTTATTTATTTATTTATTTATTTATTTATTTATTTATTTTTGTGGTACTGGGGTTCCTGGAAGCCCTTCCACCTCCGGGCTATACTCCCAGACCTATTTTTACATTTTTTAAAATTTGGAAACAGGGTCTCCTAAGCCAGCGCGCACAGCTGGCATCGAACCTGTGCAATCCTCCTGTCTCTGCTTCCCAAGCATGGGGATTACAAGCGTGCACCACCACGCCCGGCTACCTGAGTGAAGTTTTAAGGCTTGCTAGATGTACTGCCCTATGACATTTACCAGCAATAAACAGGTTCCTAGCTAAATGTTCTATTGTTTTCTTAAGATGCTTTGGGTCCTTTTTCTCATTTACTCCCCACATGCTAATTTCCACTCACTGTCCAACATTTCCATTTTTCTATTTTTTTCATGCTGTATTTTTAACACTCGAGATTATTGATATTTTCCTGCTGAAGTTTGTTCTTAGTGACAGCTGTGGAATACATCTCAGAGCAAGGAGCAGTGGTCGCTTCCTGAGACCGACCCTAACTTTCTCAGGAAAAAAAAAAGTACTGCATTTTTTCACCACGGGTCTCATTTCACAACAAACGTAGGGGATAAGATGACAGAATCCTGGGCTTTTATCCCGTGTCTCATTGTTCATCCTCCTAAGTATAGAGGAGAAGATTTGGATTATTCCAAATGAAAGACAGCGAAGTAGATGTCTCTGACACATGAAGCCACCATATCAGAGTTTCTTAGCAATGATAATCCTGTCACAGCTGTTAGAATTTAGTCCTTTATCCATGTGACATTTTAACAGGAGGCGAATCCAAGTCATTATGAACAGATAGAAACCATTGCATCCAAAATGGCTTATATTAGCAACTTCATCCTGCTGGCAAGCCTTGTTTCAGAAACTGGTAAACATTATTCTTTCGCGTTTGAGTTTTTTCCCCCTCCACAAATCTGAGCCTACTTCAGGCTTTTATCCTATAAAAATTTTAAATGCCAGCTTAAAATGTTCATTTAATCACATCCTAGGAGGTGAGAGATGGAAAGATATGACCACTTTACCAGCTAAGTGATGGAGAAAAGAGCGGCTGTGTTTGCTTGCTATTCATGTTCTCTCCGTACCAGCAGCCTCAATATCAGAGTGAGGAGGGAGCCGTGGATATTGTAGAATAAATTGGATGGATATTTGGGAAAGGCATTTTAGTAGAAGGAGAGTAAGAGCTTTCAAGTAAATTACTAGTGTACATCTATATTTCCCAGATGACTCTGAATTCTTTATACAAACTGACATGGGTTGGATAAATATATTACTATCCTCTTTACCTGATCCAAACAAGAAACAGACAGAAAAGGTGTGAAATTTAAAAAGTAAATGAAAACAAACACATGATAAGGGACAGTTTGCAGTTCCAAGGTCTATAATGTGGAAGCGTCTATAGACACACATCCCCAGCCTTACATAATGCTGGCAATTATTCTTACTTCTCTTCCCCTGGTGGGTAAGTGCTCAGCTAATGATGCTTGCTGAATGAATTATGAGAAAGGAGTGCGCTTTTTATTTTTTTCCTTTTGGATAGGCAGACCTGTTTTCAAACCAAAGGTACAACAGTAAAAGCTACTAAAAAGATACAATAAAACAACATACGCCAGACAGCATTGCAAGGTAGAAATGCACAATATTGTGGGGAATTATTGTGATAGGTATTTGTACCTGCGTACCATTTAAACTTCCCAGGCAGGATTTACTTATACTGAAATATACTTGCTTTTGCTTTTCTTGAGATCTTCTGACTACAGTGAGCAAAAGAATCAGTTGAAGATAAAACCAATAAGAAAGGGGACATCGAGTCAATCAGTAATCAGTACTTGTTTCCAGTTGTGCCGAAAAACCATGATGTGTACTATTCTCTGGCCTAGAACTTTCATCGTATTGTGTTCTATCTCCCATCATAGGCGTCATATGACCCTCAGGCAACTGAGCTTAACTCTCAGTTTTCACAAGGTACCTTGTACATATCCCAGGGCTATCAGAGGCCCTACAATTCGAGCTTTGCACTAAGACAGTGGTGTCCAGCTCTTATTCATTGCATCACAAAAACAAAATTTTAAGTATAAATTGAGTACCTGAAACATATAAAGTGAAAACATGAAACAGGTTGATTTGGAAGTAAAGAAACCCATGAGCCACTCTTTCAACCCCTCTCCTCCCTAAGAGAAGGCGTGCAACCATCAGGCCTATTCAAACTATCCGACTAGACCGGTTATGAAGAAGCATGATGCCTAAAGGGTCTCCCTTAGTACTGAAGGCTAACGGAATGAGAGAACACGGGAGCTGACACGAAAGACCAAGGTGTACGTCCTGGCCCTGACAGGAACCTGAACATGAATGGGAACCTTTCTAGATAAAGAAGAGGCATTCGTGCTAGCCTTTGTTTACAGTTTTTCTTTTACACACCATAAAATTTATACGTATATCTTCAGATGTTCAGTGACTCGGCCAATATCAGATAATATAGAAGTGACCCCCCAAAACTCCACCCTGACCTTGTCAGTTGAAGCAGGCGCTCATCACAATATTTCCTGAAATTCTAAGAGTCACGGGTTCAACACTCATGTCAAGGGAGAAGAGGATCTTGATTTGAAAGCTTATTTTAGGAGGGAAGGGAAGAAGAGAGGAAGTAAGTTGGAAGGAGGAAGGAAGGAAGGAAGGAAGGAAGGAAGGAAGGAAGGAAGGAAGGAAGGAAGGAAGTAAATGAAGAAAAAAGTGAGAGAGAGACAAGGAGAGGGAGAGGAAGGAGATAACTATCTAGCTCTCTATTTTTGGCCTTTTTAGCTGTCTTTCTGTAATAATTCTTTACTGGTCCTAGGATAGATTTTTTTTTCCTCTCAGAGCTCTTACCTTTTGTTCTTGAAATTTCTAAAATAAATATAACAACAAAAGAGCAACTACGTGTGTGTATCTGTTCTAACTCTGAGCTACATCTCCAGCCTTTTTTTTTTTTTTTTTTCTTTTTTTGGTGGTTGGGGGTGGAACCCACAGGCTTTCTACCTCTGGGCTATACTCCCAGACCTTTTTTATATTTTATTTGGAAACAGGGTCTCACTAAGTTGCTGAAAGCCTCACTAAGTAGCTGAGGCTGGCTTTGAACTCATGCAATCCTCCTGTCTCAGCCTCCCAAGCGCAGGGATTACAAGCGTGCGCCACCACGCCCGGCTTCCAGCCTTTCTTTTCAATGTTTTATATTTGAAATAGGGTCTCGCTAGGTTGCTGAGCACCTCGCTAAGTTGCTAAGGCAGCTCCCCAACATGTGATCCTCCTGTCTCAGCCTTTCAAGTAATGGGATTACAGGCATGCATCACCATTTCCAGCCACAACTATTTTTTTTTTAATATGCATTGTTCTGGACACTCAATACTTAATTCTCAACATATATAGCAAAAAAAAAAAAAGGAGGTGATACTTTATGCCTTTTTCAATTGTGAGAACTGGGACAAAGAATAGCATTCAAGTAATATACCAATATTCTCGATGCCCATATGTTTTGAGTACAGGCTGCTATTAACTGAAAGCCACCTTCTTATAAGAAGTGCCTCCTGCTGGCAAGAACTAGGGCATCTGGAAATGTGTGAGAAGCCACGCCTTTCATCCTGATATAGAGTTACAAATCGATGGCCCCCTTCCTCAAGGTGAGACAACCCTATGGCTGTGCATGGGATGAGACTTGCAGCGTGATGGAGTGGGAATGTGGGTGGACTTTGTCCATACAAAGCAACTCTAAAGATGAGCAAAAGAGTCAAAATTAAATTTTTCAGAACTCAGAATTTGACCAAAGGCAAACAATGAGCTCAAGATGCGACATTCATGTCCTGGACTGTTCCCATCTGCGCCTCCCCACCTCCACATGCTGATTCCTCCAGCGCTGCTGGCGCACAGGCTGGACAGGCAAGGCTGACCACCAAAACCACACAGCATTGCCTCTGCAAGAGAGAGGCTGCACTTGATTTGGAGTGTTTTCAGTTTTAAGGGGCAACCTCGGTGGCAGGAAAACAGAGGAAAATAGTATTTCTGCTAGCCTGAGATTGGTTTCAATTTCAAGTAAGCAATGGACCTCACCAGGGAATTAAAGGTGAGACAGCCCCAAGATTTGGTAAGCTCAGAGCACAACCGAGGTTGGGCGGAGGCTACCTTATGTGCAGCAGAGAAAGAAGAGTGTCCAACTCACACATATATCCCTGGCTGGCGGAGATCAGGTGCACACACAAAGGAGATGCAAGAAACTGGGGCAGAAATTAAAAGTCGGACCAGGCTCAAATATGGCCTGACCTTGGAATATACTCCTGAGCCCACCCACAAATCCCTCTCCTGGTAGATGGTGGAGGCTGCCTTAGTCAGCATTCTCACTACCATAATCCAAAGATCTGACCATGTCACTTAGAAGAAGAAAGATTTATTTGCTTATGGTTTTCTTTGTAAGGCTGGGGACCATGGCTCGCAGGACATGGCAGCCAGAAGCAGAGAGAGGGAGAGGTAAAGTTTTGCTCTCACATCATGGAGGCTGTAAGCAAGCAAACAAGCAAGGGAGGAGGAACCTTGTAGAATCCCCAAGGCCACAGCTTCAAGAGCCTACCTTCTCCACCCACACCCTATTGGCCCAGGCCACCACCCAGATAAACCCATTGTAATGCTGGGATTACATCAGCTCCAAACACCAACTTACGAGCTCTTTATGGGCCATTCTATAGCTAACTGTAACAGGAGCCTTGCTGGTTCCAGGTGTTAAAACACTTCTCTAACCATTCTAGGAAGCCAAGCCCCAAAATAACAGCAAGCAAAAGAAACCTCAGACTTCACAGATTTAGTTCAGGCAAGTTACTAAGACAAACAGCAACAACACCCAGAAGGAAATAAATCAGAACCCGGAGCTATTGCAATTTTCAATCTAAAATGTTTAACATTTAACCGGCAATTGTGAGAGATGCAAAGAGAAAAGAAACTATGATCTATATTTGTTTCAAAATACAGACTAAAAAATTGTACTGGAGGTATAGCTCAGAGGTAGAATGCCCCTGGGTTCCATCCTCAGTACTACAAAAATATTAATAAAAATAATAACAATGCCTAAAGTCTTTACAAATTATATAAAAAGTATTAATCGACAGATAAAATACATTGGTGAGCCCCAAGAAGGATAAACATAAGAAGATCCATCTAGACAACTCATAATCAAAGAGAAAATTTTGAAAGTATTAATTGAAAAATGATTTCTCATAGAGCAAAATGTATGACTTTATATATACCTATAAGAAGAAATGTATCAAATTTCTTAAAGGAGAATAAGGAAATAAAGCAAAATGCAAGCAGAAGAAATGAAACAATAAAGATCACACTGGAGCCAAGCATGGTGGCATTTGCTTATAATCCCAATAATTGAAAGGCTGAGACAAGAGACTTGCAGGTTCAAGGACTTCCTCGGCAGCAGAGTGAGACCTTGTTTCAAAACAAAGATTAAAAAGAACTGAAGGTATATCTTGGACTAAACCTCCTCCCTAGGTTAAACCTCCAGCACCAAAGAAGCCCCGAAAGACAAAAGGAAATTATACTGGAAATCAATGAAATAAAGTACAGAAATACAATAGAGAAAATGAAAAACTGTCTTCTGAAAGATCAACTAACATATTCATACCTAAGTTGACAAGAAAATGAGAGTAAACTCACATTAACAACTTCAATATGAAAGAAAGAAGGAATATCATTACTGACTCTACATAAATTACACATTTATAAAAGAATATTGTGTACAGCTTTATGCCAGCAATCTAGACAACTTAGAGGAAATGAATAAATTCGTAAGAAAATGGAAATAACCAAAATTGTTTCAAGAAGACATAGACAATTTGAAAAAAGATAGCAACATGTAAATAATTTAAATGAGTCATTTAAAAATCTTCCCACAAAGAAAAACGTATGTGGTTTCGCTGATAATTTTTATCAGATATTTTCTATAACAGAGAAGGGAACGCTTCCAACTCATTCTATGAAATTAATATGACCTTTCACTAAGGCAAACAAATACCTCAAAAGAAAATCAACATTCCGTGTGGTCATAAAAAATCTTCAACAAACACCAACTACATTCAACAATGTACAGAAATGATTATGTACTATATTATGTAGGACTTATCCCAGAAAGACATGGTTGATTTGACATCCAAACCCCAGAGAGTGTGATACACCATTGTTAACACTAGAGTGAATAAAAATTCCTGGACACCTCAATTTCTGTTGTTATTTTTATTAGGTGCCATTTTAGCCCTGGGATATTAAAATTTTTTACATTACTGTCAAAGAATCTCATATTTTGGCCTGAACCATTCTTTTCAAATCTATCTCTTATCCTAGTCCCCATTCACCCTGAATTTCAGTGTAAGAGAATGACTCACTCTTACCTGGATGGCATATAACCTAACTCTATGGAAAATACTAAGCATTAAAGTTAAACAAACACTTCCTTACATATCAGTGTGCATTCAGCCAAATGTAATTAAAGTGATTTAAAGATACCACGGATTCTTGACAGTTGTCTCCTAGGGAGCAAGCCTGATGCTATATTAAAATGTGTTTCATTTTATCTACTGGAAATTCAAGAGCAATGCTCTTTGCAATTCAAAAGAGACGGAAATCTCAGAATAAAAAATTCATTTTCAATCCCTGCAGAGTTCATTACGAACAACACAGTGCTAGAAATTAAAACATTTAAATGCATTTAATAAAGTTCTATAATGAGATGACATTTATGTTTAGATAGATTCTCTAGTTTCTCTCGTCCTCTTTTATCTCTCTAAGTTCTAGGGCTAGGGAAAAAGTGAACTGCCAATATGATTTAATTGGTTAATTATGACTAGATTCACTAGCAAAGTAGAGTTGAAGCAATTATATAGATTATTATTGTGGGGTGTGTGTGTATGTGTGTGTGTGTGCGTGAGACAGGATTAAATTCCAGGGGCATTCTAGCTCTCAGCTACAGTCCCAGCCCTATTTTATTTTTTATCTTCAAACAAGGTGTCACTAAATTGTTGAGGCTGGCCTCCAAGCTGCTATTCTCCTGTCTCAGCCTCCCAAGTATGGGGATTATAGGCATTCACCATCGTGCCTGGTTTACTTAGATTATTAAAGTTCAAAATATCCCCATATCCCGGTATTCTAGTCAAAGTGAGTTATGATTGTTGAACTAATTGAGAGCAAACTGTTTATAGCTATGAAAAAGAACATGCTTAGAAAATAAAATTGGAGTGTCTAAGCTAGAATTAATCGATCAGAAGAGGAAGTTAAGGCAACTGAGAAAGTTTATTTAATTTTTAGATTTTTTATTCCTGTCTCACATACTGTACCTCAGCTAAATTATATATGTATGTGTATATATATATTTCAAATAAAAATATCTTTGCCTAATTATACATATAATCAACTAATATAATGAGTGGTATGTATTTTGAAATGTTAATTTTATTTATGTATTTAATATGGAACTTGGAATTGAAACCAAGGGCATTGTATTTCTGAACTGCACCCCAGCCCTTTTTTAGAATATTTTTTTTCAAACAGGGTCTCACTAGGTTTCTAAGAATCTTGCTATGAAGCTGGAGTCTCAAGTCCAAAATTCTCCTGTCTCTACCTCCCAAATATGGGGATTACAGGCATGTACCACCGGACCTGGCTAAGATATTTAAATGTATAAAGAGCTTGCCATATATTTAATATTACTATTAGGGCCAAATATATACTTTCTTTTAAAATCTCCAACATTGGTCATACCTGATTCCCAGTGTCTTTGTGTAAATACAGGGTGAATCTCTTGATCAGCTTTGGAAGCAGAATGTTCCCACGCCATATTTCTAAATTGTTAACCTTCTTGCAGGTGAAGAAGATTAAATTTAAGGCTAATTCATGATGAGTTAATAATAATATAAAAATAATGATAATGATGATAATGAGTGAAATGTATGCATCTTATTTTTCCTGTCCTTATACATTTTCTATACTAAATATGCTTTTAAATATCAGTAGAAATTAAACTTCAATACTCATATTGATTATGATAATCAGGATTTGATATTATCTATACTAACTCTTTGTTCTGCATAGTTTGTTTTATAGTTCCCAAAATGATGATTTAATTAAAGGCTGAACTTACTTAAGAAAAAAATATAATATCCCCACATCTGGTAGTTATGACTTGCCAATTTGTACCTCACATAATCAAATTTTATTACACACACTTCTTATATTATTGGTCAGGATCTTTAATGGCTATAAAATCTCTGCGATGGATTTTAGGCAGACATTTGAATAACAATCTCATCCAGAATTTGTCTTGTTCATGCCCCATCTCACACATCTACTCTTTTTGTGTACACTTCACGCTCAGAGAAGCTGCCTCTTTATGGTAGTATCTGTAATACTAGATTTCTAAGGTATCTTTTCAACAACTCTTGAGTAAAAACAATTGCCTGTTTTAAATAGTACCAAGAGGCCGGGCATGGTGACACACACTTGTAATCCCAGTACTTGGGAGGCTGAGACAGAGGATTGCAGGTTTGCGGTCAGCTTCGGCTACTTAGTGAGACCTCCACAACTCAGTGAGACCCTGTTCCCATAAAGAATACAAAATAGGGCTCTGGGTGTAGCTCAGAAGTAGAATGCACCTGGGTTCCATCCCTAGTGCAGCAAAAATTCAATCAATCAATCAACCAATCAATCAATAGTACCAAGAGGAGTCCCAATGTAAAATCCCACCAACCTGATAAAGGGTCCCAATTTTCCATTTTCTGATCAGTTCGTTGTGTCCAGAAAGATATAATGCTCGATTGTCCAACACTAAATCTGCTATTGTGATGAGCCTCATTCAAAACCCACTGGAGTCACTACTCATAAAGGTGAAGACATGGAATCAGCCAGGCTACACATCAACAGATGAATGGGTAAAGAAAATGTGGCATATATGCACAATCCCACGTGTGGGTCACAAAGAATGGAATCCTGTTATTTGCAGAAAAATTGATAAAGTTTGAAGACATTATGTTGACATTTGCTTGAAACAGACAAGCAAGTACTATTTTTCCCATTTGTGGAAACTAAAAAAAAAAAAAAAATCAACTTGCAAGTAGAAAAATGATGACTGGAGATTAGGAAGCATGTGAGAAGGTGGAGTAGTGGGAAAAGAAGAGAGGAAGGGTGGTTGGATATGATCAGTGCATGCTCGCTCTCTATCTATCTTGTTTACTATAGATTTTTTTAAATAAAAAATGGCACCCTTAGTTGGGCATTGTGACACATGCCTATAATCCAGTATTTAGGAAGCTGAGACAGGAGGATCACAGGTTCCAGGCTAGCCTCAACAACTTAGCAAGACTCTTAGCAATCTAGTAAGACTGTGTTTTATAATAGCAACTTAGCAAGGACTTCAGCAACTTAGTGAAACCCTTATTTCAAAATAAAAAAGGTGGTATACAGAAAGAGAAGGGACATATATTTTTTCTAATATGCCCAAGCTAGGGAGTATTAGGAATACTAGAGGGACTCCAGAAAATGGAGGGGAAACCTCAGCAAAGCTAGAATGGAAGGGTAGGAGAGGAAGAAGGCTGAGGTTGATTAGTGGAGGAGCTACATTCGAATATGTGTAAAAGTATGAATGTAGCGTGGTCAACCTGGACACTCATTGTTGGGAGGGGGAAGGGGAAGTAGGGAGAGGAGAGGGTACCAAGCACAGTCTGAATGTATGCCATTTTCAATAAGATACACATAAAAAATAAATTTAAAAAATATGGTTTGCTTGCTAAAAAAAATGAATAAATATAAATGGTGGTATAACTTAGAGGTAGAATGACCCTGGGTCCAATCCCTAGTACCAAAAATAAATAAATAAATAAATAAATGCCACCCTTAGATTAATTTAAGCCCTGGCCTAGTCAGTCATTCCACAGTGAGAAATTGCTCACAAATAAACAAAGAAACAGCAGCAGGTATACCATCTACATATTTTCAAATTAAACACTTGTGCTCAATACTAAAGCTCTTAAGAAAGCAGAAGCTTCATGTGTGACAGCTCTTCACTTAGAAGTCATAACATGTGACCACTAGCTGTAGGGTCACCATGTTAATTTGGCTCTTAAAAAAAACCACAATGATGAAAGAAAGCACCGTTATGGAGGAAAGCAATGTTTCTATCCTTGCAACTGATTGCTGATGGCATGTACATCAGAAAATAAATAATGCTGGCTAACTTGAAAAGGAAAATTAAACATAAATAAATAGCTGTTCTTTTCTCAATGGAACTGATAATTACAGAACCACACAGTTTGTTCTGCTACCTGCTTTACCCATAGTTCATGGTAAACAACTGGTAGGGGCTTTTAGCACTTTTAATTGTCTTGAAATTGATCTGATTCTTGTATGTATGTATTTCTTAGATGAGTTTTTTTAATTTGCTTTTGAATGCCAACAAACTGCAAACAATCATATTTAAATCACTTGAGTTAATTCGAGTAGTTCTTCCAGGGCTTCTCCAACTTCACGCATATTCTTCTCCAGCTCGGATCCTGATCCAGTAGGTCTGCAGTGGGACCTGAGATGATGCGTTTCTGTCAAGCTGGTCTAATGCCATTGACCTCATATCACTGTGGCTGCTCTGCACACCACACATGAAGTAGCAAAGGTTTGCACAAAGATTTGTGATTATCCCAGCATCAGGTGTGGAAAACACAGTGCAGGCACCTTTGAGAGGGCTGGAACCCCATTTGTCAAGGTGGGCAGCTTGCTGATCCACTGAGAATCTAATGTACTACCAAGTAAGAGAAATGTTACTGTTAAGTCTTCTCCACTCCAACCCTAAGCTATCAGGGCTCTAATCACCTCTTATCCTAGTCAATAAAGCCACTCAGTGGCCAGTCATCCTGTTCCTTCTTGTGCCTTTTTAAAGTTTCTTCTCCATCTTGAAACTCCAATTTGAAATAAGATATATACATGTCATACAACTCATTTTCTTTTTATTTTATTTTATTTTATTTTTATTGGTGCACTGTATTCATACATTATAGTAGGATACATACTTTTGTAGACATACATGCACACTTTTCCCAGTCAGCCCCCACCCAATCCCCACCCCATTCTCTCCCTATCCCTCCCTCCCATGCTTGGCTTAGTAGTTGACATCTAAAATTATGGCAATTTATCTAAAATTAAAAATAATAATCTCACATAACAGTTTCATTTGTCTGATACCAAGCTTTTGGTGACTTAAAGATAACATTTCAATATTTCTTTTTGCTTTCTTTCTTACCAGAGAATATTTTTTTTCTATTTTTTAGGTGAAACTATCATATATTTATATATTTATTTTTCAGAAAAAAATCTATCCTAATATGGAATATGGACTCTAGTTACCCAAAACGATCTTGAAAAAGAACAAAGCTAGAAGATATATATTTTCTGATTTCAAACCATATAAAGCTACAATAATTGAAACAGTGTAGTACTGTTATAAAGGCAGATATATAAACCATTGGAGTTAAATAAAAGCCTAGAGCTAAATTCTACCCTATATTGTCAAGTTATTTTTGACAAGGTTTCCACGAACATTTGGTGGTGGAAATATTAATCTTTTAACTAAATATTGTTAAAAAATAATAATTACATGGAAAAGAATAAAATTGGACCCTTACCTAATCCCATATACAAATATTAACTCAAAATAGATAATAGACCTAAATATAAATCTTAAGACTATAAACATTTAGGAGAAAATCTGGGTCATTAAACCTCACAACCTTGAAATTGGCAGTGATTTCTTGGTTATGATTTCAATGGCACAGGCAACAGAGGAGTATACAAACTCCCTAAAAAATAAAAAAAAAATTGTATATCCAAAGACAATGTAAACAGAGTTAACAGTTACTAATAGAATGGGATAAAATATTTCCAAATGCTATATCTGAAGGTATATTAATATTCCAACTAGAAATCCTAAAAATTAACAACAATAAAGGCAAACAATACCATTTAGAGATAGGTAAAAGACTAACATGAGTAATGAATCTCCACAGATAACCAATCTTAGTTGTCTGTTGGATGGAAAATCTTGTTTCTCTAGTTCTGGAGTGTGTTACCTATTTCTTCTTTGTAGTTAATCTCTTTGAGTATTTTCTCTAGTGCTGGTTTTGAAGACATAAATTCCTTCAGTTTCTGTTTGTCATGGAAGCTTCTTATTTCTCCATCTAATTTGATAGAAAGTTTTGCTGGGTAGGAAATTTTTGGCTGGAAGTTGTTTTCTTTCAGAGTTTGGAATATGTTACTCCAAGCCCTTCTGGCTCTCATAACTTGGTTTGGGAAGTCTGGAGTGATCCTAATTGGTTTGCCTCTGAATGTCACTTGGCCCTTTGCTTTTGTTGCCTTTAAGATTCTCTGCTTGGCTTCCACATTGGTCATTTTGACAATTATGTGGCGTGGGGATCCTCTTCTCCGATCCTGTCTAAAGGGAGTTCTATAAGTTTCCTGGACCTGTGTATCGACCTCTTGCTCTATGTCTGGAAAATTTTCTGCTATTACTTCCTTGAAGAGATTGTTGATCCCTTTGGTTTCACTTTCTTTTCCCTCCTCTATTCCAATTATTCTTAGGTTAGCTCTCTTAAAATGGGCCCATATTTCTTCAATATCAGATTTCTGCTGTTGGATATTTTTTTCTAGATTAGAAACTATGCGTTTATTTTTGGTTTGCTCATCTTCTAAGAGTGAGATTCTGTTCTCCATGTGTTCTAATTGGTTGTTTGTGCTTTGAATTGAGGCCTTTACTTCATTAATTGCATCCTTTATCTCTTTTTGGCTCTCTCTGAGTTCTTTTCGAAGCACCTCTATTATTTCTACAGTTATTTTCCTGATTTGATCTTCTAGAAATCTCTGATTTTCAGTTTTATCGGGTTCTGATGTTGTGGGGTTGTGGGCATTTATTGCTCCAGTATTATTCCTCTTTCCCATGATTTCGGAAGTTTGTGCCTTCTCTAGGTTCTTCCCTTGGGTCACTATGACTTCACTTAAGATGCTCTGGATCTCGAGTCAGTAGTATCTCAGACCCCACTACTCCTTTACCGGGTTGTATCACAGAGTCTCCGACCCAGAGAGTCGATAGAGGCTGCTTTAGACTGTGGGGGGTGCCGGGTTGCACGTTCTCCTATGGTGTGATATCTCTGCCACCGCCCCTCCCCCACTGGGTCAAGTCCCAGGAAGTACAATACTGGGATTTCTCCTCTGTGGCCCGCAATTTGACTCACTGTTCTTGAGTACGCAGATGTAGCTGTACTGGACTCGCTGAATTCGGTGCTACGCCCTCGGCTGTGGGGCTGGTGTTTTTCTTCTTGGTTTTGATTTCCACTCTGAATCCCTGCAGCGTGTGCTGAGCTTGGCCACTGGGAGCTTTAGATGCTCTCTGCGCGGAGAAATCCCGCCTGGCTGTTCCGCAATGGCTCACCTCGGCTTGCTGTAGCCGTCCCGTGAATTCGCTGCTGCCGCCGGCAGTATGGCGCTGCTGCCGCGTCTGCCGCATCCTCAGGCATGAGGCCGATTATCTCCTCTGTGGCTCTGTTCTCAGTCCGCTTTCTCTCTGGAGCCTGGTGATTTTTTGTTTCACTGGTGATGGTGTTTTCTGGCTTTGAAAGGCGCTGATTTTGTGGTAATGGAGATTGGTTGTTAGCGGGGCTCTTAAGCCCCGCTTTTCTCGGTCGCCTTCTTCCCGGAAGTCCTCTATTTTTCATCCTCATTTTCTTTTTAAAGTAACCTGGTCATGTCCAAATAACCCAGCTCTGTAATCACTCTCAGAACTTTCCAGTTATCTCATTGCTAGTGTGTCTTTTTCAGTGTCATCTCCAACCACATTCTGACTTGATAGTTGCCCTCAGTACCTAACTATGAAACAAAACTCTTAATTTACTGGGCATGGAAGTGCATACCCATGATCACAGAACTTGGCTGAATCAGGAGGATCCCAAGTTTGAGACCGTCCCCAGAAATTTAGCAAGACCCTGTTTCAATAAAAAAAAAAAGAGCTGTGGCTATAGCTTAGAGGTAGAACTTGCCTGGGTTCAATCCCTAACCGCATGTACACACACATGTGCGCGTGCGCGCACACACACACACACACACACACACACCTATTATTACTCTCTTCAGCTTAAAAATGACTTTTTCAAATATCCCTCTTTATCTGGCTAATTAGTATTCATCTTTGAAGATTCAAGAGTAACCTTAAAAAGACCTCTCTGCCTTTTAACAGCACTGTACCACCTTCTCTCTCTCTCTCTCTCTCTCTCTCTCTCTCTCTCTCTCACACACACACACACACACACACACACACACACACCTTTCTCACTACACACAATGAGTTTTATTGTAAGTATCTGTTCCTGTCTCTACCAATAGTGAGAATCTCCTGGAAAGCAGGTCCTACTTAGCGAGCACCTTTCTATATCTTTTCTCTTAACTCACGATGAGGACTCCATAAGTGAACTTCTTTCTAAACTGAGTGAATGAAGTCACAATTCAAATCATGGAGACTTAAATATATTTTTACCAAAAAAAAAGAAAGAAAAATATGGGATTATTTTAGATCATTTAAGCTTTCCTTTTTCTCTACAAACTAGTATTTAGAAAGCACTGAGAAAGGCCTTATATTTAATGAAACAATAAGTAGTAAAAAAATAGTTACAGAATCAGATGAAGAAACATAGTGGTGGACACACAGTGATTATGTACCATATTGTACTTATTATCCTTATTTTTATTTAGTTCATGGACAAAATATACCTGTATTATCTGTACCTCATAAACTATCCAAAGTCTTCTTGCTATTTCTACATTTTTATTTCCCTTGGACCCTTCCTTCTTTGTTTCCTAATTTTTGCATTACCGTTTCCTTCTACTGTTTGACAGGTAACACTTTGAGTAGATGCTTCAAAGGATGGCTCCCTAGTTCATTTAGAAAGACATACTAAATCTTTGATAAGACCTTGAAAAGGGACAGAATCTTTTAATGTATGATCAAACTTCAGTTCCTGACCCATTTAATTGGGTGGCCAAAGGGAATTGGGAGGATGACAAAGCCATGGGCTTGAATATACCATGGTAAGGTATAAATTATAGAGTCTTTGTGTCTCAAAACTCCACATACAGAGATAACACAATGTACATAGAGCTCTGGAAATAGTAAGAGCTTAATAAATGTTTCTAAGATAAGGTAAATATATGATTGGATTGGTAAAATACGGATATTTTGCTTCTGATGGTCACTCTAAATTAAGGGCCCCAAATGACTATTAATAGCTAGAAAAATAGCCGGGCGTGGTGGCTCACGCTTGTAATCCCCGTGCTTGGGAGGCAGAGACAGGAGGATCGCGCAGGTTCGAAGCCAGCCGCGCGCCCTGGCTTAGGAGACCCTGTTTCCAAACAAAAATGTAAAAGTAGGTCTGGGAGTGTAGCCCAGAGGTAGAAGGGCTTCCAGGAACCCCAGTACCACCAAAAAAAAAAAAAAAAATAGCTAGAAAAATAAATAAAAGTTTTGATTCAGTGAATCACCAGCACCACAAAAAAAGCAAAGAAAGAAGATAAAAAGATAAAAAAGAAAGAGAAGCTGCTGCAATCCTGGACTAGAGGAACACCTGCCCACAGGTAGGGGCCTCAGGATCCTGGGCCATCATAAGTCCCCGGGTTAGAAGAGCAGCCTGGCTTTACCCTTCCTCCAGAAGCCTGATTTCCAACCTGGGCCCCAGTGAAGGAGCCCAGCCAGAAGCCAGCCGAGTACGAGTCTGAGAAAGCACCTGCAATGTTCTGTCAATAGAGCTGGTGGATTAGGCAAGAGGAAGAAAGCAAAGCCTGGCTCCCAAGTAAACACTAAAGCAACCAGTGTGAGCTGAGCAGGACTGCGCTCTCCATCATCACTAGGTCTCTTGACAGCCCACTTTCTAGACTGAAAGCTGTTTGGGGGAGGAAACTGTGTATGAAGCCCTGAATACAAAAACATCTATAAAACAGGCATCCCCTGACAGTCTGCCACTTTGACTCAAACAGCTGAGGCATCTCTGAATTCCTTCTGGACAGCCCATGTTCTACTCCCTCATCTCGGTGCTCAGAAGCGCAGTTCAATTTCAATTTCAGGGCAACAAAAAAGCAAGTTTTCATATAAATATGTTGCAAATATTGCATGGGGTTGCACCAAAACAAATTTTTTGTTTGCCTGAAGTTTGAATTTAATCAGGGGTCCTGTTTTTTTTTTTAATCTGCTAAATCTTACAGCACTAGCCCAGAGGAATGCAGAAAGGATGCACCCTTGGGTATTCACCTGTGCAGGTCACCCACATAGCTGAGGATACAAGGGGCACCGCAAGGTGTGATAATAAAGTCATTGCTGATGAAGACTGGCAGGCCCTCTGATACTTTTCACAGCTGTAAGGGAGTCCAGCTGGTACAGGAAAGAGCTTCAGAGACTCTCTAGGGACTCTTCACCCTGCCTGCAAGGTGTAGAAAAGCCCTGGTTGTTAACTCCTCAGCAGATGGCTTACCCACTACACCCAACCTCCAAGCTCTCTCTCTGACAAATAGGTCACAGACACCAGAAAGAACCAGATTTGATTTCCTTGGTCACTGTTAGAAACTATGGACCAGTTGCTTAATTGCAGTGTTTTATATAGTAGTCCATGTTGTTTAAGCCCCGTCTCTGAAACCAGACATGGTGGTACATGCCTGTAATCAACAGTACTTGAGATTCTGAAAACAGGAGGATTACCTCAGTTTCAAGGCCAGCCTCAGCAATGTGGCAAGGCCCCCTGCAATTCAGTGAGACCCCATTTCAAAATAAAAAATAAAATAGGGTTAGGGATGCAGCTCCGATGTAGAATGCCCCTGGGTTCAATTCCCCAAAACCACAAAATAAAAATATAAAATAAAACAAAATAAGATAAAATAAAATAATAAACCCTGACTCTGATATTCAGTAACTCTGAGTCTTGAGGAATAAAGTTTACACTTTTTTATGAGCTTCGTTTTCACATCCGTATAACTATAATTCTAATAATAATGACATTGAATAATTTATAGGGGTGATGAAGATTACATGGGCCTGGCATGTCAAGTTAGGATGTTGTACCTGGCAGAAAATAAAAGAAAGGGGAGCTGGGTGTGGTGGCACACGCTTGTAATCCCCGCGCTTGGGAGGCTGAGACAGGGGGATCGCACAGGTTCGAAGCCAGCCTCAGCTACTTAGTGAGGCTCTCAACAACTTAGTGAGACCCTGTTTCCAAATAAATTATAAAATAGGTCTGGGAGGACAGCCCGGAGGTAGAAAGCCCCTAGGTTCCATTCCTAGTACCACCACCCAAAAAAAAGGGAGGGCCTTTACTATACTTGTTTACAGGTAATTGTGGCTAACATTTATGAACCACTCTACATGACTTCTTTTTTCCAAGCTGTTTCTTCCAGCACCATTTGATACCCGACATGACCCTGTTCAAGCAGACCTCCATATGAACCCTTCTTTGGTACCCCTGAGATGATGGTCAACTGGCAATGGTATCCACATGAGAACTCTATCATGCCTGGTTCTACCCTCGGCTGCAAACTATTTGATGACAAAGCTTGCTTCATCATTTCTCTAATTTCCATGCCTAGATTTTGTAGAATATCACAATATAACAAGTGTTGGATAAATGTTTAGATGACATTGACTGTCCCTTCAATAAAGGTAATTAAAGGTTACAAATTATGATACCAAAATAATATTAACAATAAAACCAACAGCAACTACCTCATGTGAGGGGTTGACTCGTGTGCCAGACACTGCACTCGAAGCTTCACGTTGAATCCCCAGAAACCATCCCATAGGACTGTATCTATTAATAGGAATATCACATTTCACAGATTAATAAGATGAGGTATTGGAAGGGCAATTTTCCCCAGCTCTCACAGATAGAATAATGAAGACCTAATATTAGCATAATTAACAAAATTGCTCTTCGTTGAGGGTTCAAGCGACACATTGCATTTATTGGAATCTCAGCTCTAAGGAGCAAAGCAAAGATCAAAATGGAACCTGGTCTAAAAAGACACTGGAATCCAAACAACAACACAAAGCCAGTCATCAGGACCCATGGTGACGTGACCTGCATCCCAGGCTCGGGGGACCCTGATAGCTCACCATTCTATGTGCATTCCATCAAGAACTGAGTAAGGGATGGGTGTTCTGGATTCTGCTCTCTTTTTACTATTCTTGCAAACCTGCATGTGTGCTTTGCATTTTATGTGTCAGTTACCTTACAGCTTCTATTTATCAGTTTTCAAAAGCAACACTTCCTCATGAGCAATACTTAACCTTTTAAAAGTTTCCATTCCCTTCTTTCACCTTGATTTATTTATTTGGTTGGCTATTTATTTATTTATTTTTACTTTAATATTTTATTTATTTTTTATTGCTGCAGTGCATTTATACATCATAATGTGATAAAAAAAACAACTTGTGTAGACATACATGCACTCATCGCCCAGTTAGCCCCTACCTAATCCACATCCCATTCTCTCCCCATCCCTCCTTCCCACACTTGGCTTAGTGGTTGACATCGATATGTTTAAGTACATCATGTGCTTTAGAGAGCTTCCTTCTTCCCCCCCTCCCATACCCTCAGTTAGGTTGCTTTATTTGCTCCTCTATAGGATCTCCTTTTTCATCTAGAGTTCCTCCTATGACCCATTCCTCCTTAGCTTTCACATATTAGGGGAAGCATCCGATGTCTTATATTTTTTGACTGACTAATCTTGCTTAGCATAATGTCCTCCAGATCCATCCATTTCCCTGAAAATTATTTATTTATTTAATTTTGGTACTGGACATTGAACCCAGGGTAGTCTATCTCTGAACTTTTTTTATTTATTGTTTTTTTTTTATTTTGAAACAGGATCTCATTCAATTACTGAAGCTAGTCTCAAACCTAAAATCCTCTTGTCTCAGCTTCCCAAGTATTGAAATTATAGGCATGCCCCACCTTGCCTGGCTTCACCTTGATTCTTACTTTCATGTTTTATTTTGAACTCTTAATGAATTACTCAACTCTAAGAAACCAATAGTCTGTCTTTCTGCTTAAATAGCATTGTATTGCAGGGAACTTAAACTGTGCCTACAGGTAGCATCTCTACTTCTACCTGGAACGAATCATAATTTTTTAAAGCAAATCCCTGTCTTTCCTGCAGTTGTTTTAACCATTGATGAAATGAGCTTCAGCCTGGATTCTAATGCCTGATTTTCTTGAGGGAAAAAAATGCAAAAGCTTAGCTATATGATACTATAGATCTTTTTCTTGAAACCATCTGCTAGATTCTCCGATTCTGTAGGGAAATAGATCTGTTTAATGATCAAAACAGGGGGAAGAAAGTTCCACGTTTTTACCTTTCTGGCTGCAGACTATTTTCTAGTCTCTTTGTTCTTTTCTTGGGGTTTCCTGTCACTAACTTTGGTTTGTGAGTAAACACGCTGTATTCATTACCACTGACTTCCTATGATTAAAGTGAATGCGGTATTCAGAATTTAAACTTTCATCATTTTGAATGCTTCTGGTCTCTTTATTTATTTTTTCCTTTAAGACATGCCTCTACTTGCTTTGATCCACACTGAAATCACTAAATATAGTATCAGGGGGAGAAAGAGAGGGCTTCATTCCTCTGCTGTAGAGCCCGGCTTTCCAATCTGGGCCCTGCTGGCATTTGGGGCTAGATAATTATTTGTGGTAGCTATCCCGTGTGCATAGGATGTTTGGCAGCATCCCTGGCATCTATCCACCAGACACCAACAGCACCTTTATCCAGTTTGATAACCAAAAATATTTCCAAATATTATTGAGTGTCCTCTAGGGGTTGAAGTGGGGGTGCAAACATGTTCCCATCTTGCAGCTATGGTTAAAAAAATAATAACCAAAATACAATGACCACCTGTACATACCAAGCACTTAGCCTATGTTTTCTAATTCTACTCTTCCCAACAGCATTCCAAGATAGGCAGTAATTTCCCTGCTTCACAGATGGATAAAATGATATTCAGAGTAATATAATAGTATGCCTATGAGCTCACCATTCAAAATCAGCCAGAAAAGGTGAGTCTGACCCTAAAATTTCTACTCTCTCTTCTCATCTCTGCCACCTAGAGCACTGATCTACAAGCTCACCATGGCTGCCCACCATCCCAGTGACTCTGAGCCTTTTCTTCCTACCAAGATGTACTTAGCATGAGATAGTTACACAATCGCCAATCAATGTTACGATCATTCAACCACTTTCTCTCTTAGCCAACAAGATATCTCAGACTTCTTAAAAATCTAACATTAAAGCTATGGCCATAACATTTCTAAATGTATAAATAAAATATATATCCTATAAAATATTTAAAACATGATTTTTACAGAATTGAAAGCTATGACTATAACAGCATCAGTTTAAAATTTGTAAATTAATTCTAAACTAAATTTTAGTAGTTTTCAATTGAGAGAGGATACGTGCCTCAGCTCAGTCTTCTTTTTCAAAGTTCTTGCCAAGGATGGATCCATATTTAATGCTGTACCAAGTGGTGATCAATGTAAGGAAGCTTTGCCATTGAAAGATTTCCTAGAGCACTCCACTGAAGGATGTTGTGATAATCCAAGGGGGTGGCTTCCTACTTTCTACTCTTCACAAACTGATGACTTCCTCAGTCTGAACAATTGACACTGTGTGCTCAACAGAACAGATTGAGCCATGGGCTATTAGTCAATATTTCTCTGTAAACAAAAAAAAATCTTAGATAAGTGTTTTGGGTAATGATTGAAAATAGCAGAAGAGAACAAAGTCCTTCTTTCTGGGTTGTGTGCACCTTTAAGAGGAATAAATACTGTACTATAAGTATGTGCCCCACACTTCTTTGACCATTGATCCTCCATGTCCATCCTCTCAAAGAATCAGTGCCTTGAGAAATATTTTCTGAAAGATTTTATTGTATTTTCTCTTCTAAAAATTTTATCTGAATGAAATCCTCTAGAGTGCTCGGTTCTCTAATTTTTTCAGTTATTTTACAGTCAATTTTCTGCACTTATTTCATTTTATCAAACACTTTAAATGAGGGCACATAAATCACTTTGGGCCCAGCGTTAATCTTTGAAAGCTGTGAAACACTCAGATATAATGTAGAATTTCTTCTTTCTGGACAAATACATAATGTGCCAACTTGGGCACCAAGCAGGGAAGCTTTCTGTCATCTTTTCCACTTTCATTTGACAGTTTTTCCAGCAAAAACCCCACCTGCATCTATCTACAAGATGCGGAGGGGATAAATATCAGTCAAAGCTCATCTTTGGTCTGAGTAGATAACCTATCAACTCTGTTTTGCTGGTGAAGACATATGTCTTGCTGGCGCGCGCGCGTGCGTGCGTGTGTGTGTGTGTGTGTGTGTGTGTGTGTTTAGAGTATTCTAATCATTTAATGCCCACTGCTACCTACATTCCCTCTTCATTGATGGGCATGATAAGGACTTAGGAGAGCACAGAGTGTAGAGCTCAACAGAAACATTTCTGCTTGAAAAGGGTGTTAAGAGGATAACTACATTTTAGCTGCATTTAATATTAGCCAGCAGGAATAAGAACCATACTAGATCAGCAAATCTTAGCTCTCTGTGAACATAAAGCTTCACACTGGAGAGAGATGTATTTGTGGTGGGCACTAGGTTGCTCATCCAGGCCAAGGGCTTCCTTCTCCCTTGTTGCGGTGGGTTTCAGAAGGTGATAAATATCACTACTTGGTCCAATAAAAAGACTTAATAAGGACAGAAATAGAAACAGTTTGGTTGGCCTACATTTATACTTTTTTTTTTCTTTTCGGACTTCTTACCACTCTTTCTGAATGGTTGTTCATCCAGTTTGGAAAAGGTTTCCTGCTGAGAATATAAAATATGTGGCATCTTTTTCCTAAAACTTTATTGATTAAGATGTCACTCTCATCTATAAATTTAGTCTCTGGGTCCTAATTCTTTCTCAACCATCCAGATTGTCTCTCCTCTCTCCTACCTGCTTGAACTCCTCAGTGAAGTTATCTATACTTCCAACCTCTCTTTCTCATCTTACACCTCCATGATCATAGATTTTCCCCCTCCGAATAAAAATAAATTCCTCCAAAGGTCACCTATGGCTTTATAATTGCCATGTTTGACAAGAGTTTTTATCACTTCTACCTTTCTTCCTTTTTCTGGAAGCAAAAAAATATTTTTCCTTTCTCTTATTCATAGGCTTGTCTACTCCGTTATCTCCAAATTACCAGCAGGCCTGGGAAGGAGCCCACCTCACTTTGTCTTAGGTGAGGCTTCTGAAATCTACATCCAACCTCAAATCTCTATCAACACGTCATATCTACTAGACCTGAATATCAAATTATCTGCTATACAAATATAAAAGGGCATTTGAGAAACCTCCTTTTTTTTTTTTTTTCTTTCTCCCACCATTTCCATTTGATTTTTGGCAGTTCTCTCCCACTTTGGTGAATATCACCAAAAATTTGGTAGTGAGCCTGGTCTCGTTACTGATAGGCCTTTTAGGCCTGTTACGTTACTACTTCAATCAATAGGTCTTGATGACTTCATTTCCAACACAATTCCCAAAACAGGATCTTCCTCCCCTTCATAATTTCCTCCGCTTTAGTCCAAGTAGTCACCATGATTCTCCTGTGTTCATCCCTCAGCAAGCTCCTCTTTTGCTTTCTCAAGAATCTAAGAACCATCTGCGTATCTGAAGAACTAAAGAGGGACATAAAACGTTACGAGTTTCTACAACATGCTACAAGCTTTATTGAGAAGGTGGGGAGAACGCATGGACCACCAGGTTTCTGGTCTGAGTTGCAGGCCCACGCTTCCCCTCTCTCATGGCCCTCTCTTCCTCAGACCTTAAACTCCAGCAGCAGGAGGAGCACAGTGCTGTTTCCCATCCCCACATCTGTTCTCGTTATTTTATTTCTGTTCCTCCAGTTTTCCTCTCCATCCTCCCCTTGCTTCAGAAGGACCAGGTTCTCATACCCTTTCAGGTTTTATTGGGTTCAGCCAGTGGGAAACTCAAAGATCAGAGGGCTGATCAGAGGTCAGGGTGTTTATTTCCAGGATATTTATTTCTGGTTTGCAGTATTTATTTCCCTGCAAGGCAATAGTTTGACAATAGCTTCTCTAATGAAGGCCATATTCCTCTTTAGAGCTATAGCTAGGTCTTGCTCAGTTTGGGTAACTGATCCTTCCTCTTGTCCCTTTAAGCCAGATTTTTCTTGACCTGAGAATTCTTCTACATCCCTGTTGATTTTTCTTAACTTCGCATTTACATTCATGAATGATCCCTTCACTAGAATATCTTTGATCGCCCCTCTGGAGTTTGCTATCTGCCGAGATGCTGACCTATGCAAGGCCTTTGACTGACATTTTTTCTGATTCCTAGTCCCCACTTCAATATATATATATATATTGGCTGGTTCACATCCATCCTTTAAGATTCAACTTAACCTGAAGATCCAGGAAAAGTTGTCTGGAAGGAAAAATATTTGAAATGCATGCCAAATGTCTCCTTCTCTTTCTATAATTGCACTTATCACTCATTATTCTAATGATCTATTTCCTCTAATGGGAGGTGGAATTCTTTAAGCAGAATTTGTTTTGAATACTGTTTCCAACTACCTCATGCATAGCGAGTTCTGATTGAATAAATAAATGAGTTATTGAAAAAAATGTTTTGATTCTGTTCCCAGGTTGCAATGACCTCCACTGATATTGTCCTCATGTCATATAATAATCTCTGCAGTTTCCTCTCAGTTCTCATTAGTTGGACATCTTTAGGATATTCTTTATGATAATAGGCATTCATTTTTACAATTGAAACTATCACTGGAACATTAAGTAGATATTAATCATCTATATATATTAGTATAAATTAATTTAATAAAATTCTGTTAGATGTTAATAGTGATAAAATAATAAATTTGACTGGGATTATAAAAGAATTATTTGGTGTCATTAGACACTTTGAAATTTAGGTGGGACACAGTAGGGTGTTTTAATGATGGTTTTACCAACTAATATTTCTGAACATTGGCATATAAGCCACAAGTACCCTTAAGCATAGGAACTAAACTTAGAGAAATTTGTCAACTAATTAAACTTCAATTACAAAGTATTTCCTGAGCTTTTTCTACTTTTTTTGAGGGGGGGTGCAGGAAATGAAACTCAAGGGACTTCTACCTCTGAGCTTCATCCCAATCCTATTTTATTTTTTATTTGGAAACAGGTCCTTGCTAAATTTCTGAGAGCCTCACTAAGTTACTGAGACTGGCTTGGAACCTGTGATCCTCTTGTCTCAACCTCCCAAGTACTGGGTATTACATAAATTTGACACAGGAAAAAAATAAATCACTTATTCTTTTTTCCTCCTCAACTTAGGATCATCTCTCTCTCTTCTTTCTCTCGTTTTTTTCTTTTTTTTTTTGCCTTTTTGCTATACTTGCTAGTAGTTAATAAATCATAAAGTCTTTTTTATTCCTATTATAATTTTCAATATGAATCCATCTCCAAAGTGAGCTACCAGAGGTTTTACTTGTTAGAGGAAGACAGTTGGAAATGATACTATAATCTTCTGTCTACTTCCCCCAAAGTCAGGTTTCTTCTTTTAACCTAAGTATGTCTTTAGTTTATCTAGTACATATTTCTTTTTTTGACCAGTGTAGTGAGATGCAGTCTATCAACTCAGTTTAGTAAATAGTAATCAAGTGCATGACCTGGTAAGTATTATGGATATGAAGAGGGAGCTGACCACATCTATACCCAGTTTAGTTATTTCTTTTGATGCTAATTCCTGGATCCTAGTATAGATTTGTTAAAAGTCCAGTGTCTTTTTTTTTTGTTTTTTATTTCACCAGAGTAAAAGTGACATAGAAAGAGGAATACAGAGTTACCTGAAGAATCTTCAAGGGAGGCAACCTATAAGATAGAAAAACAAATCTCCTCACCATCCTTAGGACCCAAGACTGTACTCATTCAAAGACTACAAGAAGCCAGGCCTGGTGGCACACACCTCTAATCCCAGTACATAGAAGACTGAGGCAGGAGGATTGCAGGTTCAAGGTCATCCTCAGCAACTTAGTAAGACCCTGTTTCAAAATTTAAACAAATAACTAAATAAAAGGGGACTGAGGTATATTATAGAAGCAAAATGCCCCTATCTTCAATCCAATATATATGCTATATATATATACAATAAATATACTATATATATTTATATATATTTATTTGTGTGTATATATACATCCTATATATGTGTGTGTGTGTATATATATATATAAATATATATAGTAGTTAACAGAGCATAAAGTCTTTGTTCTTACTATTATAATTTGCAATATGAATCCATCTATAAAGTAAGCTACAATAAGGTTTACTTGTTAGAGGAAGACAATTGGAAATGACTCTAAAATCATTCTGTCTACTTCCCCCAAAGTCAGGTTTCTTCTTTTAACATAAACATACCTTTAGTTTATATAGTATGTGATCATATATATATATATATATATATATACATATATATATATATATATATATATAATTTTGTGAAGATTTGTGAGATACAAACCAGTATTAAAAAAATTCCCAATCCCCAAGCCTAGGTAAGTAACACCATTGTACTAAGTAAGCCATGGTGGCACTTGTGCGTAACCTTTCTACTCTGTCATCTCCAGCATGCGCATTCTCCATGACATGGATTTTTCCTTTCATGTAGGCTTTGGAATCCACAGCTGGACCATAATAAAGAATATAATAATTTAAGTCAGCTGATCTTGGTTTTTTTGAGTTTGGTGATAGAAATGTCTAAGAATCTCTATCAATTAAAAGTTCTTATTTGGGAGAAGAAGGGATTGGGAAGGAAGGGCAGCTAATTGCTGGCTGGAGTATAAAGAAAGAAAAGCCATCATGCTCTGTAACAGAACCACCAAATAGCTTTGAGAAAGGACAGCATTTGTCTTTTCTGTGCTGTGAAGACATTTTGAACTTGCTAAAGAGCCCAACTGTTCAGCCTACGTGGAGGCCGAAATATCAGCAGCTCCATACGACAATGGAGGCACGATCAGGAAGGACATTAAAATGGGAACCACTTGAAGCAAGTGGCAAAGGGAAATCAATCAGCGTTGTTATTTTTTGCTTCTCCTGGAGAGCTAGCAAGGCCACGCATAAAGACAGTGGCAAAAATGTGCCTTTGAAAAATCTCACTATAATTATCTGTCTAATGGTGCAGTGTAACTCTCGTTCAAGGAAAGGGCAACATCACCTCTGGGTGTCAGGTCCCACGTTTCATGATGACTATTAATCACTATAATGGCCATAATATCACTGTGCACCTGTCTAGTGCTTTGGCTTTTCTGCTGCACTTTCGGGGACATAACATCATGGGGGAGGCAGCGGGCAGACCAACCCTGCATAGTAGGCTTTGATTTCTATTTTGACTCTTCCATATGAGCCTAGAGAAACCTAAGCAACGTGCCTAATGTTCCTATGGCTCCCTACATGGGAAATGAGGACGACAATATCAGTCTTAATTAACCACAGCGAAGCTACAGATAATGTTCCAGAAGATACTGGTCACATAGGTATTCAATAAAGAATGAGCATTCGTTTTACTAGCATGATCAGAACCTCAATGTTCATTCTAAAGTTAAGCAGGACATATATAAAATACTCAGAAATAAATATGAGGAAACTGGGGTAACAATAGTTGTTTAAGATAACATGGGTTGGTTTTATGTTATTCTTGTTGTTGGGTTTTTGTTTTGTTTGTTTGGGTACTGAGGATTAAACACAGGGGCATTCTATCCCTGGGCTACAACCCTAACCCTATTTTACTTTTATGCCGGGCGTGGTGGCGCACGCTTGTTATCCCCGCGCTTGGGAGGCGGAGACAGGAGGGTCACGCAGGTTCAAAGCCAGCCACGCTGGCTTAAGAGACCCTGTTTCGAAAAATATATATAAAAAATAGGTCTTGGAGTGTAGCCTGGAGGTAGAAGGGTTTCCAGGAACCCCAGTATCACAAAAATAAAAAATAAAAATAAACATCTATTTTACTTTTTTATTTTGAAAACTGTCTCACTTTAGTTGTTGAGGGCCTCATTAAATTGTGGAGTCTGGCCTCACACCTGTGATCCTCCTCTATCGGTCTTCCAAGTGCTGGTATTACAGACATAGCCTCCACACCCAGCTAACACAGCTTGTTAATAAAAGTATCAGACTTCCACCCCTAGTCTGAGTAAACCAGAACCTTCAGGACCTCTTTCCACTGGGAGAATATTGACAATAAGAATAGTTGTTACAAGGGAGTGAGAACAGAGAAAGACTTTCACCCACTTTTTATTTGTAAAATATGCATTCTGAACATAAGTAGGGTAAGTATACTATGCATTCCAAAATAGGTCTAATATCCATATATTAGCACACCATCTTTCCCAATGATGAACTTGGGAAAATATACTTCCTGGGTCTATATAAATCATTTTCACACCAAAACAAAATTGGAGACGGGAGTGTGCTTAGAGTTTAGGTCCTTTAATTCATCTGGAAGAACTTTTTCTAAAATATATATAAATTATACTCTGCCACAGATGCTGAGCCAAATTAAGCTATGTCCTAGAAATCCACGTCTTGAGAAGCCACTGCTATATGTTGCATTTTCCTTCAATTAAATCACATTTTGGGGGTCTCTAATGATATTAATAAATCACATAACTAGAACTGTAAGCAGAGGCAATGTGATAGGGTAAGAGGTGGAGAAGCTACGGAGGAGCTTGTTAAATTATTGATTTAGGTAATCCGCAGACGGCAAATCATTATTTTGTTACCTGATAGATTTGAAGGTCTTGTACCACAAAAGATCTTTTAAGCAGCAGGACTGATGCTTTAAGTTGGGAAACAGTGTATCAATAAAGGTCAGTGTGACAATATGATTTATTCAAATGCCACAGGACTGTGAGCAGTTTTTACTTTCCAGAAGAAGTGGGAGGTTTTTTGTTTTGTTTTTTGTTTGTTTGTTTGTTTGTTTTCTTTTTTTTTTTTTTTGGTGTTCAGATTCTTTCACAGAAACCATATTGGAAATGTTGCATTATTTATCATTGCTTTGCTTTTTAGAGATGAAAAGAGCCCATTTATTTGCCTTTCATGATGGTCTCTACCTGGTAAGAGAAGGCAGGGCCTACAGCAAAAATCAATTGGTTAATAAAATAGTTAATTGACTAAGTGCTTGTTCTGATGGGTCAAAAGCGCAGAGAGTACACAACTGAAGTCAGGGTGCTTAATTGAAATGGGCTGGCTGGACCTGAAGAAGCACCACCATGCAGGTAGAAAGAGATGCTGGAAAGACATCTGCATCTATTATCACACTGCAGAATGGGAGTGAATTAAAAGTAGCCCCGTTACGCTTTTACTCCATAGAAGGGACTTGTGGCTAGCACGGCAGAGAGGAAAAATTCGATGAATTATTTCCCAAAACATGAGAACCCATTAGTTGTATATGTCATATTAAAATATGGCATATGAAATAGAAACTGGGAAAAATTAGCTAATAATACTCTGATTATTTGACAAAGTATGTTTATTACTACAAATAGATGGCGATAATGATGTATGGTGAAAACTTATTTGTATGAAAGGTTTGCGAATTTTACTTTTTTTTTTTTTTTTTTGGTACTGGGAATTGAATCCAGAGGCATTCTCCCTGTGAACTACCAGCTCAGCCCTATTTTATTTTTTATTTGGAAACAGAGTCTCTTAGTGAGGGTCTTGCTAAATTGCTGAGGCTGGCCTCAAACCTGTGATCCTCTTGTCTCAGCATTACAGACATACACAACTATACTTGGCTAAATTCACCTTTTTTTTTTTTAACAAAGTGAAAGAAAATCTGCAAATGGCAACTAACACTGCCTACTTGTTTTATTAGCAATAACATGGCAATGTGAATGATCCCTCCTCAAAACTATGAAAATTCTACACTATGCTCAGAGAAAACAGGAGTTCCCTCTGAATTTTTTTACCATGTCTTTTTAAATTTTTAAAATCAAGGTAAAGTTTGCATATGATAAGATTCACTAATTTGGTGTGTATCTTGGTGAGCTTTGTTTTGTTTTCTGGATTTTCTATTTGTTTGTTTCTGGCTTTTGTTTTGTTTTTGTAGTACTTGGGGTTAAGCAAAGAGGCACTCTTGCACTGAGCTACATCCCCACTTCTTTTTACTTTTTATTTTGAGACAGGGTCTCACTAAGTGGCCCAGGCTGGCCTCCTGACATTCCCCTGCCTCAGCCTCCCAAGGAGCTGGAATTCATACTGTACACCACTATGCCCAGCATAAATGAACTTTTTAACAGTATTATTGAGGTATAATCGACTAGCTGTACAACTGATTAGCTGTACGTTTTTAAAATGCATATTTGGCTAAATATGCATCATTTTAACTTAACCACAACTAAAGTAAAAATATAAATGATCACCTTCATCTCTTTGTACTCATAATTCCAGTTCCTCAAAAGCACTGACCCTTTTCCTATTGTCCACCAATCTACTTCCCATCATTATAGACATTGGTTTTCTAGAATTTGAAGTCTTTGTTTAAATTGTTTAGAATGTGTACATCATTTTTTACAAAGAGAACACTGTTTGATTTTTTTTTATTTTTATCAGAATTGTACTGAATCCATGAGTCAATTCTGGAGAAACCATCATCATGACATCATAACTTTGTTTTTTTTAATCCACAAATATCCACTCTGTCCATGTTCTTAGGTCATTTTTAATTTGTCTCAGCAATGTCTTGTACATTTATGTGTACGCATTTTTACTAACTTTTGTAATATTTAACTTAAGCATTTCATATTTCTGATGTCACTATAAGCAGTATTGATTTTTTCTGATTGAATATTAATACGTAAAAATACAACTGACTGTGTACATTGATACCCTATCCTGCACCTTGTTAAACTCACTTGTTAGTATGAGAGCTTTTTGGTAGATTCTATTAAATTTTCTACGTACATGACAATGTCATATGCAACAAATCACAGATTCACTGCCTCCTTTCCAATTGGATGACTTTTTCAAAATTTCTTGCCTTATTTCTCAGGCTAGATGCTGATGAACAAAAATAATATAGTAGACGTTTCTGCCTTCTTCCTGATTTAACCTCCCAAATTGAAATTATTCAATGTTTCACCACTAAGCATTTAGAAATGCAGATTTGGGTTGATACTCTTTATCAAGTTAAGACAATTCTGATTGATTTCCGATGTGCTTAGATTTGATCAGGAATGCATGTAATATTACTTCAAGAGCTCTTTTTTTTTTTGCATCTACTGAGATGATCATACTTCTTTTCTTTCTCCTTTCCCATTTGTTAATAAGGCAAATTACATGGATTTCTTAATGTCACTTCAACTTATATCTTAGAATAAATATCATTTGGTCATGCTTTATTAGTCTTTTTTACATGTTGTTGAATTCAATTTGCTAAAATTTAAAGACCTTTTTACTCTTATTTTTGAGAGATATTGCTTTGATGCAATTCTGCTCTTGTAATGGCCTTTTCTAGGTCTGGTGGGATAATGATGCTGGTTCCTAGAATATGTTGGAACATTTTCCTTCTCCAAATTTCTAGAAGATTTTGTGCAGAATCAGAATTATTTCTTTCTTAAGTGTTTGATAGAATTCTACAGTGAAGCTATCTGGGCCCTAAATGGTCTTTGTGAAAAAGTTTTTCCTATAAATTCAATCTCATTTATAGACATGAGTTTATGCATTTGATTTATTTTTTCTTGGATAAATTTTGGTAATTTTTATCTTTCAAGGAATGTTTCCATTTCATCTAAGTTGTCATGTTGTTTGAGTACCAAGCAGCCACGGTTCAAGGAGTCTATAATCGCCCATATAGTAATAAAGATGTTCATAATATTTCCTTATTATCAATTTAGTCTCAATAGTAGTAACTGTAGTGATAGGACTCCTCTTAATTTTTTTTTTGTGTGTGTGTATATGTGTATGTGGTACTCAGGATTGAACCCAGAGGCATTCTACCTTTGAGCTACACCCCTACCCCAACTTTATTTCTTATTTGGAAACAGGGCCTCACTAAGTTGATGAGAGTCTCACTGTTTGCTGAGGCAGGCTGTCCTTGAACCTGTGAGTGATCCTCCTGTCTCCGCCTCCCAAGTACTGGGATTACAGGCATGTACCATCACACCGGAAAATATGACTCCATTTACTCTTTCTTGTGTATGTGTGGGAGGGTGCTGAGGATTGAACACTGAGGCATTCTCTCTCTGAGCCACATTCACAGCCCAGTTTAAAACAGGTTCTCACTAAGTTTCTGAGGGTTTTGCTAAATTGCTGAGGCTGGATGCCAATTTGTGATCCTCTTGTCTCAACCTTCCAAGTACTAGGATTATAGGCATGTGCCACCACGCCCAGCTTCTTTAAATTGGAAATGTTGTGTGTTCATTTTTTTTCTGATCAATCTAGCTACAAGTTTATTCATGTTATTGATCTTCTTAAGATACCAGCTTCTGGTATTCTTGATTCTCACTACTGTTTTTTTTTTTTTTGCTTTCAATTTTATTGACTTCCAACCGAATTTTATTCTTCCCTTTCTACTACTTACTTTGGGATTTATCTTGCTCTTCTCTTTCTAGTTTCTTAAAGTGTAATGGGCAGTCATTGATTTGAGATCTGTTTTATTTTCCACCAGTCATGCTGACAAATACTATAGGTTAATCTGTAACAGATGACAAATTTCTTTCTGGATAAATATCATGTCTTTTTTTTTAGCTTGTATATTTGTCCTTACAACTTATCATGTGTGACTGGCTTACTGCATATTTCCAGAACAAACTTAAAGACTCTAGGAAACAAAATTGTCATGTCTACATTTATTATGAGATTTTAAAATTGAACATCACCTTATAGATTTGTCCAATTTCTATACTTTCTGGTGGTGGGTAACAAAGTTAATTGATTTGCACAAGGTTACAGAACTAAGGAGTGGCAGAACTAATTCTGCCAACCAATATTAAATACCTGGTAGGTAACAAGAACAAGGATTACAAAGAGGATCTTCTATTGCTGAATTCTGGCCTATTTCCAAAATACCTAGGAAGATATTTTAAATCACTCATATTGGAAGATAAGCTCCATAAGAGAAGGATTTTATTCAGTTCTGTATCTACCCGTTCTGCAAATTAAGCTGTATCTGTCATCTGAATATTTGAAGAATAAATTAATGACCCATCAATTTTCGTACTGTGTCAACATCTTTTGATGATTTTCAAGGTACTTAGGAATCTTGCCAGATTATCACTGGGAAAGTCGGAGACGGGACTTAAGGACTCAGATGAGGCAGGTTTCTGTTTCTCATAAAAGTGGCAAAGGTATAAAAAAAGGTTTCAGCCGTGTGTGCTCTGCAATTGCATGTAATAGAAGGAAGAGTCGATTTCCTATTCTGTAGAGAACACTTGCTTTGGGATGAATTTTTTTTTTTTTTTTTTTTTTGCATTTCTTTGCCCTGTTTGGGTACCAGGCAGCCACAGGGAGAGTCTATAATTGGCCACGCTATCACTTAGCCAATGGAGCTGAAGCCTCATGAAAGCAAGTTTGCTTCTCATGTTCACAGTAGTGTGTTGCCTCTTCCAAAATGAGGCTCTTCCAAATCATTATCAGTGAGAAATAATAAAAGGCAGTGGGCACTGGGTTTGCATTGCTTCTCTTTAAACCTTTTTACAAAGGTATACTTGACGGTGCTGTTTTTCAAAATCCTGTTCTGACAAGTTAAGTACTAGCATTTCTTTGTTGAAAGAAAGGTCTTTCATCTTTTTCCCCCCTTTTTCTTCTTCTTTTCCTGTTTAGGAAGGGTTTCTTCCTCTGAGAGAGCCTCATTTGGTGAGTAATGTGCCTATTGTGTGGCAGGCTAGAAATCCACGGATTCTTTTCCCACCATATCCTTTATTTTGTGCATAGGGAAATTGTTGGCTGTACAAACCACTTGAGTCTGAAGTCAAGCCACATTCTCTGTGTTTCAGTAATATGGATTTATCACTTGCAAATATTTTCTGAATGTCTAACATGCAGAGGAGCTAAAGAGGCTACAAAGTTCCCTTGTAAATAAAGCACATGTATGACACAAATTCCTTTCACTGCTTGCCTTCTACATTCCCAGTTCTGCACTAACATCATAAATTTAATGTTCAGAACATCTTCATAAGATAGGCAATAAAACAAACAGATTTTTAACATTCTCATATCAAAAAATTGATGAGTTGGCAAGGAGATGAATACTTTGGTAAATATGATAATCAGTATTATTGATCAAAACATCACATATACACCATAAATTTATGCAATTGTTATTTATAAATTTAAGTTTTGTTAAATAACTTTCCACAAGATACACGATAGAAGCTCATCCACCTCTTTCAAACTGGTCTTTTTGCCCACAATCTTCATATTCTTGCTACAATAATAGGTTATTCAGAGTTGAGAATTCCCAAAAGAGGTACACAGACAAGACCTCAGGTATAAGGGTGAATATCATGGTATTATACAGCATAGAAAAAATATAAGGAAGGTTTACACATCAAATTTAATGAAAAAAACAAAAATCACAAGACAAACAAAAGAAACATTTCAAATTAATCAATTTTAAAGCAAATTATGCATTTATACGAGATCGATATGTTGAAATGTTTAAAATTCATCCTAAACCGGGCATGGTGGCGCACGCTTGTAATCCCAGCATTTGGGAGGCTGAGACCTGGAGGATCGCAGTTCGCAGACAGCCTCAGCTACTTAGTGAGGCCTCTGCAACTCAGTGAGACCCGGTTTCAAAATAAAGAAAAAATAGGGCAGGGGGTGTAGCTCGGAGGTCAAATGCCCCTGGGTTCCATCCCCAGACCCGCAAAAAATAAATAAATAAATAAATAAAATAAAATAAAATTCATCCTAATACTTATACCTCACAGCTTTGAAAGTTTACAAAGCTACTTTTTTTTTTTTTTTTTTTTTTTTTTTTTGGTGGTACTGGGGTTCCTGGAAGCCCTTCTACTTCCGAGCTACACTCCCAGGCCTATTTTTACATTTTTATTTGGAAACAGGGTCTCCTAAGCCAGCTCACACGGCTGGCTTTGAACCTGCGCGATCCTCCTGTCTCTGCCTCCCAAGCGCGGAGATTACAAGCGTGTGCCACCACGCCCGGCTACAAAGCTACTTTTAAAGGTTTGATTGGTCCAGATTTTAGATGCCCTGTCAGGAAAGAGAAGCATGACTGGTAATTATTTCCAAGCACCCTCCAGACCCCAGTCTTCTGATTTGGAAAATTAAGAGACAGGATCTCTCCGTAGTTTTCAAACTGCATGCCTCAGGTTTCCTTTTTCTATTGAGGAGGCCCAGGGACCCAGGAGAAAAGCAGTGCAACAACTTTCCTATCCTCCCACCCTCATCCACCTACCCCATGACACACCTTCAATCGCAGCAGCTGCATCGCTACCAGTTGTTTATATTGGATTTCTGCTCAAGACTGTCTTTAAAGAAAACATTCCACCTTCTAACAATAAATTTTAAAGATCAAGTTTGATAGCTACCTGACTATAACTTTTGAGTCAGAAGCTCAAATCTTTAGACGCAATGATTCTAAGGTTAAGTAGTAATCTATGTCTAGAGCAGGAATCATAAGTGCATATTACTTCAAAGTCCATGAAGAAATAATAAACTTAATTTTTTTTATTTAAAAAAATGAGCTTGGCCAGGTGTGGTGGTGCACGCTTGTAATCCCCGCGCTTGGAGGCTGAGACAGGAGGATCGTGCAGGTTCGAAGCCAGCCTCAGCTGGCTTAAGAGACCCTGTTTCCAAATAAAATATAAAATAGGTCTGAGAGTATAGCCCGGAGGCAGAAGGCCCCTGGGTTCCATCCCCAGTACCACTTTAAAAAAAAAAAAAAAAAAAAAAAAAAGGAGCCTGGAGCCTGGTTTGAAACTATATAGATGATGCTAGCCTGTGACAACTTGAAAAAGTATGCCCCACTGAAAGAAATTTAGACTCTACCTTTTCATCTCTAAGACCATATTAACAAGCAAGTTTCTATCTTCAAATGTGTGACTTACAATGAAGAAATCACTAGAATGAGAAACTGTCCAAGAGGAACTCTGAGTGACAGAAACTGTGAAGGGAGGATTTTGACAATATTGACCATCTAGTATGGAATATGTATCATTATTATTTCAGAAGAACTTTGAAAGGGCATCATTATTGTTTCATGCAAGAACCCGATGAAGACTCTAAACATAACTCTGACTAATGAACTTTGTGCCCTATTATCCACACTGAGACAAGATGAGAAAACAGATCAAACACAAGCACACAGGTAACTCATTACCTCCTGTTTGTCCTCAATTTCCTCATATGTAAAATGACCTTCCGGTAGGCCTCTATCTACCATGACCTCTGTCTAGTTCATGAAATCTTTCTCTCCAGTTACGATCTTGGGTGGGTTACTTTTAAATAGCAGGCCATAGACTCTCCACACTTGCTAAGAATGACTGTGTGCATATGCACACACGCACACGCACACATATAGGGCCATGATGTGAATATGGTGAAACTTAATCCCTGCTGTTCATTGTTCTCTGCATCAAAGGGAGCCTGCCAGCCACTTCTCTGTGAATGCACGAGTCTCAGAGCAGGGTCAAGGAGAACCTTCTTCCTCAGGCTCCCAGTGCTGACTGTCTTATGTTTGACACCTCGTGCTGAGATACCTTACTTGGCTGGAAGCTCTGCACGAACTCAGCACAGTCTGATGAGGCACTTGGAAGAACCGAGTTGAGGCTGTCTTGAAACAGTGAAAAAGAGCTAGAGGGTCAATGTAGTCACTTTGTAAAGAATCAACCTGGCTAATGAAGGGGCCAGGGTAGTCCTAGTCTCCAGTGTTAATGCTGCCTTTTGATTCTGCAGGGGAAAGAAATTAATGCTTTTATTTTACAGTTAATCTGCTTTGTGACGCTGGATCTCACTTTTTGTCCCTTCCATTTTATTCCACTTCAGAATAGGAGTTTTCAGAGGGCACGAAAAGAATGGTAAGATTCTTCCAGAGTAATAAAGTGCAAAGATCTTAGAGGAATTAGGGAAACTGTGAGAAAGTTGTGAACACGGAAGAAGGTTAAGCATGCTTGAGGAGGGGGTTTGGGGGAAAGGTCTGAAAACAGGTCACCAACTGCTGCTTGCTCCTGAAGCACAATGATACTTACAAATCAGAAACTGCCTGGCAAAGTGTTTCACAGAGTTCTTAGTACCTACCAAGTGCTTAATAAATAACGGGTATAACTTGTTGTCAATACTGCCATTATAGGAAATAAAAGTTTTAGAAATACATTAACAAAATTACTATTTATAAAGCTTACTAGGTGATTTTGCAGAGTGCTTCACATATATTGACCCATTTAACCCACATACAACCTCATAAAGTAGATACTATTGCTGTGTCAGATGAGAAAACCAAGATAAAATGGCATGCCCAAGAACATCTAGTTGGTAAGTGGATGATTAGAATTCAAAACCAAGGTAATGTACTCCTAAGGCCATGTTTGAGTACCAGGCTCTAAGGTCTCTTCAGATCTTGAATGGCCAGGAATGTGAAGTTAAGAAATAGCAATTCGATTCTTTCTTTCAACAAGAAGCTATTTTTTAATTAAATTATGGTTTATATATATGACACAATGCCTTGCCACAATTTAAAAAAGGTTTTTTTAAATTTATTTTTATTGGTACATTGTAATCATACATCACATTGGAGTACAAGACTTGAGAGGATATACAAGCACACATCATCTAATCAGCCCTCATCCACTCCCCATCCAATTCCCTCCCCCTCCCTCATCCCATACTTGTCTGGTGATTAACTTTGATACATTTGTTTATGTACCTCCTGAATTTTAAAGAGGCTCCATCCTCCCCTATTCCATACCCTCTGATTGGTCACCTTAATTGCTTCACTATAGGGCCCTGTCTATGACTCGACCTCTTCCTATTGCCCCTTTCCTCCTAATTATTGCTGATTAGGGGAAGCATCTGGTTTTTATTTTCTGCGATATTTCTCTGTGCATGCCGCATTGCAAGTACCGACCCCACTCTTGACGGCCCCAGTAGTGGCCTGGCTACCCGGTGGACTGATCCAGACCTCGCTGGCTCAAGCAGCGGCCCTTCCTCATGGGAGGTCCCGATTCTGGCCTCGCTGATCCCCACACTGACCCAACCCCTCGGCTGGCTCCGATCCCAGCCTCACTGGGTGGTCACAGCACCGGCCAAAGCCACCCCTCGGTGGCCACAGCACCGGCCAAAGCTCAAGGCAGGCTCTGTCCCAGCCTCACTGACCCTGGCACCGGCCTAACCCCTCAACTGACTCCTCTCCTGGCCTCGAAGGCCCCATACTGGCCTTGCCTCATGGCAGGTTCCAATCCCGGCTTCGCTGGCCCTGGCACCAGCCTAACCCCTCGGCAGGCTCCGATCCCGGCCTCGGAGGCCCCAGCACTGGCCTTGCCTCACAGCAGGCTCCGATGCCGGCCATTGGCCCCGGCACCGGCCCAACCCCTCAGCAGGCTCTTATCCTGGCCTCAGAGGCCCCAGCACCAGCCTTGCCTCATGGCAAACTCCAATGCCGGCCTCGCTGGTCCCAGCACCAGCCTAACCCCTCAGCAGGCTCCAATCCTGGCCTCAGAGGCCTTAGTAGTGGCCTTGCCTCAGGACAAGCTCCAATCCCAGCTTTTCTGTGTCCATCACCGGCCTAACCCCTCAGCAGGCTCCAATCCTGGCCTCAGAGGCCTTAGTAGTGGCCTTGCCTCAGGACAAGCTCCAATCCCAGCTTTTCTGTGTCCATCACCGGCCTCACCCCTCAGCAGGCTCCAATCCGAGCACCCTCTTCGCCCAACCAATTGTCTCACATTCTCGAGGGTGTGTGGTGGTAACATTCTGCCTCTGGGGTTATTATTTCAAAGGTTCCAGGTGTAATGCATCAGATCTCTGCCTCCCCTGAGTACTGGCCACTGCCATTGCAACTGACTACACCACTTCAAATCTTTCCAAGCTCTTTTTCCCCTCTGAATGTTGTCCATTGTTCCTGAGCATGCGCGACAGTAGCATTCAATGTTTGGTGTAATTTCTCCAATAAATAAGGTTGGTAGGATCCGATTTCTGCTTCTCCTGAATACAAGTCTCCCCCGCCATCATAGAGACTACTTCCAACACCGCCTTTCTCCTAGGTCTCTGCTAAACTGTCTCCTTACAGGTGATATCCAATATTCTTAAGACTGTAGAGAAGAAGCAGTCCTCCTTCACGGGAAATTTTTCCAAAAGTTCCAGATCGTTTGGATAAGTTTTGTCTGCATCTCCAGTATACTGGCATCCACCACAGCCTTCTTGACCCCTCTCCAATATTTTTCATTTTTCTTTTTTGTTTCTTTTTTTTTTTTCTAATAAGAGAAGACAGTATGTGTGGTTTGAGGAGGTTGTGGGATCAGGCACTCAGTAGCACTGTGACCCGGGCCCGGTTTCCCCCGGGGTCCAGCGTGCTCCACATGACTCCGCCTGGGGTCCAGAGTCCTGTTACCCGGGCCCCGTCTCCTCTGGGCTCCGGCATGCCCCGCCTGACCCTTGCCCGGGACCCAGGGCCATGTGACCTGGCCTGGTTTCTCCAGGGGTCTGGCGTGCACAGCGTGGTCCAGCCCGGGGTGGGGGGGGGCAGAGTCAAAGCTATTTTTTTTATGGAATTAAAATGTCAGGCTATAACTAGGTATGGTAGCACACGTCTGCAATCCCAGTACTTGGGAAGCTGAGACAGGAAGACCACAGGTTTGAAGCCAGCCTCAGCAATTTAGCAAGGCTCTCAGCAACTTAGGGAGAACCTATTTTCAAATAAAATAAAATAGAGCTGGGGATGTAGCTCTGAGGTATAATGTAATGACCCTGTGTTTAATCCCTAGGAACACACACACACAAACACACACACACACACACACACACACACACACACACACACACAGAGTCAAACTATGCAAAAGAAAAAAAGTATTGGAGGATACAGAGGCTCCCAACACCAGAATCTTTTGATAAGTTATGGAAAGACAAAAAAGTCACAAATCAAAGCAGTGATGAGATAGAAGTAGAAAAAAGGGAAGCAGAGAAGAATACACCTGATCTGAGATGAGAGAGACAAAAGGAAATCTCAGAGACCTCCAACCTTTCGAGTCAGAGCAAATGAAAGAACAAAGGGGCACGATGATTGGAAATGATGATATAAAACTCATTTCACAGACAACACAACTGCAATTGATAGGTGAACTATGTGAATAAGTGAATGAAGCAAGGTGGCTGGATAATACATAAAATTTATAGAGCTGGTGATGCATGCCTGTAAATCCCGGTACTTAGGAGGAAACTGAAATAGGAGGATCACAGGTTCAAAGCCAGCCTCAGCAACACAGCGAGGGACTCAGCAACTTAGAAAGACAGTTTCCAAATAAAGATTAAAAACAGCTAGGGGTGTAGCTTGGAGGTAGAATGCCCCTGAGTTCAAACCTCAGCACCACACACATACACACACACACACACACACACACACACACACACACACAGAGTAAATTCATCCATCAATATTATTTATGATTCCTTCAAAAATTAAGTACCTATGGATAAATCTAATGAAATATATGCAAGCCTGCTAAATTGAAAACAATAAAATACGATTGAAACAAATAAAAGAAAAAATAAAGAATTATAAATAATGCCAAGTCTCCCCACATTGGACCCAATTCTAATCAAAATTCCTGTAGGAGGTGGGTGAAGATAAATTGACTAGCTAATACTACAACTTATATAGAAATGCAAAAAGGTAAAAAATAATCATAACAATCTTAAAGAGGGCAGAAATGGAGGGCATACATTACCAGATATTAAAACTAATAATAAAGTTATAGGAATTAATACAGGGCAGTACTGACATGAATTGATCAGTGAAACAGAGCATAAAAACAGATTCACACACAGTTTTCTGAGCATGCTTATTGAAAAAGAATATTCTTTTCAATAATTAGCATGGTACTATATATCTATAAAAAGGGAAAAATAGACTTCAACCTGTACCACACACTATACACAAAAGTTGATTTCAGATGGATTGTAGAACTAAATGTAGAAGAAAAATATAATAAACATTTGGTTAAAAACATATAGGAGAGCTTTACTACTTTGGGATAGATTTACATTTCTTAAACAGAAACCCAGACTTTCTAACAATAAAAGAAAAAAATTATAAATTATATCACATTCAACTTAAGAAGCTCAGTTTGTTATTAAAAGTATAAAATAGCAAATAAATAAACTAATGAGAAATTTTTTAAAAAGAGAGATTGAAACTTGGAGTTAGGCAAATGGGGATAGAAAAAGAGAGTGTCAGAGACAGGCCCCAGGGTGTAAAAAATAATGAGAGCATGTGAATGGGGTGAGTTAGTGTCACCCAAAAACATATGTCTAAGTCCTAACCCCTGGTACCTGTGAATACACTCTTATTTTAAATGGAGTTTCTGAAGATGTATCCAATTAAATATCTTGAGATGAAACCACCTTGGATTTAGGGAGGACCTTAAATCCAATGAGTGTTGTCCATAAAAGAGATGGAAAGGGGCAATTTGGGACACAGAATCAAAAGGGAGGGAGCCCTGGGAAGGCTCATGCGCAGTGGAAATGGAGATGAGGCATGCAGCCCCAAGTCAGGGAATGCCTCCGACTATCAGAAACCAGAAAGGAAAGGAAGCAAATACCTTCAACACATCAAGGAAGCTTGACCCTGCTGTTTGGTTGCAGACTTGTGACATCCACAACTGTGAAAAATTAATGCCTACTTTTATTATTATTATTCTTGCGGTACTGGGGATGGAACCCAGGGGCATTCTACCTCCAAGCTCCACCTCCCAGTCCTATTTTTTTATTCTTTATTTTGAAGCAGGTTCTCAATGAGTTGTGAAGGGGCTCACTCAGTAGCTGAGGCTGTCCTCGAACTGTGTTCTCCTGTCTCAGCTTCCCAAGTGCTGGGATTATAAGCGTACGCCACCTCGCCCGGCAATATCTACTGTTTTAAGCTACCAAGTTTGCAGAAAACTGTTACAGTAGCCCTGGAAAATAAAAACTATCAAAAGACTTATATCTAAAAAACCACATTATTTTGCAAATATCATTAAGAGATGTGAAAAAAGGGGGGAGGGAATGCTTCACCGGAAAATTCACGTAAGAAAGTGTGCAAGTGGCCAGTGAACATACATACGAAAAGATACTAGACTCCTTTCATTATTAGGAGAATTAAAACCAAATTAAAACCAAACTGTGATAGATAAAACTCTATGCCATGGCTTGAATGGCCCCACCAAAACTAATTTTAAAATTTAACATCCATTGTGAAGGACTGTAGGTAGGACTAAGTAGGATTCATGGGTTAACAGATTATCTTGAGAGTGCTTCTATTATCAAAGCCAGGTAGCTCTGTCCCTTGAATATTCCCCTCTTGCCATGTGATGTTCAAAATTAGGATGCCCTACTTCACTTCAGGACTCTGTAAAGAGCCCCTACCAGAAAGAAGGTTTTCAGTAAATGGAACCCATCAACTTCGGACCAAACAGCCTACAGAAACATGAGCTGAATAAGCCATCTACTCTTCACAAATTACCTGATTTCAGGTATTTTTGTTACAGAAGCAGAAAATTGACTATTATTATTATTATCATTATTGGCACTGGGGATTGATAATACTAGGTATTAAAAATATAACGAGATAATAATAATTATTATTAAAATAATTGATTTTAAATATTGGTTATTAAAATAACTTATAATATAATGATAGTAGTTAACATACTATAGATATGATCCCTGAAAGTATAGCCTTAATGATAGTAATTAAATAACAAAATAATTTATGATATGATTAATATAACTATTAATAATACATTATAACAATTATTATTATTATTATTATTATTATTATTATCATCATCATTTTCATTATTTGTTCAAGGTGTAAAATTCAGACCAGGTATGTTTTTCTCTCAAGTCTCTGTACTATGGCAAAGATTATCCTCAGAGAATACAGGAGTCATTGGGATTATATGTGGAGAAAGTTAAGAGCTCCAGAGTAGAAAGAGGTAAAGCAAAAAAAAAAAAAAATCATAGTAGGTGAAGTGAGAACATAATTTACAAATTATATTATTATAATTATAATTTTCAAATTATATCATATAATTTACAAATTATAATTTATAAATTATATTCTCTATAATTTACAAATTATATCATATAATTTATAAATTATATTCTCTATGATTTATAAATTATATAATTTATAAATTATATTCTCACTGTATATAATTATAAAAAGAGAGAGGAAGATTGGTCAGAGATAAAAGGAAAAAAGGATGAAGGGAGAAAAAAAGGAGGCAGAAGGGAGGGATAGATAATCAGTACTGATCTAGTGATTAAAGCTTCTTTTTACTGGAGACAAATCTCTGGAGCCTTATTACCCAATATCCCCATTTTACAGAACAAGGCTTCCCATGATCAACTAGCAGAAAAGCTAAGTTCCAGATTCTCGTTTCCAGCTCCATGTATTCTCTTTTGCCCCACGCAATCTTCAAAAGCCACTTCTCAACATTCAGATTCATGCACAATTGTCATAAAAGCTTCTCCTGTATTCAGCAAGGGGACTGACAAGAAATCAGAGTTTTAATTCCATCAGTTCCTCTAATGGCTGAATTAAATAGATCTTATGTGAAGGGGGTTGCTTAACCAACAGTCCTTCTGGGACTATTACAATATTTCTAGAGGACTTGTTTTTCATCCACCTGGATGCCTCTAACTGCTGCACATGTCTCCATATAACAAGTTCTATGGAAACATATAACTGGACCTCAGAGCGCTTTTTTAAACATTGTACTTCTACTCTGAAGCATTTTCACTGCAATTCTGTGAACTATTTAAATCTCATCTAAGTTAGTCATAAATTGAAGTGATCCAAAAGTTACAAATAGAAGGATAAAGTCTAGCCCAGTGGGGGAAACATTAAACCTCCTTGCAAGTCAGCAAAAGCAGAAGTGACAGCCTGGTAGCAATTTAAAATTACTCTGAGACCACGGCTGCCAATTAAAATAGACTTTCGTGGTAACAGATGAACATCTGGTATCTTCCATTCGGAAAGAAAAATTAAAAAGAGTTTACATTTTCATGGTAATGAAAAACTTAGATATAAGACTACAATGTTTTAGTTCAGGCTTTGCTTAAATTATATGTTCTTTCATTGTGCCTTCCAACAGTAAAATGTTTCTTTGTTTGGTTTTTAATAGTCATGAAAGATGGCTATTAAAACAAACCAGGCAAAAGTCAGAATCCAGGATTCATTCATAGCTGATCTAAAGGCTGAACATTATCCTCCTCTTATCCCCAGAAAAAAGAGATTTGGAAGAGATTATCCTAAAGATGCTACTTTGATGAAATGCATTTGATCTGAATTCTGCAGAGACATTCAGGGTAAAGGACTATTAGGTCCCTAAGGGGGAAATAATGAAAGAACAAAAGAAAAAGGGAAAAGAAGAGGAGTTAGAGAGAAAGGGGAGCATGAAGGAAAGGAAAAAAGGAGAAAGAGATGATGGATGGATAGATAGATAGATGATAGAGATAGATAATCAATATGACCTAGTGATTGAAGCTTGATTCCTACTTCATACCATATCCTTCTATGACCAATTTTTTGAATGTGTAGGTTCTTTAATCAATTATCGTTTGATTCAAAGAAACCTTACCAAGCATCATTTAACCTTTTAAGATAAGACTAGGATTGGTCATGGTGGTACATGCCTGTAATCCCAGTACTTGGGAAGCCAAGACAGGAGGATCACAGATTCAAGGCCAGCCTCAAGAAACTTAGTGAGGCCCTCAGCAACATGGTGAGACCCTGTTTCAAAAAAAATAGGACTGGAGATTGTCCTCAGATGAAGAATATCCCTAGGTTCAATCTCCAGTATCAAAGTAAGTAAGCAAATAAAAATAAGAAGACTAGGATAATAATCCATTTAAAGATATATGACTTAATTCAAACATTATATCTTCTGAGGATCCTCCATACAGTTTTCCAAAGTGGTTGCACTAATTTGTAACCCCATCAGCAATGAGTTCCCACTTCTCCATACTCTCACCAGCATTTGTTGTTTGTATTTTTAATGACTGCTATTCTTATTTGGGTGAGTTGAAATCTCAGGGTAGTTTTGATTTGCATCTCTCTGACTGCTAATGATGTTGAACATTTTTTCATATATTTATTGGCTATTTGAATGTCTTTTTTGTGAAGTATCTATTTAGTTCTCTTGCCCATTTTTGATTGAGCCATTTATTGTCTTAGCATCTTTGGAAGAATGGGAATGAACCTACCATACAACCCAGCAATATCACTTCTGAGTATCTACCCAAAAGAATAGAAAATGAACTACCATACTAATGCATACATATTTATGTTTATAGCTGCATAATTCACAATTGCCAAATGATGGAAGCAGCCAAGATGTCCATTAACAGATGAATGGATTACAAAACTATGGGATATGTACACCCTGGAATGTTACTCAGCCATAAAGAAGAACAAAATTATTTCATTTTCAGGGAAATGGATGGAACTGGAGAACATTATGCTAAGTGAGATTAGCCAGTCACAAAAAGTGAAAAGTCAGATGTTCTCCCTAATATACAAAAGCTAGGGAGGAAGTGGGACATAGGAGAAACTCTAGGCAAAGGAGAAAAATCAGACAAGTGAAGCTGTCGACCTAACTAAGGAAGATGGGAGAGGGGAAGAGAGAAGCAGCCTAATGCACATGATGTCCATTCACAAACACATCAAAGTCAGTCACTAAGCCAAACATGAGGAGGAGGGAGGGGGCGGAAACTGGGGAAGGGCTAAATGAGTAATATATGCCTGTATGCCTCTACACCCTGTACCTCATAATGATGTATGGTTATAATGCACCAATAAATTAAAAAATAATAAAATTCTAAAAGTTACATCTTTTGAGAAATATTCTCATCACTACCTCAATTCATGCATGCTATCTATTTCCTGTAATATTCCTATAAGCTTCTATTACAGCCATTAGGATTGAATCACATGGTTCATTCTCACGTCTTCTTGCCACTTGTTTCTAAATACATTTTAATATATTTCTTTCTACTTCTTATCCATGACCTAAAAACTCAGAAAGGACACCAAATAAAACTTGATGACTAAGTGAATAAACACAATTTTGAGAATCCAATAGAAAAGCATCAGAAGTGAACCTCACTCATTCTGCCAATCATTCACTCATCAATCTCATTGATTCAAAAGGAGAATCCTCATTTCTCCTCATGCTTAGAATTTATAGTTCCTACTTTTCTATTTCTTTAATAATGAGTGCTGGGGTGCATTAAGTAGTATTGAAATGTGATCATTTTCACACTTAACCTGACAGATCTATAGATACAAATGTTCCTCTAGACTTTACCCATCTTAGGTATCACCCATTTTCCCCACATCTTTTGCTTATCACCTGCTTTAAAAGTCTCTGGTGTTATTCTATTTCCAGACACACAATGCCTCTGTTTTTAATTTGACTCAGTACATTCAACCTTTCTTCAAATTGCTTCTCAAAGCCTTCAGTTAGCATGGGAATTAAGATCTTGGAACCAGAGGAAGGAAAATCAGGGGTAAGAAAAAGAGCTGTGTGATGTGAAATTCCCTGCAGGTAGCACTGAGTCCAGTCTATAAGGTACATATGTCACTTCTACCTTGGCATATGGTAATATTAAAACTGGTCCTAGGAGAGTCTCAAAGATTTCTTTCCATTCTCTAGAGAAAATAAGTATGAAAACATACATGCTACGAGTGAGTGCCATGAGCTTCATCAATGCTGGGGCTATGTTTTATTAATCTTTATACAAAGTGATATGTCACTTAACCCATTCATGCCTGTTACTTGCATGGGCAAAATGTGTGTATCATAGAATATCCCTATGCTGTCCTACCTAAAGATTCTACCCTCCCATTACTTTCTTCAAGGAAAAAAAAAGAATTATGATGTACAAAGTTAATCATTTGTGGTTAGCTTTTTCATTATTTAGATAAGAAAGTTGACAACCAGAAAACTTAAGCAACCTGCCTACTGTCACAAAGCTAGTAAGTTAAAAAAAAAGTAAGATTCAAACACCAGTTCTATCTAAATACTATAATCCATGAGGTAATCATTATGTTATTTTCTATTTATCTTGCCAACTCATTAAGGCATTTATATTGCTTAAAACTGAATATCCAAACACACACTCTAGCGGTAGGAGTAACTACTTACTGATATATAAGAAACAAAGACAAAAGAAGGGAACAATTCAGAAAAGGTTATTTCATACCTGAAGGTTTCCCTGCCAATCTCACTAACATGTAAAGGGAGGGAGGAGGGGTGAACAAGGTAGGTTACAGAGGAAACACACCATGTGATGCATGCATGTGTGTTTGTATTACTTTGAATCTCACTAAGATCTATAATTATAGTGCACCAATAAAAGTAGTAAAAAAACATAAAAAACAAAAGGGACTTCAGACAAATGAGAGAAACCAGTAAAATAGTGAAAGGGGGTCAGGGGAGGGAGGTGGGAAGAGGAAAAAGGAGAATTGATGAAAGCAGCAGTTCAAATAATGCTATGTCCATATATGAAAGCATCACTATCAATATACAGGGAACGAGAGGAAGGGGGAGGGTAGAGATGGGAATGTGGAGGGAAATGTACCAAGTGCCATGTGCACATATTCTGTATTACTTTGAAATTCACTATGATGTATAATTACAATGAATCAATAAAATTATAAAAAATAGAAGACGCCGGGCAGAGTGGCGCATGCTTGTAATCCCCATGCTTGGGAGGCGGAGACAGGAGGATCACACAGGTTCGAAGCCAGCCTCGCTGGCTTAAGAGACCCTGTTTCCTAATAAAAAATATATATATATATTAAAAAATAGGTGTCTGGGAGTTTAGCCCGGAGGTAGAAGGGTTTCCAGGAACCCCAGTACCACCAAAAAACAAACAAAAAAATTACAGCACCTTATGTGCTAGGCCTTGGGATTCTTTCTCAGGTGTGCAGAGATAAAACAAGTCCCCAGTTTATATTTAACAGGCTTTCTTAAATAGAAAAGAGGCTACCCTCTGCGTGTTGGACAAAACACTCACAGACCCACACACTCACCTCTTGGTATTCAAAGAAAACTTCTTATTTATCCTTACTTCCCCTTCTACCCTGCTCATTGCCCTCTTCTTTATTCTCTCTGGCTGGAGTGATTAGGTTAGGAAGCTGAGCTAATCCTGTTAGTGCCAGAATGACTTTTCTCACACTCTGTGTCCCCCAGCTCTTAGAAAGTCAGAAGGAATTACTGGGCATTGAATTCACCTTGCCAGAAAGATGACAAACAGGGCAGGGAGGGAGGGACAGGGAGCATGGCTGCCCAGCTGCCCTGTTCTTTAACCTTTCCCTCTGGAAGCCATTCTTCCCTCTGTGGGTGTCGGTGCTGGCCAGAGGCATGGCTAACTCTGCCCTTGAGATACAAAGAGAGCAAAGTTGACGTCAGCTGTTTCTCCCTGAGCAAACATTCCACTAATTCCACAGCCAGACAGCTTGCAAAATTGCCTTTGGAGGACTGCTGAGGTCTCCTTTCCCGTCAAGTTCACTTTGTATTTATTCAGCAAAGATGCACCTACCGCAGAGTGCACCCAGGGACTAGGTGTCAGAGTCCTGGCGAGCCCACTTCATGGATGATTAGCATTCTCTGACCTGGCCACCATTTTCAATCACTTGCAACTGTAGACATCTGGCTGCAGCAATTACTCCTATCCTTCAAAACCCTCTCCTCCTCAACCACATCAGGATAAGTTTCTTAAAGTGCTCTGTTTCAAATGATGCCTGGCTTAGAGCAGCTCTCTTTGACACAAAGTCTATATTAAAATACACTTCTCAAAAATATGAACCCTGGAAATCCCATGCGGATTCCCTATTAAGAGGCCTGGAATGAGATGAGGAACCATTTGTCAATTTGGTTCACATGAATGGTAGAATTCCTAAAATGAGTTCATTTGATTCTACATCAGTCCTGCTCAGCGCTTGGTCTGCAGAATGGCAGCATCGGCAGTACCTGAGACTTGAGGCAAATGGAAATTCTGGGGCACCACATAATATCTGCTGTGGCAAGGTCCCAGGATACCGTAGTTTCATGAGCTCTTCAGGTGATTCTTCTAGAGTTTAAGAAGCACTGGGGTAGATTATATGTAAAGCCAAAATAAAAGCAATCTGACTGTTGATATCTAAATATAATTGTTGAAACCTGGATTTCATAGCTAGGGCATATTATTCTACTAGGCCTCCTCAACAAAGTACCTTAGATTGGGTGGCTCCGATAGTAATAATTCATTTTCTCACAGTTCTAAAGATGAAAAGCTTAAAACCAGCAGGACCGATTTCTTCTGAGGACTATGAGACTAGGATGCTCCAGGCCTCTCTCTAGGGCTTGTGGACAGCTGTCTTTTCCCTGTGACTCCTCATATGTGTATCTCTGGGCAAGTTTCCTCATTTTGTAAGAACATCAATCAGACTGGATTAGGCTTCACCCCAGTGGCCTCATTTTAACTTGATCAACATGTAAAGACCTTAAGGTCTCTTCTGAGGTAGCTGGGGTTACAGGACTTCAACATATTAATTTGGCACAGGTGGCAGGGACACAATAAGTGCATAAGACTTGAGAATTTTCTAAGTTTTATAACACTAGGGAATGTCCTAAGTCTGAGTTTACAAATATGTGACTTTGGCTGTCACTTTCAATCTTGAGTCACCTTGGAGATTATACTAATCTTTGGTTCTCATATGAATTCTAGGAATTCAAGTTTTTGGTGAGTTTTGGTAGGCTTTACTGTATCTTCAAGGTGAGTGTCATAGAGATAGGAATGTCAGTTATGGCTTAGGACCTACCCTTACTCATTTCTCTTTCTTTCCTTCTTTCTTTCTTTCTTTCTTTCTTTCTTTCTTTCTTTCTTTTTTTTTTGTGGTGGTGGTACTAGGAATCAAACCCAGGGCCCCATGAATGTGCTAGTGCTATGCAAAAGCACTTAATCACTGACTACTGACTTATATCATCTCCAGTCCCCTCTTTCATTCTTTATCCATTTTTTATAGTGGTTACCCAATTTTTTAAAGCCCACACTCTTTACCAGAACCTAGGCTAACTATCAATGACTCACGGATGAAAAAGACATGGTTTGATCCTTCTCCTATACACTGAAAGGCTGTGCTTCAGTGCTGTCGTCTCTGATTTAAGTTAATATGGTTAAGACTGATGCATGTAACACGTGCTTCTCATTTCCTTTGAAATTCTTGGTATAGATAGTGTTAAATATGCTGTTCATTTCAATTTTTTAAAAGGAAAAAAATCATATTCTTCCAGATACAAATGACTGGTGAGATTCTAACTTCCAAATGCCTGAATGTTGTGAATGATCACTTATTTCTTTATGAGTAGCTGAAATGTGAACCATGAATCACGTCACAGTTCTATTAACTTCATTGATTAGGGTGCCTGCCTTTCTCCTTTCATGGACACAGATCTTCTGCCACCTTTTCAGTAGGACCATTGTCAATATTCGTATCAAAGTGAACTTCATCGACTGTTCTTTTTGCTGGGTGAGTTACCATGGTATAAGAAAAATTCCATAAAGCGTATTACTTATTCATTGATTAATCAACTAGTCTCTCAAATCAGTATAATGCCTAATACTCAAAATGCCCCCAACAGAACTCATGATGGTACCCTCCTCAAACCTCCTCCTTCCTTGCTTTTCTCAATATCATCCCATAGGCATTAACACCAACTACTTATTTCACTTCCCATATTCAATCAATAAATAAATTTGTCAGATATTAGCCTCACAAACAACTGATCATAAATCAGATCACTTCTCTCAGCTTCCATTTCTCCCATGGCCCTGAGCACCATACAGATTGCCTAGATGTCTGAAATAGCCTTCTGGATGCTTTTTTTTTTTGGTTCTCAGGATTGTACTCAAGGGAATCCTACCTCTAAGCTAAATGCCCAGTCCTATTTTATTTTATTTTATTTTATTTTATTTTGAAACATGGACCCACACTAAGTTGCTGAGACTGGCCTCAAACCTGTGATTCATCTGTCTCAGCCCCCCAAGCACTGGGATTACAGGTGTGTGCTACTGCACCTGGCTGATCTCAACCTTTCCACTAAAACACAGTAGTCGAAGTGATGGCACATGCTTGTAATTTCAGCACTTGGGGAGACTGAGACAGGAAGATCGCACAGGTTCAAAGCCATCCTCAGCTACTTAGTGAGACTCTCAACAACTTAGTGAGACCCTGTTTCCCCAGTACCACAAAAAAAAAAGAAATAAAAAAATAAAAAATGAAACCTCAAACACATCTCTCCATATCTCTAGTTGAAACTCTCCAAGGCTTTGCATCATGATTGAAATTCAATCCAAACTCTTTACCTTGATTTACAAAACTATGCACAACACTGCCCTTTTGGATCTCAGTGCATACAACGCACATAACTAGTAAGTTCTGCAATTAGATTCATACCCAATTTTGAATAATTACCAACATTTAATACATACTATGTGTCTGACACCAGGCTAAATGCAGAGGCTGGCCTCAAACCTGTGATTCTCCTGTCTGAGCTTCTTAAGTACTGGGATTATAAGTGTGCACCACGATGCTTGGCTCTGGCTAAGTCCTTTATAAGTAATTACTTGTTTAATATTTATATCTGTGCTGTGAGTAGCATTATCACCCTTATTTTTTTAATAAGAAAAGTGAGACTTAGATAAATTAAAGAGCTAGCGTATGGTCAGACAGGCAGGAATGGCAGAGGTGGGCTTTAAACCCAGGCAAGCAGTTCCCAGGCCATGCTGCTGACACTGGCTATTCTGCTGTTCTCTTGTGCCATAGAAGTTCTCTACATCTCAGCTTCCTTATCTTTAAGACTCAATTAAGATACTTACCTTGAAAGTTTGATTAAGGATTAAAGGGTCAATGCATCCATAAAGTTCAAAGTATAAAAAGTAAAGACTGATCACTATAATGAAGGAGAATCTAGCTCAGGGCTTACTCATGAGATACAATAAGAAATATAAACCTCTATGCTTGACAGTAGATTAAGACAGGCTGAAGAAAATAGAAATAAGATCATCTAGAAGATAGACTCAGATCCATGTCAACGCATTTTTTGTTTTAAAGGCTCTGAGGAAAACAGATAGTCAAAAGAAAGACACAGATGACCTAAAGTTCAATTTCTTAAATACACTAAGCCCAAAGCAACTGAGTTGATGTGAGATCAAAACTCCACCATGTTAATTTGCACCTCTTTTGGGTCCGGTCCCTCTGCACCACGTACACAGGCTTCCTGACAGAAGCCAGGCAGCCAGCGCAGGGGTGTGATCCCTGGAGAAGGCCACTTGGCATCTGAGTCTGAGGTGGTGTAAAACCGTGTCCTGCTGTGTTTCACAGTTTTACTTGGAGACGATTCACAGGATGGCCCTTGAGGTTTCTTTCTCAGCCAGGGGATACAACAGTGGTGATTTGACTTGCAAGAAAAATTAATTTTTCTAAGTTGGAAACTACCGTGACCAGTTAGGGGTCTCCCATTCCCAGCCAAATGTCATGAAGTACCAGAAGAAAAAGAGCTATCTTAGCAATGTCTCCCTGCATGTCCCCCGAGAGATACAGCAGCAGCTGCCAGCAGTGAGACTGAATGGATATCCATGATGTTCCTGTAGCTTCCAGAGCTTCCTCTCTCCTCCTCCTCTACCCTCTCTATTCAGACCGCTAGTTCCTGTGTCCGGCTCCTCAAATTCCATTCCAACCAGGGACTTCCACGTGCGTTCTTCTCCCTGACTCACTATCCTTCCCACTTGCCACAGACTGGACTGTGTCTCACCAAAAACATATGTTGAAGACCTAACTCTACTCTAGGACCTTAGAATGTAACCTTATCTGGAAAAGCAACTTTTGCAAGAGTTAAAACAAGCTCATCAGGGTTCTCCCTAACTCACAATAACGTGTGTGTGTGTGTGTGTGTGTGTGTGTGTGTGTGTGTGTGTAAAGGAAATTTGGGCACAGATTTAGACACACACAGAGGGAAAATGACATGAAGAGACAGAGAAGATGGCCATCTTAGGAATGTCAGAGGCTACCAGAAGGGAGGAGAGAGGCCCCAAATGAATCCTTCCCTACTTCCCTCAGAGGAAGGATGCTCAGTCTGTGGGCATGTGAGGTCTGGCCATGAGCTCTTGCCGGTGGATACTGAGAACAAAGAAACCCAAGAAAAGGTGTGAAAAGCAGGAAGACACTGACCCAGCCCATAAATTTACCAATTCTGGCCCAATGTTAAAGCCTACCAATCGGAGGAATATACAGCTACTTTTACTTCTTACCCGCTTCCCAAAATTTCCATAAAAAGTCCCAAGCCTGTAAGGTAGCAGGCCTCTGACTCTCAAGAACTCTTTCCCCAGTCAGTGACTCCCTCAAGGATGTTATCCCTGAATAAAGCCTGTTCCTTGCTGTCCATCCATGCCCATTTTTGCCTCCATAATTCCTAACACAGTCAATGCCTTGACTTCAGACTTCAGGCTTCCAGAACAATAAATTTCTGTTGTCTTAAGTCTCCAGTTTGCAGTTCTTGTTATGGCTCCAGCAGACTAAAGCACGGCTTTTTGTCACTGCTCTTGCTTAATTCTTCAACCATCAGAAAGGCACTGTCTGACCATCCCACCCGAAGTATCTCTGAGTGTTTTTATGTCCTTTCATATACAAAGCACAACAGACGCCTGTTCAATCCCTCTCACTGACCTCTTTCTCTCTGGCTGTGTGTGCATATGTGTACCTGTGTGTGTTAGTGAGCACTGCACATTTGATAAGAAAGGAACTATAATTTTCCTATTCATATTTGTATTCCAAGGACTTGGCATAGTTTCTAGCAAGTGATATGTAATTTAAAAATAGACCTAATGAACAAACAAAAATCTAGAAACAAAAATAGAATGACTTCTTAAGAACTTTTAGAAGGGCCGGGTGTGGTGGCCCACACTTTTCATCCCAGTACTTGGGAGGCTGAGACAGGAGGATCACAAGTGCACAACCAGCCTCCACAATTTAGTGAGACTCTATTTCAAGAGAGACTCCAGATGATGGCGGATAAACTTCAGTGGAGCCAGGGAGGAGATCTAAGGGTAGGGGAGGAGGAAAACCGAGGTTCAATAAAGGAAATACTACCATAGACTATGTGTATACATATAAACATACCAATGTCAATCTGGGCACTCTGTATTGGGATGGGAGGGATGGCGGGGGAGGCGTGAAGTGCTGTGTGCATGTATGTCATTGCCAACATGATTTATATTATGATGGGAGACTATAAGATGTTGCAGTTCCTGGACTCTGACTGTTACTGTCTGGGGGAACCATCCCCAGGGATCTTTGTTCGACCCCTGGGAATAATTCCCCGAAAAAAAAATAAAAAGTGCAGGTTCTTGTCCTGAGCTAAGGATAGATATGCAATAGCCCAAAGTCCTGCTGAAGATTTAAAGGAGTTTATTAAAAAGATAGAAATACAGAAGAAAGTTACAGCCCCATGCCATTCAGGAGTGGCATGGGAGAGGGGGGTGTTCGAATGAATTCACAAAAGACACAACAGTTGGACCATTCTTATGGCCAGCGAACAGATCCATGGCAGGTCCTTTGATATGTAGATGTGCTGCCCTGCCTCTAACCCAGGTATCCTGCTCTGTCTCCACCCTAGCCAGATCTGTCCCCTCTGGGCCAGAGGGGCAGCTCTGTCTCCAGCACAGACCCCCACACCTTTTGTTACACTCCAAAATGTGTTCAGTTGCTTATCCAGACTCTGGGATTTCCTCAGAGAGGGAGTTTGCCTCTCTTCAGAAATGTAAAAAGGCCCTTTTTTCCTGAAGCTGCTGGCTCTCTTTACTACCAAAGACATATTTTAAAATTGGAAATCTTTCCCAATACTGGTACATTAATACATTTTGAAAACTCTTCCCAATACTGGTATATAATATACCAACAAAAGCATAAATAAGTAAATAAATAAATAAATATTTTAAAATGAAATAAAATATATGATCTACATTTAGGAAAAAAAGAGAATAAAAAATAGAGCCAAGCATGGTGGCGCATGTTTGTAATCCCAGTACCTGGGTAACTAAGACGGGAGGATCACAGGTTTCTTGCCAGCCTCACCAACTTACTGAGGCCCTCGGCAACTCAGTGAGACCCTGTTTCAAAATAAAAAATAATATAGGGCTGAAGGTATAGCTCAGAGATAGAATGTTCCTGGGTTCAATCCCCAATAACCCCATCCCCAAAAATATAGACCTAGGGTGTAGCTCAGAGGTAGAATGCCTATAGGTTCAATCCCCAGTATTACAAAAAAAAAAATTTTTTTTACATATCCCTGGGTATGGTGACACAGCTATAATCCACTACTTGGGAGGCTGAGACAGGAGAATCACAGGTTCTAGCTCAGCAACTTAGCTAGATCCTGTTTAAAAGAAAAAAATAAGCCGGGCGTGGTGGCGCACGCTTGTAATCCCCGCACTTGGGAGGCAGAGGCAGGAGGATGGCGCAGATTCGAAGCCAGCCACACTGGCTTAAGAGACCCTGTTTCCAAATTTTAAAAAGTATAAAAATAGGTCTGGGAGTGTAGCCCAGAGGTAGAAGGGTTTCCAGGAACCCCAGTACCACAAATAAATAAATAAAAATAAATAAATAATAAATAAATAAGTTAAAAAGTCCTATGCTCATATCTCAGAGATATAATGCCCCTGGGTTCAATCTTAATGCAATAAGTAAATAAATAAATCTTTTTGAAATATGACTCAAAAGTCTGAGAGTTTGTCCCAGCAAAATGCAGTTAAAAAAATATGGCCCCAATGGAAGCTACACTAAATACTCTTCATAAGCTTTTCTCTTTCCCTTTCTCTCTGTGTTTTTGTTTGTTTGTTTGTTTTGTTGTTGTTATCATTGTTTTGTTTTGTGTTGTGTTGTTGGCTTGGGGGGCGGTTTGGGGTTTTTTGCACTGTAGATTAAACCCAAGGAGATTCTACCTCTGAACTACAGCCCCAACCCCTTGTTTGTTTGTTTTGAATCAGGGTTTCAGTAAGTTACTTAAAGCCTCGCTACATTGCTAGGCTGTTCTCGAACCTGCTACCCTCCTGTCCCAGCATCCCATGTACTTTAGATAACAGGCTTACAGCACCACTTCTAGCTCTTTCTCTTTCTCTTGCTATTAGTCATCTGGGAACATTTAGTCTCATGTTACATTTCACCAAACTCATGAGTTTGTAGGGAGCCACTCACTATTCATTTTGAGACTCCGGGAAGTCCTGCTGAGGTGGGCTCTGCAGGCCTCTCACCTACCAGGTGGGAAAGAACTTATGAAAGAAGAGAGTGCCTCATGACTCTTCAGGGAGGCAAAGGGAAAGGCGAGACCTCAGCCTTGGCATTTACCAGCCCCTGCTGGCACCTTCATGCCTGAAAATCAGCATCAGGGAAGGAAAACAAAAGCTGCCTCCCACTGCCCATAGCTCAAAGGTCAGAACTAAATAAATGCTGATATTGCACAGGAAATTGCCTCTGAAAGATTCTTCTCTCCTTAGATCTGTGTCCTCCATGCAAATATGGTTGTGTCTTATTTTTTCTTCCTAACACCTGCAGGTTGTAGATGAGTGTAATCACTTTCATACCAATGATGATGAAAATTTTGATCATGGATTCTAATTCTGAATCCCACAGTTTAAATTGAATATAACAGGATATAATCAGAAGGTCATAAATGAGGTCACAGAAAAGGAGGTATGGTATAAGAGCTATATAAAATCATAGATCACCATCATGTCTGAAGGACTAATGATGTTTATTCTAGAATACAAAACATGTTAGAATCTATAGGGCTCAGGAGGAAAGACCAAGGCCAGAGAGTATGACATTAGGTTGAACAGGACTTTAGCTCAACCTATTAAACTTCTGAAATTCTAAAACATCTTATATTGAGATGTATTCTGTTAAAAGCAACAGAATTACCTATGCAAGAAGAGGACACACCCTGGTCAATTCTACAGACAGGTCTCACAAAAGCGTAGGCCTAGGCAAGTCTTCAGGTGGACTGGGTCCCTTCAGCCCTAAAAGAAGAGAGTCTGATAAAACTTTCAGAGGGAAGTAGAGCCCGAGGTATGGGCGGGGGCACTTTTTCCCAGTGTCTCAGATTCATTCTTAAGGAACTGAGAATTTAATCTCCCAACATCTCAAAAAAGACCTACTTATGCCCCATCTCCCACCCCAGCTCCTGCAACACAAATGCCTAGCACACTAGGGTTTGTGGGATACAATCCACACAGTCATCTCACCTACAGGTACAGACTGGAAGGGAATCCGGGCACTAACAGCCGGATCACAGAGTCCTCTGGTATTACGATTTCAAAACTTCCAGATAAGCCACTGATGCCCTCCATGAGGTACAGCAGAAAGGTCTGGAACCAAGTAAAGGCTTCCAACCTTGACCTAAAGCTGTGGGAGATTGGCAAGATTATTGGTGAAATGTGGAAGATCTCACCGATAAAGAAAAACAAGAATATTTAAACAAATACGAAGCTGAAAAGATAGAGTACAACAAATCTACAAAGGCCTTTCCTAATTCCCCAGCATATCTTATTTACATCAATGCAAAAAGTTGGGCAGAAGCTGCATTAGAGTAAAAGAGTCGACAGAGAGTCTTGGTGGAAAAAGGAGAAGTGTTCAGCCCGCTGCAGATCCAGATGATTATGATGATAGCTTTTCAGGGAAGCATGCAGCGACCACTCACGTCCAGAGAAACCACCACCTCATCAATGAAATCCTTAGTGAGAGCATGGTGCTAGACATGTGGAAGGGCAATAGCAAACACAGCCCAGGAAAAGGAAGGTGAGGAGAACATCCCCCGATAGAGACAGAGCAGGCACGCCTGGAAGGAAGGACAGAGAGCCAGCAGAGCAGAGATGTCCACTCCTGAGGCCAAGGAGAGGGGGCAGAAGGGGTGGACAGCACGGTTGGGGAAGAGAACAGTGACAGTGACCCTGGCCAGAGAGCACTAGTGCAACATTGGAGGAGACACTGATAGGTCCCACTCCAGAGGACAAGAAGGAAACATTGTTGCCTTGTCTTCTAAATACTTTTTTAAATGAAAAAAAAATGTCTTTTGATTTTAATAGTGTTATGTGGTCTGCATATTAAATTTTTTTGTCTATTTTACACCACCAAAGGCTATTGGTCCAGGAGGGTCCAAAACGTAGTCGTGAGCCCAATGCAGTAGGTCACCTTTTGTAGCGTTGTGGAGCTGACTCTTTTCTTTGGATAATGTTGCTAGCCCTCAAGTGCTGACAGCCTTAGAATTTAGATAAACTGAGAAGACACCCACCTCTTTTAGAGAGTTTTCCTTCGATGCTACAGAATCTCCTCTTACAAATGCCTTCCTCCAGCTCACTTGGGTGCTTACCAAAGCCAGAGCTTTAAACCTTCCCAGTCTCCATCCACAGCTTCCTGCAAGACCCCTCTCTTGTGTATTGTCCAGGGAGTGCCCTCTTAAGGACACGATCGTGTGCGTATGTATTTGTTCACTTGCCCTTTTTATTTTTAATCAGTGTCAGATCTCAAGAGTTGTGTTATGGGGTAGAGTGTAGCCTGCAAATAACTGCACTTGCATCATGCTGAGCCAAAAACAGTCTCGACAGGTAGAGTAGTTACCAGCTTATAAAATAGTCATTAAAGTGAGCACAGCACATTCACATTATCTAGACTGCCTTTTGTTCTAATTAATATTGGATATGTTCTGGTAAACTTATCCTTACTGTACAGAAGAAAAAAGAAAGAAAACTCTTTTACCAAGTTTTCCTAGGACAAAAATAGATCACAAAGCTTAAGGAATAGAATATTCTTGTAATGGACTGGATAACTTTGAAATAATTTACCCAGAATGGATAAAACCCATTCTTTTTCACCCAGAAGAAAAGCAGCTGGGAATTAAGTTTGTCCTCTTGAGTTGTGTTACAATAATCAAAACATAGAAAAACATCAAGGCTCAGGGTCCCATAGACAAGAGCCTACCTTTTGATAAACTCTCAGTAAAGTCTTAGAGATGAGAAGAAAGATAATTTGAGACACATATGCTTACTAGAGTATACTTTTACTGAATAATGGTTTATCTGATGGTATATGTTTCTTAAACGTCCAAATGTAATTGTGTGTGTGTGTGTGTGTGTGTGTGTGTGTGTGTGTGTGGTACTGGGGGTGAAACCTAGGGGCTTTTCTACCTCTGGGCCATACTTCCAAACCCATTTTATATTTTTATTTGGAAAGAGAGTCTCACTAAGTTGCTGAGAGTTCCTGAGAGCCTCACTAAGTAGCTGAGGCTGGCTTTGAACCTGTGTGATCCTCCTGCCTCGGCCTCCCAAGCGTGGGGATTACAAATATGCGCCATCACACCCAGCTCAAATGTAATTTTTTTTTTTTTTTTTTTTGGTGGTGGTGGTGGTACTGGGGTTCCTGGAAACCCTTCTATCTCTGGGCTACACTCCCAGACCTTTTTTATATTTGTATTTGGAAACAGGGTCTCTTAAGCCAGCAAGGCTGGCTTCGAACCAGAGCGATCCTCCTGTCTCTTCTAGATATTTTTTCTTCTCTTATATTTTTAATTTTTCTTCTCTCTTTCATCCTTCACGTCTAAATAGAAAACTAAGGAAAAGTCTACATCTGTGTCCTCAATGAACAAACACATCCCTAAACCACTGGCTAAGGATATCATAAATTGCTTCTATTCTTACATAGCCCTAATATTTGCATCGTTCTCCCTTAGTCATCTTCACAATGGGTATTAACTGCAAAAGGGCTGTACTGATCTTCCAGGCAGCCACAGAAGCAGCTGTTGGGAAGGACTGGAGGATAGATTGAGGATGGATAAGACCACAGACTCCTTTCCAAAGGTTGAATATTACGAAAGACTTAAAATGTTTAATAATTGAAATGCTGCCTAATTAAGCAGCAGTACATCCATGAGGATGAAATACTAGAGATTCAGTAAGAATAATGGCATGGGTCATATTTACTGACCTGAGAGTCTGCCCATGACATACCTGTCTGTGGAAAGGCCGTATACAACACAGCATATATAGTGCTGTGTTCTAGGTGATGGTGCACAATCATTGCTGTGCATAAAGGGACACAGAGGTATCTGAGCAAGATATTAAACAAAAGACATCATTATTTACATCTCTGATGGGAAATTGGTGCTCCCCTTATCTTTTCTCTCTGCAGAGTTGTGGATTTATTTGTTGTTTTTTTTTTTTTGTAAATTAGTATGTATTCAAACAATAGCAGCATTTAAGGGCAGTGTTCCAGAATCTGACTATTAAGTCCAAGCCCTTTTGTTTACGAATTTAGAGACTATCAGCAAGCTGCTGGCCCTCTCTGTGATGGAAGAAGAGTAACAGTTAACTCAAGACAGATGGTCTGAGGATTGAGAAGTAGGAGCAAACTTTTAGAATGGTCCCCGACACACAATGCTTAATGCATTTGAACAATTACTATAATTAGTAGTAGTAGTAGTAGTAGTAGTAGTAGTAGTAGTAGTAATAGTGGTACTGGGGTTCCTGGAAGCCTTTCTACTGCCAGGCTACACTCCCAGACCTAATATATATAATTTGGAAACAGGGTCTCTTAAGCCAGCGAGGCTGGCTCCAAGCCAGCGCGATCCTCCTGTCTCCACCTCCCAAGCGCGGGGATTACAAGCGTGCGCCACGACGCCTGGCTATAATTATTATTTAACAAAAGCAATTAAAATACTTTTACATAAAATTATAAAAATATAACTAAACTAGGTAGCTTCTTCAAATCTAGAGTCTAATTTCATCTCGTAGAGCACTTCCCTCGAATTGCAATCTCCCCCTCTTGTGTTCGTTCTCTCTTCTCTTTTCTCTCTCTCTCTCTCTCTCTCTCTCTCTCTGTGTGTGTGTGTATGTGTGTGTGCATGCGTGTGTGTGTGTTAGGGAATTGAAACCAGGGAAAATATACTTCCCGTTTATGCCTCCACTCTATTTTTTTTTTTTTTGAACAGGGACTCACTAAGTAGCTGAGGGTTTTGCTAAGTTGCTGAGGCAAGTCTCAACCCTGCAATCCTTTTGTCTAGGCCTTCCAAGTACTGGAACTATAGTTGTGCACCACTACACCCGGGTCGTTGTGCACCACCACACCCGGTCGCTCTCCCTCTTTTTTTTTCTTCAAACTCTAGAATGTCTTTTTTTATTTTGTCTCCTCAGCGCACACACCCTTGAACACACCATGGAATATATTTATTTGGCCTGCTTAATATTTGTCTCTGCCCAAGGACTATCAGGCCAATGAAAAGAGAGACTCTTGTCTGCTTCATTAATGTATCGTCCACACCTAGAGCAGTGTTGGTACTGTGGACACTCCGCAGATAGCTGCCAAATGAGTAAATGTCAATAATGAGTTTGTAAAGATGTCATCTACAGCATCTCCTGGTCATGTCCACTCAATTTGTCATTTTAGTAGAAAACACCTTAACTAAAACCACCCAACTAGTGAAGCCCTGTGGAGCTGCTGTCTATACATGGCTACCAGATGAACTGATGAATATGGTGACTGATCTGAGGGGGCAAAGTTGACACGGATGATGCAGAAAAGAGAGAAGGATCATAGAAGAAAGAAGAAAGACCATAAACAAAGTCAAGAGTGAGAGGGAAGCTGGCCAGAACCACCTCTACCCCTAAGGACTCGCAGTTCCATATCTAGTCCAGAGCTGCCATTCAAGAACAGAATATGCTATTGCTTTATTTTGTTTGGTTAGTTGATTGGTTGGTTTTTTTAAGTGGACTGAATTTTGGGGGGGGGGGGTCTTAACAATCCAATGTTCTAAATTTCCAATTGAAACTTCTAGAATAACTGGCTGTTAAAAATTAACATTTGAAAACTGGCTAGCTATAACAAAATTACACATCAAACATCATCATCATTATTATTACCGGACTTTTTGCCTTTTTATACTTTCATTGATGCAATGTAATTATACATCATAATGAGATTCAGAGTTATATAAACATAATACAAACATCACTTGGTGAATTTTCTTTTTATATATCATATTTTTTTATTTTATGTATCTTATTTACTTCCAAAATGGGCCTAGCTAAGAAATGCATAATATTTTTACAGTTTATGTAAATTATTTTAAATGTATTTTAGTAAATTAAAGACCCCCCATATATGTAAACTGCATTGCTCTTGCATATCACTACTTTTCATAGCCATAAAAGCATACTAGAGTGAAATTAGTAATGTCATGTCACAGTTTCTTTGATTAAATATTATTCTTTCATATGTTAATCTTCCAAATTTAGGACAGAGGTTGGCTCAGTGGTAGAGCATCTGCCTAGCATCTGAGACCCTGGTTCAAGTCCCAGAACTACACACACACACACACACACACACACACACACACACACACACAGACATACACTCACTCATTATCTTCCAAATCTGCTACAGTGAATATAAGGCTGGGACATTCAAGATCAAGCAAGATACCAGCAGGTTCAATATCTGATAAGGGCTGCTATTTCTAAGACTGGCACCTGTTGCTACAACCTCCTGATGGTATGACCACTGTGTCTTCACATGGCCAGAAGGGGTCACCTCACCCCTTCAAGGCTTTTTAAGAGGCACTAATCCATTCATGAGGCTGGAATTCTCCTGGCCTAATCACCTGCTAACTGTCCCACATCTTAATAATTCTTGGATTTAAAACTAAGTTTCCATAATAGACACCTCCCTTGTTGGTAACAGTATGCAAACATGGATGTTTTGTGTAATGCCTGTGAGCCCACAAACAAAGCCTCCCGCAGAGGTAGAGTGGATCTGGGGTCCTGGCAGGCTAAGCTCTTCATGGCAGCTCAGCTGGTCAAATGCTCATGCAGCAAGAAATTGGGTTCTGCCTGGCCCAGAGTAAAACTAGTTCATGAAATAATAACAAGAATTGACAAGTGGAATGACATCAGACTAAAATGCTTCTGCACAACAAAGGAAACAACCAAGTGGAGAAACTGCCTATAGAATGGGATGAAATCTTTGCCTGCTATTCATCTGATACAGGATTAAAATCCAGAACATAAAAAGAACTCAAAACCAACCAGAACACATAATCCAATCAATAAATGGGCAAATGAGCTCAACAGACTCTTATCACAAGAAAATGCAAATAGCTAATAGATGAAAAACTGCCCAATATCATTAGCCAACAAGGAATTGCAAATCAAAACTACATCAAGATACCATCTCACCCCAGTCAGAATGGCTATTATAAAAAATAAATAAATAAAAGAACAAATGCTGGAGAATAAAAGAACCCTTTAATGCTGTTGTCAGGAATGTAAATTAGTACAACCACTATGGGAAACAATATGGAAATTCCTCAATAAATTAAAAGTAGAACTACCAAACGATCCAGCTCTATCATTCCTGGGTATATACCTGAAGGGACAAGTCAGAATACAAAGGAGATATCTGTATTCCCATATTTATCATGACACATTCACAAAGCCAAGTTATGGAATTAGGAATTAGCCTAGTTGCCCATACAAAATGGATAAAGTATGTTATATATACAGATATATAATGGAACCATAAAGAAGAATTAAATTGAGTTATTTGCAGGAAAATAGACAAGTGAAATAAGCTAGCCTCGACAAGTACTGAATATTTTTCTCAAAAAAAATTGTGTACATTAAAAACCAACAGACTAGGGTGGTATCTAAGAAATGGGTGGGCCCAGCTCAGTTACAGAGCTCAGATCTGAAGTGTAGGCAATCTCAGTGGGCTTCAGCTTAGGGGTCAGGGAACCAGATGGCTACCCATTTTTTCAAGCTGATCTACAGCACTTACTTCTTGAGTGGTATGGATGTTCAGCCACATCCCCCTCTCTAGGGTTCCCTGATGGGAATGGCTGTGGAACAACGAGGACTGTGGTGTTTCCTGCAAATTATCAGCCTGATTGGCCTCTGCTCTTTCATTTGTTCCTACCCATACACTGGTATCTCAGGTATGTCAGTTTCACTATTGATCCTTCTTATTTTCTTTGCTGAAAGCAAACCTTTTTTGTGTTTACTCTAGGGAATAAGTATTCAGTAGTTGTATCACTGTTCATTTATTCATCAAGAGAACTAAAATGATTTGCCACCTATCTCTATGGAATAATAAGTGAGATGATGTCATTTATAAGTTTCAAGAGTTATTTTGAATTATTGGCCATGTCCTTGCAAATTAATATTATATTTTAAAACTATTGTGAATTATAATAACACTTTCTCAAGTGAAAATTAATTGCTTTTGAGAAGGGCAAGGTGTAGGAAAGCCTTTTTCAGTTATAACTTCAGGGATGATGCTCAGATTTTGATGTTTTTACCTGTGGAAGAAGATGAAGGTCAAAGTGTTAATTTCACTATCATTAATATTATGATTCTAATTATTACCATTACACATTTTTATAGCACGTTTCATCTTAGAGACTCAGAGTAACTAACTGCTTTGTCTATGAGCTGATTAACTCTGCTCGGTGTCAGAGGAAAATTTCTAGATGAAAAATAAAGTCGATTGTCATAATGGGGTTCACATATCTCCCCATGAAGTGGAATGAAACAAATGTGGTTGGTTTCACCTTCTTTCAAATCTGATATCATCTGAGCTCAACAGAAACTGACTAAAAAGTCCTGAAATTATCTCACCCTGAATGTGAAGAGTGACAGTATCTGATTTGGCAGTTCCAGAGAGTGCATTCAATTTTGAAAGGCCAGTTAGATAAGGGAATATTGGCACAACTCTCCAGATATCCATTCCCCAATTAACAATGTCATTTTCTATTCTTCTAAGTGGAGACTGGGAAGCTTGTCTTGGCATTACGGGTCTCTGCTTGGAGCCTATTCTTTGCCCAGTTGCTCATCACTCCAGTTCTACACCCTTGAAATGATGTGCGTATAAGTGATGGAGGGTGATGGGGAGAATGAGAATAATAATATGTAAATAAACAACATGAATATGCAACTATAACTTCAGGGACCACTATGTTCAAACTTCCGTTTACAGGAACCAGGCTTTTAGTGAGAAAAAAGATCTCTATTAAGACACTGTAATAGGATTCAACTACATGGGTTCTCTTATGTGGGTTTTTGAATGTTCACAGCATGATAAATATCCATCTGATAACACAACGAAAGTAGGAATAAAAATAAGCTGAACTTTTCTGTTGAGAAATTTTAGACGTGGGACGGGTATCAGCAATCCACTTTCTCACCTCTTTGTGATAGAATGAAGACTTGACAAATGTTAAGGATGTGTATGATTATCTGAGTGTAGTATGGGAGACGAATACATGTGCTAAACATCCACATGTAAAGCACTAAGAATGGTACATCTGCCCTACTCTTGGTCACATCAAATTTCTTTGCAGTCAGGGATATGTATATATGAAGCCAGGTGTGGTGGTACACGCTTGTAATCCCAGTACTTGGGAGGCTGAGACAGGAGGATTATAGGTTTGAGGACAGCCTCAGCAATTTAGCAAGACCCTCAGAAACTTAGTGAGATCCTTTCTCAAAACAATAAATAAAAAGGGCTGGGGGTGCAGTTTGGAGATAGAATGATTCTGGGTTCAATCTCCAGTAATACACACACACACACACACACACACACACACACACACACACACGGATATGGATGAGTTCCTAATGTGGAAGATATTAAGGTCTTAGACAATTATCTCAAAGGGAAAAAATGAAGGAAAAATATCATTAAATCTAGAATAATTATTCTGGTTTGGAGTCCTCTTACTCTTCCCTTTTATACCTAGCAGCAGTTCAAACAGGCATCTACCCTGCAGCTTATGAACCATTTCAACTCTAGCCAATAAACTACTTTCTAACTCCCTCTTTTCTTAACATTTCTTGGAAGAGCAATTGTGTTTTGTGCTTGAACTAATCTAGGAGAACACGAATGAGGCTGTTTTCCATGAAGATTTTCTTTCTTTGTCATGAGATCCTAACAAAGAAAGTTGGAGTTTCTAGTATCAGAAACTCTGACATCAATTTGCATGTCACCAGCAGACACCAGCCAATGAGGCTCCTTTTGGCTCTTCCAGAAAGGTCGGATGCTGAACCATCAATAACTGGCAACAATGACAAGAGATAGAGCTATCTGATGAGAGTCAATGGGGCCTGTCACTGGGAAGAGCTTATCTTTGCCAAACACATGCAATGTTCCTCTTGTAAAATATGTCTTTTGAGGGAAAAGTAATAATATCCACTTGTTTAATTGATGGGGAGTCCATTCACTCAAATTTTATCTGGACAAAACTAGGAAAAGGAATGGACATTGCCAGACTGTGTGTGGCAATGGGAAGAGGGGAGTGCAATGTCCCAAATCAAATAAACTCATTTTTAGAAGCCAGACAATAATAAGTGAAGAGGCATTTCAAGACTTATATAAAAGTATTTAGAATAGTATTCATAAGAGCTAGCAAGTGGAAGCATCTCAAAGGTTCATCCACAGGAAAATGTATATTCATACAATTTGGTACATATTCTCATTTATTGAGACAATGGGATACTATTCAGCAAGTTAAAATGGGCAAACTATACCTTCGAAAACACAGATGAACATAAAAAAATGAGAAGTCAGAGACAGTGGAGTTGATACTGTATGATTTCACTTATATTGAACTCAAAGAACGGACTAAACGCAAAAACTGTTAAATAGTGATCCCACCTGTGGTGCAAACAGTTGTACCTCTTCTTCTACATATAATGAAAATTACGGGAAAATTATGAGGACAGTTACTAATGAGACTTGAGATGGGAATTCCCAAACATAGGTCAGTTTACACATGATCATGTGTCCACTCTTGTTTCCAGGTGCTGTGCTAAGTATGAAAATCAAATGATAGAAACAAGCTCAGCCTATGCCCTAAATAAAAGTAAGGCAGAGCAAGTAAGAACCTATGTGTTGTAAATTAACTGTACTGAATTGATAAAGTGTTGAACAAAACTTCTTAATAGGATGGACTTTGTTCATCTCCAGCCTTTAGATCCTTTTCCTTATTCTACACAGAAACAGGGTAATTTACCCGGCACCAGCTTCAGTCCTTGGGTGCTTATCTTCTCTAAAGAGGATACAGAGGCTGAAGGTCTGTCCTTAACTACAGCCATGTGAAAAGAAGAGCACCATTTTCTTTCATATCTCCAAATCCCTCCTCCATTCTCTTTAGGATATCTAAGAATTCCTTGTCTCTTTCTTTATCAAAACACTTATTCTGTTGTACTACCTAATTTTTTTCCCCACAGTATTGTGAATTCCTTAAGGACAGAGCATTAGGTCACTCATCTTAACTGGGAAAATTATGAACTTAAAATGGAGCCTACACCCCCATGATCCTTCTACCTGAACATTATGCACTGCCTGACACTCCAGCACCTATGGACTGATCTAATTTAAAGGTTTTAAAGCCCTATGTATCTTAGGACTAGATGAAGGCTTCAGTCTTCTATGGGATACAGAAGATGTTGATCTTGAATTAGACCAAAGTTCCCAAACTTCATATGTCCATCAATGGCCTCAGGGTCATCCATTCTAGCTTATCATCAGCCTTCCTGCATCCAATCTAGATATCAGATCAAATCTCAGCTTTTGAAAGAGGGAAGTAATGGGGAAAGGGAGAACTTCATCTCACTCAACGCACTGCTGTTGGCTTCCTAGAAGTAGTAAATTGAACCAAAGGAACAAAAATATCCCAATAGTAAGGGCTAAATTTTAAAGTTCCCTTGTGAAATTACAAAGTGGGTCAGAGTAAAAATGATTTTCCTTGGAAAGTAATTCCCATAGAAGACGTTGTGAAGTGATTACACTGTGACAAAATACTCAATGAAAAACACAGACAACTCATACTGATGATTTGCTGCCAGAAAGACCAAAGCCTAGTACTTCAAATGATATTTTTTTCTTCGGGTCAACAATATGGCAGTATAGATATGAGTTTAAGCAGAGAACAGATATCGTGCATGTGTCTACCTAGCACTACCAATTTGCATCATTTGATGGGAGAGAACATCTGCCCAAATGCTCATGGCCTGAGCACTGGCTGATTAGAGCTTTCTTCCCAACCCACACCTCCTCTTCTACCATTAAAAAAAAATGTTATGTGCTGTGTAGTCAGCCTCCATTGGAGCCTCAAGAGTGATAAAGATGTTAATGTTTTCTTGCTATTGCTATATGGATTTCGCTTATAATTTCTTCCAAAGTATAAAGTTTCATTGAAAACATATTTATATTTCATCATAACAATGGAAACAAATAAAATTTAAGACCAGATGTATTAATACTCTTTTACCATGAGCATATGTTCAGCTTAAGGGTATTTATTCAGGACCCAAGATATAGCGCTAGGCTTTTCTTTTTTTTAAGTTCAGTCATGAGTCACAAAGAGGCTTCATTATGAAAATTTAATTGAGGCGTGTGATTGTGTGTAGATGTTCACTGTGAAATATTCTGTTTCGGCCAGCTGGAATGACACTATGCTTAGTTACATTGATAAAGTCAGTCTTCTCTACTATTCTGAAATGAATCTGGTTTCTAGAGAATTGAGTCAGGAAGTAGAATTTATTTTCTTTTTTGTAATTGTTTAATTTTCCCCAAAAAAATAGGTACAACATGGAAAAATGAAGCGGGGATGAAACAAATGACTGTCAACTCAACAAACCTTAAGTAAATTTTATGCCCAGTACTGCCATTGGTATTCAATATCACTAGATATTTTACCTTGAATAATCACTGATGGACATTGATTTTGTCTTTGCTCTTCACAGCACAGCAAAATTAATGTGAAAGTCAGACTCAAATGAGTCCCAATGGTGTCCTCCGATCTCTGCTGAGAAGCACATTTCAAATACAGAAGAAATGGCAGCCAGCTGAGACCCAGGGTATCTTGTATTGTAACAATTAATGGATATGAATAGCCCTCACAGGAGAGATCAGGTTACCTTTATATCAACTTTGGAGGTGAGAGTCTGAAACAGTTCATCGAGGTTAATACATAGTGGTTATATGATTTGATTAATCTTTACCAATTAAAATGATGATGTTTCTTTATTCCACATTATATTTTCATAATTATTCTTTGGGGTATGTGGATATAATCGTGAAATGTCAACAAGGGGGGAATAATTGTATGGGAGTTTAGAGTCAAGGAAGAAATATTTTCCTAAATGTACTTTTTTTAAAAAAAGGAAAGGATGGAACACAAAGTGGTGTTTAGTGGAAAGAACATCAGTGAGAACAGGGAATGATACAGCTCTTTATCCTTCATGCAAGAGGGCATACTGATTATTTGTGATGTTGACAGAGGCCAAAATACCACTTTACCATTTTTTTGGTCAGCCTAATTCAGACCATGTGGTAGAACATTGAGAATCAATAAGCAATCATCTAAGCTGAGCTTTTGGATTATAAAGATGGTAAATCTTCATAGATAGAAAAATGCATCTTCTCCCTTTTTGCACCTCCCAGCATCTAACCCAACTCTGCAGCAGAGAAGGTAGGTAGGTACTTAGCAAATTTTAAGATGAAACAAATAAAAGACTTGCCCTACATGCACGTTAATAGTACCACATAATAAGAAATCAGATGCTCTCCCTAATATGCTAAAGCTAGGGAGAAAACGGGTCATAGAAGGAACTCTAGACAAAGAAGAGGATACTATAGATAAGCAAATAAGGTGACCTGAGGGGATGGGAGGTGGGAAGAGGGAAATTCTCTGATGTCCATGATGTACATTAACAAACCTATCAAAATCAATCACTAAGCCAAAACAAGAGAAGGAGGAAGGGGGAGGGAATAGGGAGGAAATTAGGTAAGGGCTAATTGAATGATGTGTGCCTGTATGCCTCCACCATCTTGTACTCCATTAAGATGTATGACTACAATGCACCAATAAAAAGTTAAAAAAATAGTACCACACAGTTGGTACTTTATCCTTCAGCTATTGGCTCTCACTTCTGAGCTCTGCTCTTGCCAATGGCATTTATGGCAAATAGATCCAATTCTCTGCCTAACAATTATTCTGGTCTCCAAACATTTTTGGCCAGTCATTTACTATCACTAGATAGAGTTTTCAATAAATGGCAGCAGGTCTTAGTGAGGAAATATCTCAGCATCCTTATGTCTTGGGTAGAAACACCCTGAGGGGCAGTCTGCAATGTCCTAGAGAGTTCCTTAAAGAGTCTAATCTCAGGGCTTACAACACTAATCATATGACTTAATGCATTCTGTATTCTCTCCTTTCCCTTCTCTGTCTCACTTTGCCACTCCCTTCCAGGTACTTTCTGGGATAATTTTCCAAATATACTCGATGTGCTTCTTATCATGGATCTGCTTATAGAAAAGCCCAAATTAAGACATGTTTTGGGTCGACATTTCTCAGGATGCTCTAAAAAAAATAAATAAATGCTAGTACATGGCATCCTGTGGCACACTGTGCATTAAAAGTCAATACAAGCCGGGCATGGTGGTGCACGCTTGTAATCCCCACGCTTGGGAGGCGGAGACAGAAGGATCCTGCAGGTTTGAAGACAGCCACACTGGCTTAAGAGACCCTGTTTCCAAATAAAGATATAAAAAATAGGTCTGGGAGTGTAGCCAGGAGGTAGAAGGTCTTCCAGGAACCCCAGTATCAGACACACACAAAAAAAGTTAATATAACCAGGAAGTTGTAGTGCTGGGTCTCAGTATCTGCAGCGTAACACCTTTGCATCACAATATGTTTCCAGGCACAAATATTAACTGTAGAGCTCTTGGAGGTGTTTCTATTGTGTTTACAGTAGTAGCTATGAGACCAAAGCAGTTTTCACAAAAGCAAAAATGTTCTACATGGTTAATCAGATTGCTTCGTGGACAGGAAAACCAAATCCAATCATTTATCTCCAATGCTCTTCCAGTCCAATTGTATCCCTTGAGCTTCTTATATAACAGAGACTGAGGAAGATATTTGGCAATTATTTGATATAATTTCATCAGAATAGATGGCAAATCAAATAATAAAAGGCATAAAGTTGCACAGGGACTATATTTCATCTATGTTGATGGTATAACTGCCAAATTACCACTTTAATCTCTACTGAATCTTTATCTCCCTTAATGAAACCAGTTGTAGTATCACTGGATTTTCTTTTTACCATTTCATATGCAATAAAAATTTGATCAATTGAATTGATTTTCTCATTCTCATTCCATCTCAGCATTTTGAAATATATTATGTCAAATATTAAGCCTAGATTACTCTATGCTTAAACAGGAGGTTTCTATTAATAAGCAAAGAAGGGGAGGGGTGCAAGTGGGTCCTTGAAGTAACAAACTGCTAATTAAGTTTATTACCAATTGTGTGACCTGGAAGAAAGTTCTTGATCCCTCTAAGCAAAATTTTTTCTATCTTCATAGTGGAAATTATAATTCCTAATTTTCAGAGAGTTTTTGAAAATTAATAATAAAATAATGAATGCTGCTGGCACAGCGTAAGACCTCAGAGTCATAATTTTTGTTTTGCTGTTGTTCAATCTTTCCCGGCTCATTTCTAGTCCAATTGTATTAATTGCCTCTGAGGCTGATCCAGTGTCTTTGGAATGTTTCATATCCATTTTTCTCTCAATTCATGTAGGACTAGTTTTAGCCAAGGCTTTCATATGCTTACAATTTCAATCAAGTCAACAAATAAAAGTTTGCATGGGCAGCTCATGAGGTAGAATTGAAGGCGCCTATTTCTCTAAATGAAATGGTTTCCACAGAAAGAAAATGCAGTTTCAAGATAAGTCTAACAATTTAATACAGTTTAATATGTCACTAATTTAGAAAGAAAAGTAAATCTGAAATTATCATCATTTTGGAGTTTATGTTTTAGAATTCAGTCTACTAAATTTCCAGCTGTAACAAATAGCTATTATAGTCGTCAAAAGATTAAAGGAGATAATATAATTAAACTAGCTGGCACAAAAGGCACTGAAATAAGTATAACTTCTTAACAAAAAAAAACATGAAATTGCATTACTATTCCTGCTATATCATGGTACAACATAATTTGGATTAACATAGACTATTTTACCCTAATGTTATACACCGGAGGTATTGATTATGCAACATCTTATGCATTTAAGACCCAGAGATATCATCCATAATGAAGAAGAATTTTAAATGCTTTCTCTTCTTTGCCCATAAACTGCATTTGTTTCCTGTCATGAAAGTAAACAGCAGGAAAATATTCCCGATCATTCATTCTCAGTGATTTAAATTTAAGATTTGGGGGTTTATTTATTTATTTATTGGTGGTGGTACTGGGGTTCCTGGAAGCCCTTCTACCTCCAGGCTCCACTCCCAGACCTATTTTATATTTTTATTTGGAAACAGGGTCTCCTAAGCCAGCGCACGGCTGGCTTCGAACCTGCGCCATCCTCCTGTCTCTGCCTCCCAAGCGCGGGGATTACAAGCGTGCGCCACCACGCCCAACCAGATTTGGGGGTTTAAAAAGAATAAAGCATGACGGTCTTGTTTCCTCCTCTGGACTCAGATTGACAGGCTAAGACACATCTCATGGTACACAGCTCAATTTATAAAAGAGATTCAGGTTAACAAAAACCAGTTTGGGGTCCGGAAAGCATTCCTAAGCTTTCTTTGTGGAATGTGCATTCCCAAGAGGCAAATTTAATCCAACAAAGAGAAGAGATCTCCTACTCCATTGAAAGTCCGAAAGATCGAGATATTTTAGGTCTACGCCACAGTAACACAGTGTGCATGCAGCACACATACACACATACAAGATTGTAGCTGGTGTTTTTATTTTATATTTCATTCATTTTAAGTTAAAAACTTTCCACCAAGCAACTGATCGGAAAGTAAGTGCTAGATGCAAAGAACCTTTTATTTTAAATTAGTCATACCCATTAAGTAAATGAATATGAGGATTTGGGTCCTCTCCACCCTCAGATTAGCAGGTACATTAACTAACTTTCAATAATAAATCATTTAATAATTCATAAGAAGATAAATATTACATAAAAACAACTGTAAATGTGAACCGGTTGTTTCCTCTCCATTTTAAGTGAAGAAGAGAGTTGGCCCTGTAGCTTGGTCAGTTTGGACTTCAATGCTGAAAATGAGTCCAAAAATCATGATCCTACACTATAAACGCTTCATCTTGGAACCCGTATGGGAGTCAGGACTCCTTTCCTATTTCAATAATAACCTCTTGTCTGGCATATACCAATAGGTACTGAAGCCAAGTTCTTTGCAAGAAAATGAATATTAGGTCTCATTGCATGAATAATAATTAAATTGGCTGGTTAACTACACTAGAAATGACAATCTGTTAGGGAATGTTCCGTTACAGAACTGAAGTATCTGGATATATTATAGTCAGAATGGGTTTATAAGTCCCTTCTGTATGAAACACAGACATGATCTCAGAATTATCTTTGCAGAGCTGTGAATTCATGGGCATGTCTGAAGTGCCCAAATGTCTGCAAATAAACTAGATTTTGTGACCATAAAGTACTCTCCAAGAGATTCAACTTTTATGAGAAAAAAAAGTTTAGCAAATATATCTTATCTACCTCATTGTCATGAAGTTCCTTTCAAACTGAACATTGCTATCACCATTTTAGGGACAGAAACTGAATCCTAAAATACATCAGCAGCTTGATATAAATCACATGATGTAGCAGATTTAATTTCCAAAGATAGCCAAACAAAACCTCCTATACCACATGCTCCTCTACAATGTGACCTGGAGGTGACATTTCCACCCTTCTCCCTTTATTTTGGGTAATCTCGTAATTATTCTGACACAGCATGGCAGAAGTGGTTATCTATGACTTCCAAGGTTAAGTCACAAAGAACCATGTATCCCTCTTGGGATGCTCATTCTGGGAGAAGCCAGGTACCATGTAAAAAAGTCCAACTACCCTGAGAAGTCATATAGATTCTCTAGTAAAGAGTCCTTACTGAGTTCCCAGCCAATAGCCAACACACATTGGCAGCAATGTGTGTGAGCCATTTGGGCTATTTAAGTTGATTGACTCTTCAGATCGATCCAGCACCAGGTAACATTCAACCTCAACTCTATGACAGGCCACAGATGAGGACTTTCCAGCCTGGCCCTTTAAATTTTAATAATTGCTGGCCCACAAAATTTTAAGCAAAATAAAATGATTGCATTACTCCACTAAGACTAGGGGGTCATAATAAGACACACCTAGCAAATAATCAAGCTAAAATAGGAGCTAGGTATCTGAATACAGGTGTGTTAGTTAGCGTTCTGTTGCTATAACAAACAGATGAGCTAGTCAGCTTACAAAGAGAAAAGGTTTACTTTAACTTTCAGTTTTGGGGGCTTCCGTTCATACTCAGTGATGTGGCCCGTGACAAGGGAGCACATCATGTTAAGGAGTGTGTGACAGAGAAAAAGTACTAACTTTATTGCCAGAAAGCAAAAGAGGAAGAAAAAGGATCTAGGGTCTCACTATCCCCTTTCAGGGCATGCCCCCAGTGACCTACAAAGACTTCTCAGTGGGCTCCAGCTGTTAATGGTTCCACCATTTCCCAATACTAACATGGGCTGGGGACCAAGCCTTTGACACATTGGCCTTTAGGGGACTTATCCACACCACAGAAATAACACTTTTTTTTTCATTGTTCAAGATGTGCAATTCAATAAGAGAAAATATAAAATTTTCAAATAACCTTTTTTTTTCCGGTGGTATTGAGGATATAACCCTTCTCAGGCTATACTCCCAGACCTACTTTATATTTTTTTTACTTGGAAACAGATCTCTTAAGTCAGAGAGGCTGTCTTCTAACTTGCACGATCCTCCTGTCTCTGCCTCTGCCTCCCAAGTGCGTCAAATAACCTTTTCTTTAGGTAGATTCAGTCCAGATAAAAATGGAACAAAGGTCAAAGTATGAGGTTGAGCCAGGTGTGGTGATGAATGCTTGTAATCCCAGTACTAGAGAGGATGAAATAAGAGGATGGAAGATTCAAGGACAGCCTCAGTTACTTAGTGAGGCCCTCTGCAACTTAGTGAGACCCTGTTTCAAAATGAAGAATAAAACATTAGGGCTGAGGATACAGCTCGGAGGTAAAATGCCCCTGTGTTCAATCTTCAGTACCACAAAAAACCAAAAAATTTAATGTGGTTGGATATTGTACTAATTCATTTTCTGTGGCTATAACAAAATACCTGAGGCTGGGTTTCTTATAAAGAAAATAGTTTTACACTGCTCATGATTCTGGCAGCTGAAGGGTCCAAATCACATGGTACCAGCATTCTGGCAAGGACCCTTGTCTGTGTCACAGCATGTCAGAGAAATGAAAAGGGAATTGGTGCAAAGGAGGGGCCTATCTCATGGTGAAACAGAACGCCAAGGAAGTTCAGGAACCACACTTGCTCTTTTTATGACTACCTTCTCTTGTGGGAACCAACCAGGGTCATGTGGGAACTACATTAATTCCCTCGGAGCATGGGCCCCAAGTAAACTAATCCCCTTCCACTAGGCCCCACCTCTTAAAGGTCTCACACTGTCACATTGGGGGCCAAGCTTCCAGCACATAGATCTTTGGGGAACATGCTCAAACCATGTCCAAACACAGCAGGTGTTGAGATGTGACACCCAGTAAACCAGTAAGCTAAACCAAAAGCATAAAAGGGATCTTTGAGAAACTAGAATCTAGTCAGTTCTTATGACAGAGTGATTCATTAGGAAACAAAAATGTACCAGAATAAGAGTCTCTTTCTTATCCCCATATCCCTGAAATAGCCTCCATTATACCATGCAGGAGTCGAATAAGGCATATCTTTGAAAAATGGACAACTAGTTAGATTTTAGCTTCAATCCAACTCACAAAAGGGAGAGTACAAAAGAGGATTGAGGAAGGGAACAGTTCAAATAAGGTTATGTCCATACAAGGTTTCACTACCAATCTCACTAACATGTATGGGGAGGGAGGAAGGAGCCAGGGTGGATGTACTGAGGGAAACACACCAAGTGATGAGTGGGTCTATGTTTATAGCACCTTGAATCACACTATGGTATATAATTACATTGCACTAATAAAAGTATAACAAAAGGATGAGACAGTTAAAAGATGCAGAGATCTAGTGGAAGTGAGCATCTTTCATAAGGGTGAAGCAGAACAGTTGAACTTGTCATTGTCAAGCAACCTCTAACAGGGTATGCTGAGAATCCATGGGGGAAAAAACATGCTGAGGTGGAGGGGCAGGTAGCATTCATTTCCACCCCTAGGGAGCTTCAGCGAGTGCTCTAGGGGTCAGACAAGCACATGTGTAGTGATGACACAATTAACTTAAAATGGGCTCAGGCACGTGTGTTTCCACCAAAGCCCTCAAGCATCATGAATACAAGGAGAGAGGGATCCAGTTGTAAGAGAAGTAATCTAAAAATGTGAAGGCGCTGGGCAGACTGCATTTTTATAATGAAGGTGTAAAATTCATTGCTTCATCGACAAAAAAAGACAAGATCGGAGAGGTGAGGTGACGTGATCAGCCACACAATGGAGTCGGGTTTGGTTTTGCAGCCTGCCAATTTAGAATCATACTTCCCATTCATTGTGCAGGGTGGTTGGAGAGGGACAAAGTACAATAGAAACTGAAAGCCAGGTTCAGGATAGTGCTCAAGATTGAGAGTCTATAAGAATGAAATGACATCTCCTCTTACACACACAGAGACACACAGAGACACACACACACACACACACACACACACACACACACACATCCACCACGCTAATTTGCTTTCCCTGTATTACTTGATTTTCTTAACCCTTTGGTTCTCTGAGTTAAATTAAAGCTGAACTACTTACCCTACTTAATTTCTAAGATCATCTTTATACATCCCATGTTGGGGGCCTCTAACGAATTTCCAAGCCACATATGGTTACCCAAATCATGTAGTGTTACTTTTTTAAACCTTGCATTCATTTCTCTTAATTCCTTGATGAGAGGAAAACCTGAGGAAACTTAGGCACATTCATCTATGCTTTTAAATTATGTTTCCCTCCCTTGGACTTGTTCCTCTGATTTTTAAGAAACCTAGACATCATATTAAAAAGAGTTCAAAAAGAAAACTCTACCTGGACCTGGACTTGTCTGGAATATTTCCCTTGATTACACAGGGCATGAGCATGACCTGAAAAACAGCAAAACGACTTGAATCATCAGGAAAGTAGGAAGAATATAATTTCATGGAGGGGTTGAAGGTATAACAAAATCTGTTTATTTTTCAGTGAGAGGTTGTTTTGTCTAAAATTTAAAATAAAAGTTACACTTCTCTGGTACCTACTTTGCCAAGCACTCTGCTGTAAAGTTTTTATGCAGGACTCTGATCATTAGTAGGGATTGCACAGTAATGCTGGTGAGAGGATGGAGACCCCATGGTAGGCTAAATGGCAGGCTCAATCCACTGTGGCTCGAAAACTTTTTTCCCCATCACAAGACCAATGATGTAATCCCAACAGAGGAGTCTTGAAAAGACAATTTTGTACTGAAGACCCTCCCAGATGCAAATGGCATCTGGAGTAGTTACTTTAATGCCCCCTGTACTCTCATGAAGCACTCAGTGCTTTCTGAAAAGGTTTTCCACCCTTTTAAAAATAAGCTTATTGGAACTTTATTTTAACTATCTTTCGGAGGCACTAAAGAGAGAGACTAGATGTTTATAGAGCTTTTAAGTTTTTGTTGTCGTTGTTGTTTTTAGCCCAATTACTCTCTACCTGTGCTGATTATAAGGACCTTCCTTCTTTCCTTTTTTTCTTCCTTTCAATTCTAGATTCTAGCTCGTCCTGTGGTTTTAAACTGATGCCTGCACACATCAGATAAGCAAAAACTTGTCCTGCTTTCCCCCTTTTTGCTTTTTTAGCAAATCTCGCTGCACAACATTATGTTAACTAAAATAAGCCAGACTTAGAAAGCAAAGAGTCATATGTTTTCTCTCATATACGGAAGCTAGGAAAAAAAAGGGGGGGAGGGACCTCATGAAAATAGAAAGGAGGCCAGTAGGGAGAAGAAGGGAATTAGGAGGAAAGAGGGGGGAGGGTAAGATAAGAGACGCTGAGAAATCAAATTGACCAAATGTTATGTGCATGAATAATAGTGTCACAATAAACCCCACTATTGTGTATAATTGTAATTAACACAAAAAAAAACCCTCACAACTCTAGACTGAATATTTTGTGACTCCTCAAACTCACCTCAATGTATTAGGACATGGGGCTTTTGGCTGGTGATTAAGTCACAAGGGTAGAAGATTCGGAGATGGGATTTTTCTCTTACAAAAGTCCCTGGAGATCTCCCTGCCTTTCCCCCACATAAGGCTGCAGAGAGGACCCAGTCTATGGGCCAGACAGCAGCCCTGGCCAGGCCCCAAGTCTGCGGTACCTGACCTTGGGCTCCCTGGGCTCCATTATGGCATAGAGCCCTGTTGTTCTGAAGCTGCCCACCTATGGGATTTTGTTAAAGCAGGCTGGATGAACTAAGACACTTGCCATTGGACTGTCATTTATGGAGAAAGTTAGCATAAGAGCAAAACTACCCGCATCCAACTCTCAGTTCTGTTATATATTATAGTAGCAGCAGGGACACACTTTAAGCCTTGTACTCAGCTTTCCTATGTATAAAATGAGGATAATACTAGTATCTCCCTCATAAGGCCTTTACAAGACTAAGTAAGGTCATATTTATAGAATAGTTTGGTAGATCCCTGGACTATTAAGTCCTTTCCATGTGTTAGCAATCGCAAGTATTGCTGAAAGATCCAAGAGGACAGGAATTTTTGTCTGTGTTGTTCATTGCTGTGGCTGTTGTACCTTCTCTAGCTCAATAGATGAGAGCTGTTACCCACAAACATAAGAATGTATTACTACACAAGGAGAACAGAGGCCACCTAGACTCATGGTTCTCAAGAAGGAACCCTAGCCAGCCTCACCAGCACCAGCTGAGACCCTGGGTTAAGAAATGCAAATTCTAGTGGCAGGGACATGGTGGCACATATCTATAATCCCAGTACTTGGGAGACTGAAATAGAAGGATCACAGGTTAGAGGGCAGCCTCAGCAATTTAGCAAACCCCTGTTTCAAAATAAAAAGGTTAGGGGTGTACCTCAGAGGTAGAATGCCCCTGGATTCAATTCAAAAAAAGGAGAAAAATTCAAATTCTAGGCCTTCACTCAGAAAAGCTTGAGAGTGGAGTTTAACGATGCATTTTTAAAATCCCTCCAGAAGATATTCAGGAACAGGGAACAGGGTCTTAATACAATTATTCAATACATATACACGCTTATTTTTCATAACAAGGTAGAATCTGCTAAAATTATATTATTCCAGAAAATTATAAATAAAAATTTAAAGACAGGACATTAAATTCTGACCAAATAAATTAGACTAGGCCTTCACTCAGAAAAGCTTGAGAGTGGAGTTTAACGATGCATTTTTAAAATCCCTCCAGAAGATATTCAGGAACAGGGAACAGGGTCTTAATACAATTATTCAATACATATACACGCTTATTTTTCATAACAAGGTAGAATCTGCTAAAATTATATTATTCCAGAAAATTATAAATAAAAATTTAAAGACAGGACATTAAATTCTGACCAAATAAATTAGACTCAAACTTAATGAATTAAACCATTGAAGTAACTTTAATGGGCTGGGCCACTGGAGTAAACACATAGCCTTGGGAATTTCAAGATGAGTTACAGTAATGTTTGTGGTTGTAGTGAATATATTTATTAAGCATGTACTATACACTAGAAACTCGACATAGATAATTTTATTAAATGCTAGCATAACCTTTGAGGGTACTGTGATTTTTGTCCTGGTTTTACAGATGAGGACTTTGCAACTCAGAAAAGCTATACATCTTGCCCCAGGTCACACAGCTGACAAGTGTTACTGCCAGGTACATAACCCAAGGACTTTAGACTCTGGAGATTAAGTTGTAGCCAGTTTACCAGGTGCTAGTGGATTCATTTAATAAATAATGCATCATAAGTCTAAAATGTGTCAGACTCTCTTCTGAGTCCTCTGCAGATGAAGATGTGACTGAGGAAAGGTTTCAAGGAAACAATAGCAGAGTTGCAGCAGGTAAATAAAAGGACAAAATGGTCACCTTAGTAATAAATCTAATGGGATATCTAAACCAAACAGTGATGTATACTGAGATATTTTCAGAGTGAATTGGGATCTGGTCCTAATTTCCACCAGGGCTCAATGCCACAAAATTCAAGGAGCCAGAAAGTAAGTTCAACATAAAATAATAGTGTTTGTGCACCTTTTTCTAACCCATGATAATGCAAAATATTTATATCTTCTTTAAAGTATCTATGACAATTTGGCTTTTTTTGGTGGAGTTGTTTTTTGTTTTGTTTGTGCTAGAGTTTGAACCCAGGGATGTTCTACCACTGAGCAACATCCCATCCCTTTGAGGTTTTTTGTTGTTGTTGTTGTTTGTTTGCTTGCATGCTTTTTTTGTTTCTGTTTTTGTTTTTGTTTTTCTGAGACAGGGTCTCACTAACTTGCCCAGGCTGGTGATCTTCCTGCCTCAGCTTCCCAAGGAGCTGGGTCACAAGTGTCCACCACTATGTCCATCAGACATTTTGTTTTAATCTATCTATACACTGAATTATGTAACATATATGCCCTCGAGAAATATAAATTAATCAAAGAAGTCAGATGCCTCTCTGATATGCCTCTGGGAATGTACAGGTATAATAGCCATCTGTGCAGTAATTATTCCATGCACTGTGAAAGGTTATCTACTCAGATCAGCAAGCTATGGCCCAAGGGCCAAAACTGGTACTTGCTTTTATACAGGCCACAAGGTAAAAGTTTTGTTTTTTATACTTTAAAATGGTTAAAAAAAGATCAAAAGTAGAATAGTCTTTCATGACATATGAACTGAACATATGAAATATAAAATTTCAATGTCCATAAATAAAGATACTGGAAGACAGCCACACTCAGTTATTTATATTACCTATGACTGCTGACCTGCATGGCAGAATTAAGTAGTAGAACCATGTAACCCACAGAAATTCTGTTCTACCTACTACTTTGTAGAACAAATATGCAGAAGACCCCTAACATAAATTACCTCTAATACTGTTAAAAACCCTAATGTTGTTTACACAAAGGCACTAAAATTTAATCAGGTTATTACCTTCCTGTGGTGGTTCAAAAGAGATAGCCATGAAGCCTTTGGCATTCCTTCCATTGAGAGATTGGGTCTATTTCTCCTCCACTGAGTCTGGCTATTAGAGGGGTGTTAGTCAGTTTTCTATCACTATAACAAAATGCCTGAGATATTTAACTTTTACAGACAGAAGGTTTATTTTGACTCCTAATTATTGAGGTTTCAGTCCTTGATCTCCTGTCTCCATTGTTTTGGGCCTGTGTCAAGGCTGTTCATTATGGTAGGAGCACATGACAGAGACAATTTACTTATATCTCAAACTAAGGAGCAAAATAGAATAAGAAGAGATACAAAGTTCCACAATCCCATTAAAGGGATTACTCCAATGACCTAAATTCCTCCACTGGACCCAATATCATAAAGATGACATCACGTCCCAACCAAGCCTTTGGCAAACAAACTTTAAAGGGCATTCAAGATCCAAACTAAAGCAAGGGGGAACATTGTGACAGCTTTGGTGAAGGAAATGTGACAGAAATCATACTGTGAAATGTCTTTCTGAACACCTGCTCTCGGGTGCTTCCTCTCTTAAAAAAGATCAAGAAAGAAAATCCCAGGAGGAAGCTCCAGTATACAAGCCCAGGTGACCTCAGCTCTTGAGATGTCCTAGCCTGAGCCCTAGACATGTGAATGACTAGAATCTCAGATATTCAAGTCTTCCCAGCTCCACGTATCACAGGCCAGAGAAAACCCACGTCCTCATAATTTCTGTTATGAATATAATAAGATGGTTGTTGCTTCCCATGATTAGTCTGGGTGACTGGTTAATGCAGCAACAAACAACAAAAACTCCAGCCATTTAAAAAATAATAATAATAAAGGCTGGGAATGTAGCTCAGTGGTAGAGCACTTGTCTACCATGCATGAGGTCCTAGGTTCAATTCCAACCACCACAATAATAACAAGATGGAGAAGAAGAAGAAGAAGAAGAAGAAGAAGAAGAAGAAGAAGAAGAAGAAGAAGAAGAAGAAGAAGGAGGAGGAGGAGGAGGAGGAGGAGGAGGAGGAGGAGGAGGAGGAGGAGGAGGAGGAAAAAGGAAGGAAGGAAGGAAGGAAGGAAGGAAGGAAGGAAGGAAGGGGACTTAAAGATTACACTACAATAAAAATTTTTAACACCAAAGGAATATAAAAATAAAAGTGAGGAAGCTGGGTGTGGTAGTCCACACTTGTAATTCCAATACTTGGGAAACTGAGACAGAAGGATCGCAGGTTTGAAGCCAGCCTTACCTACTTAGTGAGGCCCTTCACAACTTAGTGAGACCTTGTTTCAAAATAAAGAATAAAATAGGGCTGGGAGTGTACCTTTTAGGTAGAATGCCCCTGCATTCAATCCCCAGTACCGAGAGAGAGAGAGAGAGAGAGAGAGAGAGAGAGAGAGAGAGAAAGAAAGAGCGAGCGAGCCCAGGAAATCATATACGTTGAAATGTAGACTGTAAAGTCAAAAACAAATTTAAATGCTGGAAACTGGTAACTATGATTCAAAATCTAGAAGATGTTGTATAAGGACTAAAGAGTTCATAATTGGTGTGATATTGTTCCCAAAGAGGAACTCAAAACCCGCTGCTAGGTCTGTCCTGATCTTGGAGCTCTCTTGTGTCAGAGGATGTTGAGCCTTAGACCCTGGATTCAAGAACTCTACCACTGAGCTACATCCCCAGCCAGGTTTCCCAGCTTAGACCACAGAACTAGATTATAATCTTCACTGCTTATCTAGTCTCTGCCAGAAACCTCACATTTATCTTTACCTCCTGGCACCTTACCAAATTCTGAATTAGGTAAACATTTTCCAATTATCTGTTCTATTAATAATTTTCTAATTCTCACAGTGCAAGACACTGACATGAACATTCTCTAGAAGTTTTCTGGGCCAATAACCCACATTGTGTTTTATTGGACAGGACCTATCAAGGAGCTCATTAATCCCTGATACTTTTGAGGACATTTCCAGTAAGTGATAGAGCATTTCTTATAAAAATAAGCATTCACATACTGTGTTCCTTTTAAGAGTTTAGGGCTACACAGCATAATAAACTCTTGGATTCTTATCAAAATGCAGACACAAAAGGACACATGTTGTATGATTCCATTTATGTAAAATGACCATATAATGGCATGGATTTAGAATGTTCCCCTAGCCATCATGCAAACCAAGTAGTAATGTTAGAAGTGGGGCTTTGATGCTAAAAGAAGTCCCTGGTTGTGTGGCTTTGTAGATTTTTTTTTTTTTGCAGTACTGGGGATGGAACCCAGGGTCATTCTACTTCCAAGCTACAACCCCAGCCCCATTTTTTATTCTTTATTTTGAAACAGAGTCTCATTGAGTTGTGAAGGGCCTCACTACATAGCTAAGGCTGTCTGTGAACCTGCCATCCTCCTGTCTCAGCCTCCCAAATGCTGGGATTACAAGTGTGCGCCACCACGCCCAGCTGCTTTGGAGATTATATATCATCCTTCTCTCCCTGTTCTGTCTCCAGCCTCCATGATGTGGGAGCAGAGCTTTGCGCCCTCTCCCTCTCTCCACTTCCTGTGGCCATGTCCCAAACTCTAATGAACTAAACCTCTAAATATCCAAAAACTGTGGGCAAATAAATCTTATTTCCTCCAAGTTGTGTGGTCAGTCATTCTGGATTGTAGCAGTGAAAATACTGACCAAGACAGAAATTGGTACCAGAAAAAGTCTACCAGAAAAAACACGTCTGACGATGTGTTTGTGAATCTTTGGAACTGGTTTATGAGAGGAAACTGGAAGGGCCAAACTATGACTAGAAAGGCAGGCAGTAGAGGCTGTGTTCAGGGGTATTGGGAAGGCAAAGAAGATTCCATGGGAAAAATGGAGCATGTGTAACATTCTGACAAATAACTTATCAACATTTTACCCATGTCCTGAAACTCTGCATGAGGCAATATTTAAAGACAATGGGCTGATTACATTGGCTGAGGAAATCTCAAAACAGCAAAATATCCACACTTCATGATGGATATTAATCTCTGCCATCAGCAATTTATACACTGAATTCGGGGAGCAGAAAGCAAGGCAGAGAGACTTTATAGATTTGCAGTTTGGCCAGAAAGACATGTAAAGCTGGGGCCCAGAGAGATGGTATTGTGAAGAAAGTAAGATGGATGAAAGGGAGGAAGCAGTAGTAAGATGCAGCCAGGCTCAGAGGTAGCCATGATGAAGGCAGAACAGCATCTGTAACTGAAAAGGGTCTGGTGAAATGATTAAAGAGAGCATGACTATCTTTCCTGCTGGTGGTAGATCTCAGAGCACACACAATGCTGGCTTTGCTGGAAAAAAAAAAGAGTCATGGAAACTTTAACTCAGATTTCAAAGGAAGGCCTGGAAAGCTGAACAATACATGGTAGGGTTGGTATTCCTGCAAGCAGGCCCAAATGGTGCAATTTGTGAAGTTGTGAGGGAGAAGCCAAGGTTGTAAGAGAAATTTCTGAGATTTGCAAGTTCCAGAAACATGGAACACCTGTGAGGAAAGGCTGCAAGCTGCAAGCCATTGAGCCAGGCTAAAAGATCCAGTTTGCCACCCACTGCCATCAACCAAGCCCTAGAGGTGGGGCTGTCAAAGCCCCTTGGAGATCAAATCCCACCATCAAGTGCCCTGAATGGCCAAAATGGAGCTGTAGGATCAAATGCTTGCCCTACTGGATTATACTATTTGTCTGGTCCCATTTCTTCTTTCCATAGCCCTATGTCTTCATTTTGGAATGCAAATGTGTATATTAGATGCATGTAACTTGCTTTTTGTTTCCACAAGGGTACACAGCTAAGAATTTACTTTGAATCTCAGAGACAACTCTGAACTTAAGTGATGTTGGAACTGTCAGAGACTATGGGAATTCTTACAGATGGGCTAAATTCATTTTGTATTGTGAGGTGGCCATTAGGTCTAGGGTCCCAGGGCAGAGTGTAATGGCTTGGGTTTGGAATGTCCCTCTAGCCCTCATGGAAATAGGAGAGCAATTTTGGCAACTGAGCTTGATTCTCAGGAAGAGTCCCTCAAAGTGTAGCCTTGGGGATTATATATTCTTTCGCCGGCCTCTGCTCTCACTCTGCTTCCTGACTCGGTGATGTAAAAGTAGAGACTTGTGCTCTCCCGCCCTCTGCTTCCCATCACCATGTCCTGATCTCTGATGGACTGAACCTCCACAACTCCAAATACTGTAAGCAAATAAATCTTCCTTCCTCTAAGTTCTATAGTCAGTCATTCTAGATTATAGCAGTGAGAATATTGACTGAGACAATCCATGATAGCCAAATACATACATGAGACAGAATACAAGTTGGTAAATTCTGGGGACTCAGGAGAACAAGAAAGGAGAAGTTGCATAATGATTGTGATAAAATGTTCTGTAATTAGGTAGTGATAACAATGGCATGACATTGTGCATGTCCTAAAAGTCAGTAAATTTTGTGCTTTAAAATGGTTAAAATGTTGAGTGTACATTATGTGAATATTACCTCAATGAAAAAAAAACACACAGAAATATTAATGAAATCTTTAGCCTACAGAAATTCATTCAAATTTAGTTCAAAAGAAACAATTCCATTCATAATAAACTCAAAAACAATAAAATATCTAGCTAAAAATCTAACCAAGGAGGTAAAAAGCCTCTAAATGAAAATTATAAAACACTAAAAAAATTTAAAAAGATCTTAGAAGATAGAAATATCTTCCATGCTCTTGGATACACAAATAAATATAATCAAAATAGTCGCTCTACCAAAAGTGATCTACAGAGTCCATGCAATTCCTACTAAAATACCAAAGTCACTCTTCACAGAGCTAGAAAAATCAATCCTAAATTTCACATAAAATAACAAAATACTCAGAATAGCCAAAGCGTAAGAATAATAACCATGCAAGCAACATCACAACACCTGACTTCAAATTATACTACAGAGATATAGTCATAAAAACAGTATGTGACTGGCACAAAAACAAACATATAGACCATGGAACAGAATAGAAGATACAGAAACAAATCAATACACTTATAGCCAACTGATTCTCAACAAAGGAACCAAAAAACATAGATTGAAGAAAAGACAGCCTTTTCAACAAACGGTATTGGGAAAACTGGTTATTCATTTATAGGAACAAAATTAAATCCCAGCCAGGCATGGTGGTGCATGCTTGTAATCCCAATACTTGGGAGGCTGAAGACAGGAGGATCACAGGTTCAAAGCCAGCCTTGGTAACTTAGAGAAGCTCACAGCAACCTAGTGAGACTCTGTTTCCAAATAAGAAATCAGGCTGGGAGTGTAGCTTGGAGGTAGAATACCTCTGGATTCCATTCCTGGTGCCAAAAATAAAAAAATAAAAAATAGAATTAAATACCAACCTTAAACCCTGCCTGCACAAGAGTCAACTCTAGGTGAATCGAAGACTTTAAAATTAGACCAGAAACTGAAATTACTAGAAGAGGGTATAGGTCAAACACTTTAACATATAGGCACAGGTAGAAACTTCCTCGTTAAGACTCCTAAAACTCAGGGAACCAAAACAAAAATTAGTAAGTGGGATAGAATTAAACTAAAGAGTTTCTGTTCAACAAATAAAACCATCAAGAGTCTAAAGAGAGAGCCAATAAAATGGAAGGTCTTTGTTGACTATTCTTCTGATAGAGGACTAATATCTAGAATATACAAAGAACTTAAAAGACTTAATACTAGTCAGGTGTGATGGTGCACACATGTAATCTTAGCATTTTGGAGGCTGAGAGAGGAGGATCACAGTTTGTGAACAGCCTCAGTTACTTAGTGAGGCCCTTTGCAACTCAGAGACTGTTTCAAAATAAAGACTTAAAAAATAAGACTGGGGGTATATTTCGTAGGTAGAGAGTTCCTGGGTTCCATCCTCAGTACTGCAAAAAAAAAAAAGACTTAATACTAAAAAAAATCAAGAAATGGTCAAGTGAACTAAATAGACACTTTGCAAAAAAAAGAAATACAAAGGGCCAATAGATATATGAAAAATGTTCAACATTATTAGCAATCAGGGAGATGCAAATCAAAACTACACTGACATTCCATCTAGCCCCAACTAGAATGGTAATCATCAAGTAGTCAACAACAATAAATGCTGGCAAGGATGTGGGGAAATAGGAACTCTTATACAATGTTGGTGGTAGGGCTACATATTAGTGTGGCCTCTATGGAGATCTGTGTTGAGATTCCTCAGAAGACCGAGAATCGATCCACTATATGATCCAGCTATATCACTCCTGGGTATCTTTCCAAAGGGATTGAAAACATAATATTACAGTGATATATGCATATCCATGTTTATAGTAACAAAATTATGGAACCAAACTAGGTGTCCATCCCAGATGAATGGATTACAAAATTCTGGAATATAAACACAATGGAATTCTATACTCAGCAATAAAGAACAAACTTGTATCATATGTAGGGAAATGGATGGACCTGGGGAACATTATGTTAAGTGATATTAGCCAGTCACTGAAAGTGAAGGTCATATGTTTTCTCTCATATGTGGAAGCTGGGAAGTAATTGGGATACCAGAGGGACTTCAAAATAATGGAGGAGAAGCCTCAGTGGAGCCAGATATAGAGGAGGGTGAATTAACAAAGAAATCACATCCACTGACCTTATAATAGCATGTCAATCTCAGTATCATGTATGGAGAAGGTGAGGGAAGGGGAAGGGGGGAGCTCACCAAGTGCTGTGTGCATGTATGTCACTATTACTCTGAACTACATTATGCTGTGAGACTACAGTGTACCATAAAATCATATAAAAAAAGCAAAGAAAAAACAAAAAAGGACTAGGGTGTAGCTCAAAAGTACCTGGGTCCAATCCCCAGTACAAAAAAAAAGTATTAATTGCTTGTCACTTTGAGAACAGTAGTATTCATTGAATGAATGTGCGATGACAATTTAATTATGTTTTAAACACACCTGTATAAGAGATTTCTTAATTTAAAAAAAGGAAGAAAGAGAAAAAATAGTGAGAGAAACCCAATAATAATAATTGTTATTATTAAGTAATTGTATTGTCATTAAGTAATATTATTATTAAGTAATATTGTATTATTATTAAGTATATTAATATAATAAAATGTTAATATTAATATAATAGCACTGATTCTTCTAGCTCTGTGAAGAATAATATACTATTATATTACTTAATATGTTATTATTATTATTACTAAAATACTACTAATAATTGAAGGATAAATATTATTATTACTTAGGATAATTATCCTATATAGGATATATTTTATATAGGATAATTATTATTATATGTATCCTATATATCCTATATATGGATATGCCCTATAGAATTATTATTATTATTATTATTATTATTATTATTATTATTATTTAGTTCCAAAGCCTCAGGATATTCATCTGAAATCAAACATATTCTGGAAGTTGCCAACATTACTCCTACAGAGATGGAGAAATGGAAGTAAAGAAGACCAAATGGTTTGCACTTTTAAAAGGAAATTAGTCTCTTTTCTAAAACTATAATCACAATAAGAAAGAAAACCATCTTAGACCACTTGTCCCCAAACTGATCTAGCAGTGCTACCCTGGTACTTGAGTAACATGATATGTCTTGATTTTCATAATAAGAACACTTTAGGGAAAATGAGAATACTTTACAGAAAATAATTATAGATGGTATAAAAATATTGTTCTAAATTTTTGAGTAATTATTAAAATCAAGAAAATAATCAGTGTTTATTTGCAGCAAACAAACCAAGGAAAGGAATTTGTAGCTTAAAATAACTTTTTCAAATAGTATTACTTACTCACTTCAATTTTTTTTTTTTTACTACTACCAAATAAACCAAGTTCATACCAGTTTTTCTCATCCCACTTACATAGTTCCATGTAAAATGTCTCAGCTCCTTAAAGCACTTTGCACAATTACTTCTCTGGTTCCCCATTTACATATAAGATGGTAAAAGTATTGGCAAGGAAGGAAGAAAGGAGAGAAGGAGTAAAAAAGGGAAAGGAAAGCCCCATGGACAAGACAGAGGAGGTGAAGGATATGAAGTGTATTGAGGATTATGAAGTCAAGACTTTAGAACTCACTGACTAAAGAGAATTCGTGTTAATGAATTGCTATTCCTGGTCCATGGCTCATGAGCATAGGCTGACATTACACAGAAATTTTAGTATGGGGTTAAGGTAATGGACTTGGAGTCACACACATAAGTTTGGATCCAACTCCCTATGAAAATGTTCAAGCCAGTCTCATTTTATGCATATGTAAAATGAGATGAATGATCATTAGTTCATGAAAGTATCATGATTAAATGAGATTTTGTTAGCAAATCACATAACATCATATAGAGTTCATTTTAAACTTAGTATTACCATCAGAAAGGTGAACACATCCTTTCTATTATCAATATTCCGGACCTTACTATCTCCTGCAAACAGGCTCTAAAGACATATCATATTGTTTTTATATGACATATTTGCCATACTAAGCATTCAAATAGCATCCCAATGGTTATTTTGACCATCAATAAATTTTATAGCCTCATCTTAATTTTTTCCTTACTTGAAGACTTTTACATTTGTTTTCACTCCATCTAGTATGGTATCATTCCTTGTCCCAGTTTGTAACCCTCCAATATCCTACTGTTTGCCTTTAAGTAGACTGATTTTAGTTTCTCCTGTTTTTCTCGCTGTGATTCAAATCATATTAATGAGCAAAACATTAGTCAACTGATAAAAACAAAAAAGCAGGCCTTCTACTTCCATTTGCCTTTTAGAAAAGACTAATAAATTGATTCACAATCCATGGCTCAGGGAAGAATCTGGAAAGTCTGTTCCCAGCAGGCAGGGCATATGCCTTCTGTGTAACAGCTGTCTCTTTGTGCAGTAACTTCAAGCACAGTATTGTGCTAAAACAGCAAGTAATGTAATAAAAATGGGACAATTCTGTTTTCCCACTGTGAGCTGGGACATGTGAATAGGAAAAAATAAAGAAAAAAAATCTGATTTTTCATCAGTGAAATGGAGGAACTGCCCAAAAACAGCTGGGGTAGAGGAAAGGTCTGGAAGATGATCTTTCCATTTCTCCTTTGCTAAAGAGAAACCCCAATTATTGTCTGGCTTGCCTTCTGATCTCTTGCCAATAGCATCAGACTCTCTGAAATGAAAGCAAAGAGATGCTGACAGCTGTGCCCAGCATGGAAACCGCCAAGCTGCAGCAGACCTGGTTGCCCATCACATGGCATCAAGCCAAAGGAGGATATCGATGATGCACATAATAAGATCCCAAAACAACTCGCACCCATCAGAGTATTTAAAGGAATTAGAGGGCAGAACATTTGGTAGAACCATAGAATCTACAGTGTAGCTCTTTGCTCCAAAACATGAAACTCAGAATTCCCAAGAGTGTGCTAAGTGGATGGATCCAGTAAAGACTGTCCTTCTGCACCATATCAAATGAACTTCAGCGGGGGAAAGACAATTGCACGCTATATAATCACAGTGAATGGCTGTTCACATATATTATTCAGATGACTTTCATGCTAGCCTTCTGAGTTAAAGAGCACTTCTTATTCTTGGTAGTAGGAATTGAACCAAGAGGTGCTTTCCCTCTGTGCCTCATACCTAGCCCTTTTTATTTACTTTTTATTTACTTTTTTTTTCCTTCTTGGTACTGAGGAATAAAGTCAAGAATATTCTACCTCCAAGATAAGTCCCCAACCCTTTGGATTTTGTTTTGTTTTGTTGTTTTGTTCTGCTTTTGATTTTCAAACAGGGTCTCACTAAGTTGCTGACGCTGACCTTCAATTTGTGATGATCCTCCTGTTTCCCACCACTCTAAGTACTTTTTTTTTTTAAATTTTGAAACAAAATCTCATTAAGTTGCAGAGGCTGGCCTTGAACTTGCAATCTTCCTGCCTCAGCTTCCTAAGTAGTTAGAATTAAACCTTTTAGTTGATAGATATCAAACTAGATTAGGCAAGAAAGGGAAATTATTGGCTAGTCCTATGAATAGGAGATGCCCTAGTATACCAATCACATATCAAACTGACTTGTCCTTAGAAAGTGGAGTTAATTAAAAGAGAAAGAAAGTCTTAAGCTTTCTCCCAGGTCCATTCTGTCCACTTGTCTTTTGTGAGCAGTCAGATTTCTCCTCTGTACCCTCCAGGTCTCCCATCTCCACACTGACAGCCATGTATCAAAGATCTTTGTTGAGAAAGGAGAAAAGATAGATGGTAGAGAAGAAAAGGGAGATATGATGGGTTATAGAAAACAGAAGAGACAACCAATTGAATGTAAAAGTAAATGAATGCTTTCATGTGCTCCAGTTTTTCTCAGAACATAATGATAGATTAGGGTTTTATTGTAGGATTTATCTACATGCATACATTAAATCTGCACTAACATAGTAGCCACCAGCCCATTGTGGTTCCTCAAATTAATTTCACTTAAATAAAATTAAAAATTCAGTTGTACTAGCCACCTTTAAGGTGCTTGATAGCCAGGTCTTGCTAGCAACTGTGATTCTGGACAGCATGAACATTTCTACTACTGCAGGACAGTCTATCAGACAGCCCTGATCTATTAAACAAATGAGAAGAGGAAGACAACTTGAGCTTCTTAAAGCTTTCGTTTGAAGAGCAAAATAAAGTGAGTGATTATCTGTACTGGAAGCAACAGAATTTGGAATTGAAAAACAAAAGGAGAAGAAGAACTTTCTGATCGAGGAGATATTATTATGTCAACAGAGTCTTCTTAAAGACACACAGAAAAAGAATAGCAAGCTAGCAAAAAGTAAATAAATCAACCTTTCATGGATAAATCTTTCTACACTCTAAAGAAGTAAGAGGCCAGGCATGGTGGCGCACGCTTCTAATCCCTGCGCTTGGGAGGCGGAGACAGGAGGATCGTGCAGGTTCGAAGCCAGCCTCGCTGGCTTAAGAGACCCTATTTCCAAATAAAAATATAAAATAGGTTGGGAGTGTAGCCTGGAGGTAGAAGGGTTTCCAGGAACTTCAGTACCACAGAAGAAGAAGAAGAAGAAGAAGAAGAAGAAGAAGAAGAAGAAGAAGAAGAAGAAGAAGAAGAAGAAGAAGAAGAAGAAGAAGAAGAAGAAGGGGAAGGGGAAGGGGAAGGGGAAGGGGAAGGGGAAGGGGAAGGGGAAGGGGAAGGGGAAGGGGAAGGGGAAGGGGAAGGGGAAGGGGAAGGGGAAGGGGAAGGGGAAGGGGAAGGGGGAGGGGGAGGGGAAGAGGAAGAGGAGGAGGGGAAGAGGAAGAGGAGGAGGGAGAAGGAGGAGGGGGGAGGGGAGGGGAGGGGGAGGGGAAGAGAAGGAAGAGGGAGGAGGAGGGGAGGGGGAGGAAGAGGAGGGAGGGGGAGGGAAGGAGAAGGGAGGGGAGGGGAGGGGGAGGAGGAGGAAATAATAAGAGATGAGAGTTGAGAGTTGAGAAGTTAAGAAATGAGATTCATGCTGAGGAGCCCAGATGATATAGACAAAGTTCAAACTCAGACTTGAGGATCAGAACTATGTCCCTTAAGGTGAAAAGTTACTATTTGACTAAAAAAAATGTAGTAACTAAAACAAAGTTACTGTCATTGTTTACAACTTAACTGGAATAAAATTTACTTTTATTTGGCCAATTGATAAGACTATCAACTGCATCTCCTAGGTCAAATGCTAGAACATGCAAACCTTATAAGGAATTAAATGCCAAGTAAGACATTGTCTTTTCACTCTCTTGATGAGCAATCATACCCAAATGGAGCTATTTGAGTAGGCAGGGAATTCACAGACACAAATAGCCATCACTTTAAAAAGGAAACGTTACAATATTTTTAAACCCTCTATATTTAGCGTAAAGTGTGTCACCAGATGTCACTACATGTACATAATCTGAAATTTTTGTAAATCTGAACCTCTTTGTGATGTGAAGCAGAATTTGTTCTTGCCCTAACTTTCCAGAGATTAGTACATTGACCCTGGTATCAGGAAGTCCTATGATTCTTGATTTACCAACTAAAACTGACAATGAAAGTCACTATTTTCTCTATTTTTGTGACCACAGGCTGACCAATAAAAGAAAGTACAGGATTTTCAATTTTAAAAAGTTAAAAACGTGTTTTCAATATCCTTGATGGATAATTTTTAAGTGTCAGACTTTGAAATGAGTTTATTATTTCTACAACAATATATCCTCATTGGGGGCAATTAGGAAATATAGGGAAAAGTAGACTAGAGAGAAGTATTCTAATATACTGGCACAACTTAAATACACTACTCATTAATATTTTTTGTTGTTGTTTTTTGAGGCACTGGGGATGGAACCCAGGGACATTCTACCTCTGAGCCACACCCCAGCTCTATTTTTTATTTTTTATTTTGAAACAGGGTTTCACTGAGTTGCAAAGGGCCTCATTAAGTAGTAGATGAGGCTGCCCTCCAACAGTGATTCTCCGGTCTCAGCCTCCCAAATGCTGGGATTACAAGTCTGCACCAACATGCCCACCTCTCATTAGCATTTTTATGTATGTATTTTTTATCTTTTTGTTATATGCAGCCTAAATATGCTTTTATTCCACATTTATGTTTTTTTTGTTTGTTTGTTTGGTTTGGTTTGGTTTTTTTTTTGGTGGTACTGGGGGTGGAACCCAGAAGCTTTCTACCTCCGGGCTATACTCCCAGACCCATTTTTATATTTTATTTGGAAACAGGGTCTCACTAAGTTTCTGAGAGCCTCACTAAGTAGCTGAGGCTGGCTTTGAACCTGTGCGATCCTCCTGTCTCAGCCTCCCAAGCTCGGGGATTACAAGCATGCGCCACCACGCCCGGCTCACATTTATGTTTAAAATTATCTTTGCAAAGCTATCAACATGAAACTTGTTGATAACATTTTACATAATATATTTTTAATTGTTCCCTCTACTTTTTTTAAACTTTTGGATCTTCATAAAATAATGGCAACAAATAATTTAGAGTACATTTTGGAGGTAGTGTTGAGATGTAGTGCTCAAACACTGATGTTACAGTCACTGGCTTAATGACCTGACTCTACTTAATTTCCTATCTGGAACATCTCTAAAACCTTTTGTGTGTGTGTGTGTGTGTGTGTGTGTGTGTGTGTGTGTGTGTGCATTTATTGAGATGAGCATGAGCATGTGGTTTTTCCCTTTATTCTATGACTATACAGTATTACATAGACTAACAATCATTATATGAACCAACTTTACATTCACGGGCTAAATTCAACTTTGTCATGGTACAGATCCTTTTTAGCTATCACTGCATTTAATTTCCTATTTCATCAATGATTGTTACATATTTATTTATTTATTATTTATTTATTTATTTATTTATTTATTTATTTATTTTGAGGCACTGAGGGTGGAACCCAGGGACTTTTCTACCTCCAGGCTATACTCCCAGACCTATTTTATACTTTATTTGGAAGCAGTCTCACTAAGTTGCTGAGAGCCTCACTAAGTAGCTGAGGTTGGCTTCGAACCTGTGTAATCCTCCTGTCTCAGCCTCCCAAGCACAAGGATTACCAGCATGCACCACCACATCCGACTTATATTCTTTTTTTTAATTGGTGCATTGTAATCATCCATCTTGATGGAGTTCAAGGTGATAAAGGCATACATGCACATACCACTAATTGAGCATTCCCCCAATTCCTGCCCTGTTCCCTCACCCCCATTATCCTTCCCTCGCTCAAAATGGTGGTTGACTTTGATGAGTTTGTGTATGTGTATCATGTTCATTGAGCTCCCTGCATCTCTGTTTCCTCATTGGCAATGCTGGATTCATAGGATTTTTTTAGTAATTAAAAAGTATGATAGCACCTGGCATAAAATAGCAGCCCTTTCTCATCATAATCAATAGTTATCTCCCTAAGATAGATTCTCAGAACTGAAATTACTAAATCAAAGCCATAAAAAGTCTTAAGTCTCTTGAGAAATCTTGCTGGGTTTGCTTTTTCGAAAGTTTCTGTTCGTGGTCAGTGCGCCAGTCATTTTTTCAGTCTGCCCGTTCTCTACACAGTCACCACACTGTTTCTGATTTCTAATCTCCACCAAGCAGTCATAGAAACTACAGCCTTTGTCAGCCAAAGTAGAAAGGAAAGTTCTTTTTAAAAGAAAAGATATATTTAATATCTTGTTCAAGATACCTGGAAGAAAATAATCTGTGCATCTATGTTTAAATATTTAGCATACCTTTCTCAGAGGCCTTCCTTTGTCATGACATTCTCCATGGGGAGGACAATGTCCTACCAGCAAATGGGATATGCTGTTTGTAAGTAAGAGGAATGGTATTCGGGGGATTTGGAGCAGAAACGATAAACCTCATATGATAAGGGTTTCATCTTTCTCTTGTGTTGCAGCTAAATAAAGCTTTACAGTAGATCCCAGTTGAGGGAATCCACTGGCAGGTTTAGACTACCTAGAATTTCTATCACATTTCCCAAGGTTAAATGCCTTGCCTTGAGGCAGATGCTCAAAATGATAAAGGGGACACTGTAGGACAGTGGTGCTCTTTGTAATGTTAATAACCCTTGATTCTGATATCTGATGCAACTCTGGGGAAATCTGCCAGTTCCAGGCTTTAAAAATGTAACTCAGTTAAGTGCATATTATCACAAAAAAAATTTTCTTATTTGACAGAAGCAAGAAGATAATTTGAGTTACACATATTTAGATACTTTCATTATTTTTCTCGCTGAATTGAATTTTCACAGGATAACATGTTGTGATATAAAATTAATGTGATTTTTCATTATAAAAGCAGATGGTACTTTATTTCAAAATTCATATATATATATATTTATAATGCATATAGGATACATTTTTATGGTATAAGCAAACCTAAGTAGTGATCTTTTTATCATATTTATTTATTTATTTAAGATTTATGTCCCATCTGGCTTCAAAAGGGCAGGAGAAAGTTTGCAGATAAATGTACAGGTAAAATGGGACATAAGAAAATAAAAATAAAAATAAATGGGACATAAATACATGTAATTTTAATTTTAAAAAAGAGCAGAAGAGATGAACACATACTGAATCAGATAATGCAGGGACAGCTTTGAGTAAAATAAAAAAATAGATTATATTTTCTTGCTAATGTAAAAGAAAGAAAAAGAAAAAAGTAAACAAATACTTTGAATCATCGTATAAACCCCCTCTTCTCTACTTTTTAATGGAAAACGTCATGTAAATTCATCTAAAGAAGAAATGAATGTGATAAAGGTATGGAGGAATCCTTTAAACTAGGGAAAAGAGAGAAAAAGCAAAGAAAAAAAATACTACAATGAAAAGTTCCAAAAGGAAAAAAAAAGAAAATGCCTTTGTGGAGAGCACATGCTCTGTGACAGGCCCTGGAGAGGTGACATAATGCCATCATGGAACAAAGTTTGGCAAATAGTCACTGTTTAGTAAATGTTGGAACCAAAGAGCACTAACATGTGTTACCTCCTTTAATTAACAATGTCTTGGACTTGGACTACATTTGAAGACAGCGGCTTCACTTAGTAATACACATAGCCCACTGTTTTATAGAAAGAATTTTTGTCTTATCCAACGTACTACCATGTTAACTCTCAGCAAATATCGAGGGCAAAAGATCACTATAATCTGTATTCTGATCATCTAATCTTAAGGGTAGAATTTAAAAAGTAGGAGAAAGTGACAGAAAAAATATAACCACCACAATAATAACTTTCTCAAATATGGACTCCCTTATAAATGATATAATCTGTAGACAATGATGACACAGGATATCTGTCATCCAAGTTCCTGAGAGGCTGAGACAGGAGGATCATCATGATGGGGAATGTGCCGGTACTGGAAAATGGCTTTGGTATTAATTTCAAAATGTAAAAAGTAGTCAGGGTCTGGGTAATGCACAGGCACTCAGGCAGGGAGGGGAGGCAGCTGTTACCAAAAGTGATTACCAAGGACACAAAAGAGTTGTAGCCCGGGCCTTCATATTTTAAAGACAAGTTTAAATAAGAAATAACTTCTAGCAGATAGAGATTTTAAAAAGGCTAAACTCCCCAAGGATGCAGGAGGATGGTACAGGCCTTCCTCACAGAGGGTATATACCCCTAACTTGTTAACCCTTGTTAACATGTGACCCCTAACTTGTTAACCAAGTAACACATCTTGGTCATAACAAAGGCTTGCAGCACAGATAATGGGAAGGCCCACACCTATATTAGGAACAGATAGAAAGACTTGGTTAAACAAGATGGGTGGTAATGAATCCTTATAAAAACTGTTCTATGTTCAAAAACTTCAGTGTTTTATTTTCAGGGCACTCCACTATATCCCTTGATGTAGTGCTTTATTATTCTGTCCCTTCCTTCTACCTTTTTAATGATAAAAAGTGTTTAAGCTTATAGCAGTATAGTTCTGGCTACTTTTTCTAAACTAGCTAAGAATAAGAACCCACATCGACATCTCACACTGTTACAGTTTTGGCGCCCAATGCCTGGGCTGTGTTACAGTTTTGGTGCACAGTTGCGGGACTTTGTTACAATCACAGGCTCAAGGCCAGCTTCAATAACTTAGCAAGACCCTCAGCAACTTAGTGAGACCTGGTTTCAAAACCTAAAATTAAAAGGGCTGGGGTGTGTAGCTCAGGAGTAAAACTCCTGGATTCAATCCCCAGTAGTTAAAAATTTTTTGAATTTTTTTTCCTTGAGATACCATGCCACATGCAGAGTTTATTCATGCACTTACTAATTATTTCATCATTCTGTGTTTATGTTCAGTCACTGTTATCATCCAGCCATCACCTCACTGCCTGTGTATGTGGTAATGTTTAATTTTTATTTCTGAACTGCCACCATATAGCCATTTCAGTAGTGTCTTCAATAGTGAAGTAAAATGAAGTCAGAAGACTCAGATATCAAAACAAAGATAATGATGTTCAGACTAGAATAGCTGTGATCCAGCAAAGAGAGGAATGGCAGGCCCTACATGAACAATAAGTCTGAGGTGGTTAAAGATGTCAAATTAATTTGGTTAGATTCATCCTTCATCAAGAGGCTGTTGGAGAGAGGTGACTAGCAGAAGATACTGAAACAAACAACAAAAAAAGGAGGGGGGAATGGAAGATTTATAACTGAGTCAGGCATTAGCTCCACCCATAATCCTCAGCTTTGGGTTCTATCTTTCCAAGACGTAGGATTCTTTGTAAACTAAAATAAGGAACTCTTCACTACTAAACACCAAAATGGGCAACTGGAATATTACGAATGGATTAGAGCCCATGTCTACTAGGAGGACTGATTCTTCACCTAGGCCTGCAAGTGCCCAAAGGGTAACTAAAAATAGGATTAAATTTTACTCAGCCATAAAGAAGAACACAATTATGTCACATGTAGGAAAATGGATGGAATTTGGGAATATTATGCTAAGTGAGATTAGCCAGTCACAAAAAGTGAAGGATTATATGTTTCCTCTCATATACAGAAGTATGAGAAACTAGGCAGCAGAGAGGACTTCAGACAAAATAGGAATATTTGTTGAATAGTGGAAGAGGATTGGGGAGGAACATGGGAAAGGGAAAAGGGAGAGCTGATGATGGAAACAGTCCAAATATCCTTTGTTACCATATGAAGTTATCATTATCAGTGTTAACATTCTGTTTGAGTGGGAGGGAGCAGGATGGGACCCAGAGGGAAATACGTAGTGAACGCTGTGTGTATGTATGTGTCTATCACTCAAAACCTCACTATAATGTATTACTAGTGTGCACAATCAAATTTTAAAAAGAATAATGGAAATAAAAGTTGGGTATCTCTACCATCATTTTTAATCTGTCTCCATTATTACTTTACATTTGAGTTACATTTCTATCAGCTATAGGTATGCTTTTCTCTTAAGGGGTATCTCTAAAATCCAGTAATGTAAGGATTACTAGCCCTAAATTTAGCTAACCTATCTTATCCCCCTTCAAGACCAAGGATACTAAAATAAAAATCAGAATAACCAAGGTAGACTGAGGGCACTAAGATAAGAATAACTAAAGTGTTTTCAAGATTTGTAGGAACATTCAACTGCCAGCTTTTCAAGATTTATAGGAACATTCAACTGCCAGCTTTTATACCGTCCCATTCTGGACCCCTGGAGTGGTGCCTGGAAGTCTTCATTCACTGCCCTGCAGTGAAACTTGCAGGCTGATCACTCCATGATGGCACTCAACTCCTCCCACCACCCCAAAAGGAGCAATCATCTCATCAGAACCCAATTGCACTCTCCTACCAAGAGCACAGGGCTGATAGCTAAACATCCCTGAAAAGAAATGAAGACAGTTTCTCACTTGCTCTGGACTTCTCTGGAGCCACCTGACAGAACCAGAACTGAGATAATGACTGACAAGACCAAGGTGTGACCAAGACTGCTCAATTATACCTACCTCTCACTCCCTGTTCCAGTTCTTCCTCTATTGAGGAACTAAGCTCATGTCAGCGCCCCCCAAAACAGGGCTGGGGCACTTCACCTCACTCATCTTTCCAATCTGGCCACATTGGCTATAGCTCCTTTGCTACAGTATAGACCTGACTTGTTGAGAACCCTAGAGTTGGGCTTCTGGCCTAAGACCCTGGTAATCAGATAACTCTTTATAGGAGACCCAAAGAGAGAAATAATGATAGTCAAAGCATTCCACCATAATATCTTATAGAGATGGCCCATAATCTCTGTTCCTGGTGTTCCAAGGGCTCCTAAGGCTGCAGGTTCCTTCCCAGGTGTCTATGGCACCTGTCTCCTAAAAATTTCCCCTTAAGCCTTCAGATAAGCAAAGTTGCTTTTGAGTTCTATAAACGACAATAACAAAAAAATTACAGAAGGCCTAGACTTACTAACTCCTGCTTATTTTTTAAATGAAGTAATTTAGATTTTAAAGGTTTAAATTATTTTTCCAAGAACACAAATCCAATAAAACGCAATTTGTTGTAGTAATTTGGGAAAAGTCAATGACTAATTTCCTCAGTGGTATATGAAAAATATTTAAACATCTTAAACATACATTGTATACCTTTCTCACCTACAGTTTTATTGATAGGTACTTTTTTCCCAATATCTTTAGGTAGGATTGGTTAAAAATTATTTAACATCACTTTTCTAATTCTGTAGCTGGAAAGAAAAAGAATAACGAATCGTAAAATAATAAGACTAACAGCTGAGCAACTACTAGAGCTAGGTAATATTTTAATCTAAGCCATTTACATGCATTTACCAATTCAATTTTCACTGCACCTTTAAACTATAGTTCTATTACAAAATTTATTTTGTATATTGGAAAACTGAGACACAAAGTAGTTAAGTGATCTTTCCAAGAAGCCCCACTCTAAATCGGTACGTTGAACCACTGTCTACACTTGCCGGTATTATGCACACGTCCTTGACATGCTCTAACTTGTTTCTTGGCCAATCTACGTATCAGGAAGATCCTCCTAGAACACTATTGAAGCCTGAGGAAGGCAATACCCACAGACTGAAGGAAGCTTCCACAAAAGCCTAATAGAAATGCATTTGGTACTTGAGAAGAGTGCAACTCAAGTTGAGTGGTGAAAATATATATATATGGTAAAGGATGTAATGAGGAAAAAGTATAGAAAGGAGTTTGTGAAAACCCATAGAAAAAACGGGGACAGAAATACCACCTACTTACCTGTCCTAAGTTTGCTATCCCTCCCTGCTATAGTTAAACAAATAAATGTATTTAAAACACACATGGTAAAAAAAAATCTTCTAAATCCATGTAAAACAATTCAGCTCAGCATATGCTCTATAAACTCTAAAGATTTTTATCCTCTATCATCATCTTTACCCTACACATATATCCTACACATACCCTATATCTCTCTCTCCATTGTCCCAGATTTTTTTTATTTTTCTTTATTTTTTATTTTTTATTTTTTTGCAATACTGGGGATGGAAGCCAGGGGCATTCTACCTCCCAGCTACACCCTCAACACTATTTTTTATTCTTTATTTTGAAACCGGGTCTCACTGATTTGCAAAGGGCCTCAATAAGTAGTAGCTGAGGCTATCTACAAACCATGTTCCTCCTGTCTCAGCCTCCCAAATGCTGGGATTACAAGTGTGCACCACCACGCCCAGCTTCCATTGTCCCAGAATTTTGATAGCATTAAAATATGACACCATTTCTACTGTGAACTGAAATTTGTAAAACTGCCAAGGACTTGGTAAAATTACATAGACCATAATGAAAAATTATTATTTCTTATTAGAATATTAAGAGAAAACATTTGCATAGTACTTGTCTTGGCTGGTATATAGAAAATGGTCAAAAATTGATGCTATGGTAGCTCAGCTGCTAAAAAAAAAAAAAAAATAGATGCTTAGAGCAGAGTGCTTGCCTAACATGTGCAACGTAGTATTTCTGTAAAGTAGTAAGAAGTCCTTATCAAATAGAATCACAGCTAATAACATGTAGCCCTTTGAAATCAGGATTTAACTTTTTTTTTTAAAAAAAAAAGGCTTTTTTTTAAACATAAGAAGAGAGTTTAGAACCTAGGCAAGATATTGTGGTACTCTGAAGTTCTATTCCCCTCCCTCAGTCTGGTGGCGTAACAAGAAGGGAGAATTCGCTCACACTGTGCAGGGATATGTGCAGAGGGCGACCCTGTGGCTGCTATAAACTTAAATAAAAGCCTGAGCCCCCAGGAGTTGAGGCAGTTCACTCTCTACATGCATTCCTTCATCCTATGGAGTCTATGCAGCTCACCCTGTCATGGCACAACACGGGGTGGAAAGAGGTCAAAGAGGTCCCGGGGAGGCAAATGGAAGGTATTCCACCCAGAAACTACTTAAATAGGTCAACCTCTGTATTTGTGCAGAGGCACACCTGGCCATGCATCTACTCACTAGAAAAGTAGGTATAAAGCTCTCATCTGTCACACCATGTGTTCTGGTAACAGGTTTTCTTTAGAATAATGGCGGAAGATGAGGTCCTATGTATGTGTTTCTAATTGTTAAGTTCTTGATGTCCAAGACTCATTTAGTGTATCTCAGTTTTCAAGGTCATCCAGTATGTGCTGAGTTCAAAGTACTTGCTCCGTGTGTGATATTTAGGTTGAATTGAACTAAAAGTTTATCAGAAGCTACCTTTTTATTAAACAATGAATTCCCCTTCTGTAGGACTTTCTATTAGAAGAAGGACTTTACAGGAAAGTTTAAAGGATTTAGTCAAGATCACAGAGCCCATGAGCCATGATACTGGATAATAACCAGAGCCCCGATTTCTCATCTGGATGTTTTTTCTAACAGGTCATTCTCCACACACAGACTCATCATTTGAGCATTCATACTTTATCCATTCAGCACCCTGGACAGTGCCCGATACATGGAAATAGGATGGTTTTTGTTATCTGATCCTAGCACAACACAGTGAACACTCTAAGTGTTCCCGAAGAGCTTGCTGTAGAGGTGACAAATGTGAAAAAAGAGAGAAATTAAAAGGATGCCTCAAGAAAACTGTATTTCTTCCTTATTTGAATTCTTGTCCCTATAAAATGACTATACATGGGTACATGGGTACTGTGCTTGTACATACACACACATGCACTTATACAAGTACAGTGCATCAACAGTTAAATGCTGGGGCAACATGAACTGAGTGATATTCTCAATCATCTGATTTCAGAGCTCTGGAAAAACCAAATGGAAAAATGTAAGTTGAAATATATGTAAAGAAACTGGTCATTTTTCTGTGTTTCTTTCATGCATTAAAATACTATTTCCTCTTTAAATATATATTTTAAAAGTTCTTCATGTACTGAGCTCATTCTGGGCTAATCTCCCAATCTCTGGGTAGAATGACTGGCTCTAACTTTTGTCTCAATGAAAAATTATTAATGGAAGAGATTTAGAAATCATTTTCTTGTGAAACATAAATCTGTCTCTTTGAATAAAGCATTCTGACAGGCAACCTAGAAAGTACTAATACAGCATAACAATCTATCTCTACTACTGAACTTTATTTGACTGTGAGAAAAACAGTATAAAATTCTATTACAACATATCAGAAAACTCCTGGCTCTACTAAGGCCTTTGTATTTCTTTTACAGAAATACTCATCAATCATTTAAAATCATTGACCATATCTTACACCTCCCTTTCTGGCTATAGTTCAGACGGAAGCTGTGTTATACTCTAAATGGCTTTGCTTCTCAGATGTAAAGCAGGATTTATGTTTACTATTCTTCTTCAGACACCCACACTTCCCTTCTGCAAGATAAACCTTATAACTGCATTAAATCATCCCTTTTTTTCTTGTGATTACTGAGAGAATGGCAGATTTACAGGCCTCAGCCCATCTGTGCCAAGTAACAAAGATAGTTTTTTTTTAATAGAAGAGATGGCATTGTTTTATTGATGCTTTTATAATCTTACTTATCTGCACACAGACATTCTCCCTGTTTGACCTGTAGGCGTTCACTTGGTACACTGTGAGAGCCTACTTTAAGTTTTCTCTCTCTCCTGTGAACCAGTGCAACATGCCCACCTGTGATGGTTTGGTTTGGGGTTATCCCCCTAACCCTCACAGAAACAAGGTAGAGGGGGTTGGCTGGGAAGGAGGACTCCCTGGGGTTGTGGCCTAGGAGACTGTGTATTCTTCCTCCTCCCTCTCCTGGCTCTGAGGTTCCAGCCTACACAATGTGAGTGAGGATCTTTGCACACTCTCTGCTTCCCACCCCAATGCCTTCAGTTCCAAAGTTTCCAGCCTCACATAAACTGAACCCTCAAATCTCCAAAAACTGTGAGCAATTAAATCTTCCTTCGTCACAGCCACGAGAATGTTGACCGAGAGGGGACAGATGCCAAACCAGGGTTTTGCAGTCTGCGCACCATTCACATTTTGGTAACTGATGGTTTTGATAATTCTCGGTCATGGAGGGCTGCCCTGGGCATCAGAGGAGAATTAGAAGCATCCTTGGCTTTTACCCACTAGAAGCCAGAAGCACACCCAATGTCCAGTTGTGATCATCAAGAAGGCCAAATGTCATATTGCAAAAATGTTCCCTGGGAGGTAAGTAACCCTCACGTTGAGAAACACTATAAAAGCACTGATCGAAATAAGGCGCGGCGGGTCCCACAGATATATGCGTGAGTCCGATATAAGGATGCCAAAAGCCTTTATTCGTAGAGAGTCGGCCGCCCACCCCCACGGGCCCATGGGGGCTTGCGAGAGAGAGCGTGCTTGTCTGTCTCTGTCTGTGTGTGTCTCTGTGTGTGTCTGAGGTAGCAGCGTCTACCTTAAATCGAGGAGAGTGGTCTCCTCTGTGGGAATCACGGAGCTCTGCCTCCTGGCTTCCAGCCCCGCACCCCCTGCACTGGCAGGGTACTCAAACCTTTCAAGCACCTCATATTTGCTCAATAGATTGTGAATAGAGAATTAACGCGAAGATAAAACTACCAAAAACCTCAACAGAATGGACTTCAATGCAACCATTCATTCATTCAGCAGTCCTTCTTTTCATTAATCATTCAGTGTGTGTGTGTGTGTGTGTGTGTGTGTGTGTGTGTGTGTGTGTTACCAGGGATGGAACCCAGGAGCATTCTACCTCTGAGCTATACCCCCAGCCCTATTTTTTATTCTTTATTTTGAAACGGGGCCTCACTGAGTTGCAAAGGGCCTCACTAAGTAACTGAGGCTGACCGCAATCCTTCTGTCTCAGCCTGATCATTCATGCTTTCCTGAGCATTTGGTGGTTTATCAGTAGATTGACCCTCAGTAACAGTATTATTGTGATGAATGGCTTTTGCAGTGGAGAGGTGTAATTATACGTTAAGTTTTTTAAAGGATTTGTTCCATAGCACCAGGAGAGAGTAAAAATCAAATAAATCTGAAGCCTGACTTATGGACTCTGGGAATAAAGCACTTATAGTCACCAAATTCTTACTCTATAGACTGGAGTTAAGTAAAGGCGAGTCGCAACAATAAGTTTTAGGGTGTTGGTGCGTCATAAGATGCTTTTACTTCAAGTGTTCGACCTCTTAAAAAAAACACATGTTAGTAAACAAAGACAGACTTGAACACATTCCTTCAGAATTTTAAAGTATGTACTAAATATAAGGCTTTAATTGTAGGAAAATTTTTATTTTCTCGGTATCTGTCTAGAATTTCAAGTTTTTCTGCAATGAGTATGCATTTCTTTTATAATTAGGAAAAAGCAATAACCTTTATTTAAAAAAAAAAAGCTCATTTAAATTTCCGGCTCCCATACATTTGAAATTAAGCCCAGCGCAGTAAACACCTTACAGTAACTTTCAGCCCCAGATGGGATTATTTATGGGCAACCACTGAGTACCCCCAGAGAGCAAGGAAACTAAGTTGACATGACAGCGTTTTCCAAATTGCTTGTGAACAGACGAAACAGCAGCAGGCCTTTGAAGCCCAGCCCCCTGGTCTCTGCCCAGTGAGCAATAGTCCATGTAACAAAGTCCGGTCTCCAGGGTCCTCCTGACTTCTCCCCTAAGTGATTTCTGCTGTGGCAGCTAAAGCCCCTCATGCCCCCAGGCCCAGGCCTCTGGAAGGTCACATTTGCATTGGCTGGAAGGACAGCCCAGGTGGTACTATTGCTGGTTTGCTTAATTATGGATTCTTCCCCTGCCGGCCCTTCTTCCTAGTCACCTCCTGCTGTGTGCAGTTTAGGCTTTTAGCTAGCAATAGGGAGAAAGGAAATACAACAACACACTGGAACTCAAGCTTCTGATATGTGAAAAAGACAATCGATAGGTCCATGCAAATTGCTTATATTGAATAAAGATATTTTTAAACCATAAAAAATACTTGGAGCAAAATTTGTGAGAACATTATTTTTTTTTTAAGTACAAAATTTGCATGGAGCAAAATTATCCTGAGGACACAAATGAGATCCTTGGTGTGGTTGTCAGAAGCACAGGCTTGGGCACCCTGTTGACCTGGGTTCCAATTCCAGCTCCATTAGCTACGCACTATGGGAACTCAGGGAACCCTGTTAAGCTCCAGAAGTCTAGTTGTTCTCTTCTGAAAAATGGATTTAATAAAACCCATCACAATGTGCAAATTACATGATCACTATAAACTATCTTGAGGGTACTTTTATAGTTACTCACTAATTCATTAAAACAAATGATGGGGTGCACAGTATGTGCCAGAAAGTCTATTACACATTCGATTGACACTCTCAACTAAAGTAGACCATGTGCTGGTATTGGGAAATGTCTTTGGTACTGATTTCAATATATATTGACTTCAAATGCTTTGGCATTAATTTTAAAATATAGAAAGTAGTCAGAGCTTGGGTGTTGTGCAAGCACTCAGGAAGAGAAGGAACCCTACAGAGTTCCCAGAATAGAAGTAGCCCAGGGCCTTTGCATTCTAAAGAAAAGTTTCACACAATAAATAACTTCTAGGACAAGCTAAAATTCCCCAAGGATGTTGGAGGATGCCACAAGCCTTAAAGAGATGCATGACTTGGATAACCAATTGACACTTTTGGGGGCATAACAAAGGGCTTGGGTCTGTACTGGAGACAAGTCAGGTCTACAGGAAGAAATCATCACTTAAAAAAACTTGCCAACACCTATGTCGGGTCAGGAAGATGATTGGTTAAGCAAAGATACAGGATAAAAATCTTTATAAAAACTTTTCAGTATTCAAAACTTCAGTAACTTATTTTCAAGTTACTCTACTACATCATCCCTCTGGTGTAGTGCTTTATAATTTCGGTCCTATTTTTCTGCCTTTGTAATAATAAAATTGCTTAAGCTTACAGCAAAAAGAGTTCTGGCTATTCTTTTCTAAAATAGCTAAAAACAAGAACCTACATCTCTGCTGGGCTTGGTAGCATACACTTGTAATCCCCGTGATTGGGAGGTGGAGACAAGAGGATTGTGCAGGTTCAAAGCCAGCCGTGCTGGTTTAAGAGACCCTGTTTCCAAAAAAAAAAGTATAAAAATAGGTCTGGGAGTGTAACCCGGAGGTAGAAGGGCTTCCAGGAACCCCAGTACCACCAAAAAAAAAAAAAAAAAAAAAAAGAATCTACATCTCACACACCGATACAATTTTGCTGTCCCACCACACCAGTTTTTGATGCCCAACAATGTGGGGCACCATAAAAAACATTCTTTTTCCTCATGGAATGTCCAGTCTGATTAGAACTCCTTATATTTTGCAAATATGCAGAGAAGTAAGCATATGATTGTAAGGGTGATACATGCCACAAAGCAGAAGTTTGTGGCAGCCATTTGAAGGTGGGGAAGACTGACCTGAGGTTCATGGATTGAAATCTGGAAGACAGAAGATTAACCAGGTGAGGATGGAAATAAAAGCAATCTATGTAGACTAAATAACATGGAAAATCACTCCCAAGTGCCACATTAGCTAAGTCCACTGGTACTCCAAGCCCAGGTCTTTATGGGGTTCTCAAGGTCACACAGCTAAGAACTGATGGAGGTGGGACATAGATGCCTCTAAATACTGATCCTCTTTGAGTACCCAGTACAGAACACAGTGCCTAGAACATCTATATCAAGAAGTATTTGCTTACAAAATAACTCCAGGTATTTTGTGAATGTTGCTTGTTAATAGTGAAGTCTTTGGCAAGTCACTTAATTTATCTAAGCCTTAGTATTCCTATTGATAGGCCACTACTGTTTGTAATAAATGTCTGGATTACTTGGGGAATTGTATAAAATAACCTTCATAAAATATTTGTAACATGCTGCACAAATTTTAGTTAAGTCTCCTACAAATATACACCTAATGATAAATACCCCTGGGGGGGTGACCCATTCAGACATAGGAGGCAAATCTGCTTTGTTTTCCTCTTCATTTATAGCATCTGCCAAGGTATCTGGACCAAAGTAAGTGATCAATAAATATCTGTAAATAAAATGCCCATAGATATTGATTATGCTTTATTTTTAATATGCATACATATATCACTCTGCTTTAGGATCCATGATGTCTCCCATCTAAGGCATCAACTATCAGTAGCAATACCAAACCAAATGTGCTTCTGTAGGGCATGGTGGGGCATGCTTGCAAACCCACTACTTGGGAGGTTGATCACAGGTTTGAAGCCAGCCTAGGCAAATTAGTGAGGCTATCAAAAAGCTAATGAGATCCTGATTCCAAATAAAAAATAAACATAAAAATGGGGATGTGGCTCAGAGGTAAAGTATCCCCGAGTTTAATTCTCAGTATCCCTCCCAAAAAAAAATCCCACAGAAAAACAAAGTATGATTCCATAGTCTTTCTCTTTTTTTGTGGTACTGGGGATGGAACCCAGGGGAGTTGTACCTCTAAGCTACACTCCCAACCCTATTTTTTATTCTTCTTTATTTTGAAACAGGGTCTCACTGAGTTGCAAAGGGCTTCACTAAGTAACTGAGGCTCTCCACAAACTGTGATCCTCCTGTCTCAGCCTCCCAAATGCTGGGGTTACAAGCCAGCACCACCACGTCTGGCTCTATAGTCTTTCTAATTGTGTCCCCTATCCTCACCACCAACTGTGTACCTGTTAGCTCTCCTGAAAAGGCCCTGAACCATTCCTAAGCAGAGCTGGTGCTCCTACTAATTGAGCCTGTCCCTTTTATCACTAACTCAATTTGCTTCTGACAAACAAGAGTAGGGCAAAGGAAGAAGGAGGAGTAGAAATTTATAACCTATTAAAATATTTATTTGCCCATGTTCTGTTGCTAATCTCACAATACCACAGACTGGGTAAGTCAAAAAGAAAAGACTTTGGCTCGTGGTTCTTGTTCAAGATCAGAGGCCATATCTACTAATGGCTTTTCTGCTGGCAAAGAACCAAGAGGCACAGGGCATCAGGTGACAAGAAACAGGGATATAACTGTGTGTGTCCTGGTCTCTTTCTGTCTTCTTATAAAGTCACAGGTATTCATTCATGGAGCTCCACCTTGATGATCTTATCTAATCCTAAATACTTCCCAAAGGCCCCACCTCTGAACACCATAGCTGGATTAAATATCTACCCTCCTCTCACTCTCTCTCTCTCTCTCTCTCTCTCTCTCTCTCTCTCTCTCTCTCTTTTGTGTGTGTGTGTGTGTGTGTGTGTGTGTGTGTGTGGTACTAGGGGTAGAACCTAGAGGCTTTCTACCTCTGAGCTATACTCCCAGACCTATTTCATTTGGAAACAGGGTCTCACTAAGTTGCTGAGAAACTCACTAAGTAGCTGAGGCTGGCTTCAAACCTGTGTGATCCTCCTGTCTCCCAAGTGTGGGGATTACAGGGATGCACCACCATGCCCAGCTAATGTCGACCCTCTTAATACCTCACAATGAGAATTAAACTCCAACATGAGTTTCAGAGAACAAAAGCCAAAGAAAACACTAGCATGGCCACCTTAGTGTTTGAAAAGCAATGGAGCAGTTAAATGTTGGGACAGGAGGTCTTTCACCGGCCTTAAGGAGTCCTATACATTTTTACATAGTGTGCTAACACAGCAAGACCTGGCCTTTCTTTATCTGGGCCATGTTTTTAGGGCTATGTTGTGAAAAGCAACTTTAATGGGCTAGGTACATCTCTCCCCACTCTCTCCTCACCTCACCATCCTACTCCTGACAAAAGACAGGCTTGTTTCCACTTACACTCAAAGTGGCAAATCCCACAACTCTTCCTGTGTAATGCATTCCACTCTACATGTAGGCATCTGTCACGGGTCTCTTGAGTCACTCCTTTAGACATGGCGAGGAAGAGAGGGAGTCCACACAATGGAACATGAAGTTCTGGTAACTGTATTTGTCGTGAATGATAGCATAGTTTGTTTCTGACCAAGAGTCTCAGATTTTTGGCTAGTATCTATGATACTGTGGTGGATTAACTTGTTAACTCATAAATAGAGTAAACTAAGAAATCTTTCAACATCCTGGACATTGGGTAAAAATTTTGGTATTAGGTTTTGATGTATCTGGGTCTATCTTTCCATTTAACTTTGTCGAGATTAAATTATGTCTTGTGTACTCTGGGATCATAACTCTAGCCACAAGTACCGAGCAAGAACTGTACACATTCACTTGTGACAAATAAGTCTGACTAGGGCATTGTGCTAACAACAAAACAATACAAACATAAAACTTATTGGAAGGATTCAGAGAAATTTACCGACTCTGGAAAATAGTTAAATGATATAGCACAGAATATTCAGAAATAGTTCTGGGAATCAGAGGAATGGAAACCCACAGATCAACTCTGGAGTCTTTTTAGATGATGCAATTCTTAATTGTCTTCTGCCTTTATGCTCAAGATTCAAATTCTCATGAGGAGAGGAACAGGGATTTGCTGAGTTTGGGCCATGGATTTTATTTTACCTTTGGCCAGAGTGGTGTCATAAGGATAAAAGACAGGGAGGTATGTTACTTAAACTAGTCAAAAGAGTAAATGTCTAAGCAAAATCACAGATATGCATCATATATACCTTTTGGTATATATAAATGGTCAGTACATATTTAATGTTACTACCTTGTCTTTTAGTTTTCTTGTTTTTTGTTTGTTTGTTTTGGTTTGGTTTGGTTTTTTATTTTTTTGCGGGTCTGGGGATGGAACCCAGGGGCATTCGACCTCCGAGCTACAGTCCCTGCCCTATCTTTTATTCTTTATTTTGAAACTGGGTCTCACTGAGTTGCAGAGGGCCTCACTAAGTAGCTAAGGCTGTCTGTGAACCGCGATCCTCCGGTCTCAGCCTCCCAAGTGCTGGGATTACAAGCATGTGCCACCACACCTGGATTTTATTCTTTATTTTGAAACAGGGTCTCACTGAGTTGCGGAGGGCCTCACTAAGTAGCTGAGTCTGGCCTGGGATCCTCCTGTCTCAGCCTCCCAAGTACTGGGATTACAAGCATGTACCACCACACCTGAATCTCATGAAGAATTTGCCAAACTTTTAGTTACATAATAACTGCTGATCTCAATTGCTACTCATAATTTCTGAAGAAAAAGGAAAAAGAAAAGAGGAAACCATCGTTTTCCTGTCTCTTTGCATATGTCCCTTGCTTTGGAAATTCTAACTGCCCTGGATCCAGCCAAACCTGAGCCCAAATTCTACCTTTACTATTTACTCCCTACATGACTTCACTCTTCAACTAGACTTGCTGAGCCCTAGATCTCAGGGATCCTGGCCTTTTAACTTATTGTGTCTGTGGGAAATAATCACAAAATAATGCTTCCACAGCTGTGCTGTTCAGTCTTACCAGAATGATCCTTCCTCAAATGAATGAAACTGGACACTATGCTAAGTGAGATTAGTCAGTCACAAAAAGTAAAAAAAATGGATGCTTCCCCAATATTCAAAAGCCAGGGAAAAAGGGGGTCATAGGAGGAACTCTAGACAAAGAAGGAGAAACCACAGATGAGCAAATAAGGTGACCTAACTGAAGGGGATGGGAGGGGAAAGAGGAAAATCCCCTAATGTACATGATGTACATTCACAAACATATCAAAGTCAGTCACTAAGCCGAACATGAGAAGGAGGGAGGAGGAGGGAATGGGGTGGGAATTGGGGAAGGGCTAGATGAATGATGTCTACATGTATGCCTCCACCATCTTGTACTCCATTGAGATATATGACTACAATGTACCCATAACAAAATTTTTTTTACAAAAAGAATAGTCCCTCTCGCAGATGACTTCTTACCAACCCAACTAGCCTGCATCTTCCTCAGCCTGATACTCTTGATCCTAAAGCTGGCCTTCTATAGCAAAATCCTTTTCTGCCTTTCTTCCTGCTGCTTTATCCATTCCTTAGTCCCCAGCTTTGCGTCTCCTCCTTCCTACTGTCGCAGGCATGGAGAGGCCTCAACAGGCCCGTGTTCTCAACGCTTGGGTCCCCTTGCACGTTCATTCCTAGAAAAAGCTTTTACAAATCCTTATCCCACTAGTCGTTGGTGCCAGCTGGAATGACAGGCATTCTAATTCTTGCAACAGCTCTACGAGTAAGTCCTAATTGTTTCCTCTTTTACACGCTGGTTTTTATTCCTGGCCTTCAAAAGAAAACTTAAAACCAGGTTTTTCTGACTCTAATGAGGCTACACTTTAATCTCCACACACTGTTTCTTTATTTACAGCTCTTGGTTCTAGACTTGGTCACCTAAATTCTTAATTTATGTGTACAGTTAATTAGATCTGGGTATTTTACCTGAAGGGTTATCAATTTCCTACAAAGAGACTCCCCCATGGCCATCCCAGCTTCTACCCATTAGAATCACCATCATCCTCGTAATTTCCTTAGCTGCTGGGATAATGTAGTTCTACCCTTGGAAGATCAATTAGAAGGACAAAATTAGTGCATAAATATAGATGGGCTGTGTCTGGCACGTGGTCCACTATTGAATTAGATCTTGATAACAGTAGAAATAATTAGTTAATTCTTCTCATTGCTACTCTTATTTTATTATTATTACCGCTTCTAAGAACACTCCTAAAATGCTTTAAAAGTTTAAGATCCAGAAAATGAGAAGATATATGCAGAGAGTAGCAATCTAATTAGTTAAGTGCTCTGATATATATATTTTGCAAACTCCTCTCTTACATATTTTTGTAAAATGCTCTATGATCACAGCTGACAGGGCCTAAGCACCTAATGCCTGCACTTTCAATACCTAGTTATTGAACAAACAAACCCACTCAGAGACTCTGTGTGCCCCCATATTTTGGAGAGGGAACACATATTGACAGACATCCTCTGGACCATCCTCTACGGGTCTGAAATTCTCAGTGAATTCCACTTTGAGGTAAGAATTTCTATCTTTGGTTAACAGATTGTCCCCTAAAGTAATTGAAACCCATAAGCCTTGGATAGAAAGCAGCTTAGTGCCACCCATTATAATAGAGCAATTTGAGTCTAGGTGACAGTGCTATTTTGGAAATGGAAGGATCTGCTAAACCCATATGAAATACATAAATACATTTTTATTTAAACATTTTAAAAGGATGTGTGCCTGAGTGGCCCAGCTCCTGAGTCTTTAATTACACTTAATATACTCAGTCCGCCTCACCACTATTTCCCGCCCCTTCTGACATGGAAGGAAAGTCACAATAACCCTCGAAGAAGGGTCTCAAAGCAACAGATATGAACTTAATCCACACTGCTCTTAACAAAGGGACAGTTTCTTGGCCACTGCCAGAAGGGGTGAGATGCCAATCCCTAGACCCTTTACTGTCATCCCAGCAGATTCTGGAGAGGAAGAAGGAAGAAGCCACTCTATTAATTGTTTGTTAGCTTTGCCTATGAAAAAAACCCTTGGAAACCTAATTCTCGTTGAAACTAACCCAGAAGAGGAAGTAGATGAATAGACAAGGGACAGCATGTTTCTTAATGATCTCAATGTCACTAGCACACCCTGAAGAAGGCGCCAGTGTGCAGCAGCCATGTCTCAGACCCTTGTTTCATACAGGGACACAAAGTTGGAACGGGCTGGCATTCCAAGGAAAGGCAGGTGAACTCTGTAGTCAGAACTTCCTGTGTTTAAATCTAGGCCATACCACACTTGCCAGTTGTATGGCCCTGAGCCAATGGCTTATACCCTCTGACTTCCAGTTGGTTTAACTGCATGATGGAAACAACACTTATGTTAGATGCCTGGTCATAGAATTAAAGAAGATGCTGTGGGTAAATGCTGTTGCTTGGAATAAATATCTAGCCAATTATAGTTTTCTTCTTGGTGTTGCCTTATAACCCTATCTCCTTCACATTGACATTAAAGACAAACCTACTGAGGAAGAAAACCTGGTCCTTGCCTTCCATTAACCAGGTGCATGAGGACAGAAAAGACATACAGAAAAGAAAACACAATGGATTAAGTTGTAAAGGGGCATATAGATTAACAAATACATGTAATAAATGATAGTTGTTCAATTTCATAAAACATATAGTTGAAGGGTGATGGCTTTAAAAATATGACCCCAAAGTACTTATATTCTCTCTTTTCTCTTCCTTTCTTTCTTTCTTTCTTTCTTTCTTTCTTTCTTTATGGTATTAGAGATTGAACTCAGCGGCAGTCTATCTCTGAGCTATACCCAGCCCTACTTTATTTTTTTATTTTGAAACAGGATTTCACTAAATTTCTAAGGGCCTCATTAAATTGGTGAAGCTGGATTTGAACCTGTGATCCTCTTGTTTCAGCCTTCTAAGTTCTGGAACTACAGGTATACACCATGACACTCAGCAATATATTCCTCTTTTTTTTTTTTTTTTTTTTTGGTGTTGGTGGTACTGGGGACTAGAACCCAGGGGCTTTCTACACTCCCAGCCCTATTTTATAATTTATTTGGAAACAGAGTCTCACTAAGTTGCTGAGAGCCTCACTAAGTAGCTGAGGGAGGCTGGCTTCGAACCCATGTGATCCTCCTGTCTCAGCCTCCTGAGTGCTTTGATTACAAGCATGTGCCACCATGCCTGGCTACTCCTCTTTTTATGCGTGTGTGTTTGGTATTGGGGATGGAAGCCAGAGGCATTCTACTTCCAAGCTATACCTCCAGCCCCATTTTTTATTCTTTACTTTGAAATAGGGTCTCACTGAGTTGCAAAGGGCCTCATTAAGTAGCTGAGGCTGTCTTTGAACCGCGATCCTCCTGTCTCAGCCTCCCAAATGCTGAGATTACAAACATGTGCCACCACACCCAGCAATATACTCCTCTTTTCAAAAACTGGCGGCCTATCTCTCTTGGATATGGTTGAGATTGTGATTTCCAAAAGCAATTCTCTAATCCCAACCAGATGTCCTACAAGTCAATCAAATGGAGACTTTCTTTCAGGTCCAATAATTTGCTAGAAAAACCAGCAGAATCGAGGAAATTACTATACTTAGCTGCTATTATTTTATTATAAAAGATATGAATTGGTAGCCAGGGCAAGGACCAGAAGTGTCCCATGCACAGAGATTTTGTTCTCTGAAGTTAGGCTGTGCCTCCCAGGGCATCAATATATCCACAAACCAGTACACTCTGTATACCTCATGATTCAGAATGTATCCCAAGGCTTCCCTGAACAGGCATGATTGATGAAATCACTGACATCAAGCTTCTACCCAGAAGCTACATAGGACATTCATAGTGAGCTTCCCTTTGCCCTGTTTAGCATAAATTCAGGTGAAAAAATAAACAGCTACACTTCCATGCAGGTACCCTGATTGACAGCAATGGCTCCCATGTTTTTGTCTTGAATGACTATGAAGAGGATGGGCCTATTAATTCAGATATAGAATAATAAAGAAGGAGGTTTAATTGTGGTTCAGGAAGAAATGATGATCCATTGAATTTTTAATGTGTTGACTTAAAATGGCTTGAGGAATTGAGGTGGATATAGCCAGCAAAGTTTTACAAGCCTAAAGCTTGGAAAAGTGAGGATGGATGGAGGGAAGTCAATCTGAGGATCAACAATGTCTACAGTTATATCGGTGAAGCATAAATTAGATCATTTAGGGAAATAAGGTGGAATAAAGCAAAATGGGCACTCTCTGGAGAACACCAATATTTGAGAGTTTAATCGAGTTAAGAATGAAAAGGAAACAAAGGAAACAAAAGAATAACCAGAAAGAAAAGGAGTGACATGTACTTCAAGGAGTAAAGAATAAATTTTAGGAAGGCTTCATTGCTCCTTATCATTAAATGCAGCAGAGAGGTCCCCCCCAACCCTATGCTGACAGCTTTGCAAGACACGGAGAACATAAATTTAAAAACATCATCATCCTCACTTTCACAGACACACTGACAGGTAAACAATTATGTGAAAACAGAATGGAGAAAGTGCAACAGAGTCATTGTACAGAAGAGGAAGAAATGGACTTCTCAGTGGAAAAAAAAAAAAAGAAGCCTTTAGGTGGCATCATATATCACATCAGGCTTCTGTCTCCTAAAAACAGTGTGAACGCCACTTGAATCCAGAACGCTTTTCATACTCGTGCCCCGAGCACCACTACATGGAGTTCAGTACACTAGTATATATAAAGAACCCGTTGTTCAGCACCCTCTGGGAAAGCCCCTCAGCCTGAAATAGACTATTTGTTTGCATGCATGTGGTATGTGTGTGTGTGTGTGTGTGTGTGTGTGTGTGTGTGTGTGTCCCACCAGGAAAAGGAATGGGACTACTCTGCACTTCAGTCCTCCAGGGAACTGGACCCTTCTCCTTATTTGGCATCAGTACAACTAATCTGTAGACTGCCTCTCTGTACACAGGACCTCCCTGCTATTGTTCTGACCCTGTACCATTATGTGAAGTGGAGAGCAATTGAAAGAAGCATTTATTACTGCCTTGAACGGAAATCCAGAAGCCAGAATTGTTCCGGAGCTAAAAGCAATTTAATCCCAGGCTTTCATTTTGATAAAGTTGAGATGATTTTCCCCTCCTCTCAGCTTTCCATCTGCAAGTTCCAGGACAAGGGTGTCAGAGTTGGGGGCTGGTTCAGCTCTGGATGATTTCAAGTGAATTCACAAACCTAAAGATTCCCACAACTCCAAGTTTTGCCTTTAAAGAAACCAATGTGCAGTTTAGATAAATTTCTCCCAACTTCAAATGCACAAAATCATATAAGTACAATGCATCCAATTGATAGTTCTAATAAAAACCCTGCATCTTCTAAGTAGTATTTTTATGTGTGGGGGAAAGACTAGAAGGAGGGGAGAGGGACAGGAAGATGAAGAGGGAAAAGGAGGAAGTGGGGGGAAAGAACAGTGATTTTCAGCTGGGGTAATTTTGTCCTTCAGACATTTGACAACATGTAGAAATATTTGGGGATCTCACTTGGGGTGCTACTAACATCTAGTGGTTAGAGGCCAGGGATGCAGCCTCTGGATATCATAACATAGGATAGCACTCCACAAGAAGACATTTTCCAGGCAAAATATCAATGATGCTGAGGTTGAGAAATCTTAAGAGATAAAGACAAGAGAGACATTTGACTGGGGGTATGGTGTGTGTGTATATGTGTGTGTGTGTGTGTGTGTGTGTGTGTGTGTGTGTGTATGTGTGTGTGTTTGTGTGTGTGTGTGTGTGTGTGTGTAGAGACACACACAGAGAGAGAGAGAGAGGAGGAGAGAGAAAAAGATAAAAGAAGAAGAATCAAGTAATGATTGCAGAGCTCTTTTTTTTTCCTACACAAATTAAACCTAGTCACACAAATCTAGTCAGGGCCAAAAAGACATTCAGTCATCACAAAGTCTCACATGTCATGAAATACAGCTTCAGGATGGTAAGCTGGGCTTGTGCGTTACAATGCTATTAGACAGACCTACTTGGATAAAAGAGAAAACACGGAGTAGGACTCCATGATAAGGCTCCAAAATGTCTCCCTACTGCTGTGACTAAAAAGAGGAAAGCCCTCAAGCAAGGAACAGAAGGGGACTGGCTGCATGAGGAGAAAACAAGAGAGAAAAGATGTTTAATGTTCCATTTGAAAAGAAGTGCCTGCTACATGTAGCCCTGAGATGGTCGTGTGCAGTTAAGAACCAGAAGGGAAAATGGACTTTGACTTGCAGGGGATGCTGGGAAGCAGATGCCTAAAGATCCCAGGGAAGAAGTTTTGGCCCAGCAACAAGCTTCTTGCATGTGTCAAATGATATTTTTGTGTGTGTGCGTGTGAAATATTGCTGCTTCTTGCTCAAATACAAGAAAATGTCCAAATTATCATGCAGCTACCCTGAGGCTTCAGCTCATCTGTCTGGTCACACTCTCAGCTGGAATTCCTGGTACCCAAATTCTCTCTCACTGTGTGGTGCTTAGGAACTTACTGTTCTGGGGGGTGGTGTGGGGTTTCCCCGTGTCTCATGGCTCACTGGGCAGCACACATATTTGTAGAGGTTTCAGAAAGTCTGGTGTTTATTCAGAGTGCAAGAAACATGAGCTTGAGGAACAGGCGAGCTTGCATTTGAATCTCAGCTAGACACTTATCCTAGCACGTGACCATGATAACATCTGAACTCCAAGCCTCAATGTATGAATAGGCAAAAGTGGAGATAACACTGTCATGAGAATTAAATGTAACAACATATTAAATTCTGCCAACACCGTTCCTATTTCATGGTAGGTTTGCATTCAGATTGCTAGCATTGCAACCAGTATTATGTCTGAGGAAAAAAAAAGTCTTAAAAATACTTTTACTGTATCTATTTTTTTCTTATAAACAAGCTGAACCAAGGACCAAGTTGAAAACTGTTCCTTATGCCTCTTATTTGATAATCACACTGGTGATAAAGGGACAAAAGTTTAATCTACACATAGTGGAGGGGGGGAGTACTAGGAATTTAGGGAGAGATGGATTTTTCTTCTGAAATAAATTTTAGAGTCTGCTCAGGTCTGTCCTTATTTTCCTGAACTTCTTCACAATGGAGGAAATAGAGTGGAATGTCTTTAATTAGAGCAGATAAGGAAAGGTGATTCATAGGAATGCATAGCCTCTCATAAGTAAAAAAACTTCTTATACTCAAGTGCATTCAGTTTCTGGAGAGGCACAGTATGAATCATATTTACCTTCAGGGGTCCACTCTTACACCCTTTAGCAATGATCCTCAAGCTCAAAATAAAGTCCAGATTTTCAAGAGGGTAGTTAAGGGGAATGAATATAGTCATCCCTCAGGATCTGCAGGCAATTAATTTCAGGATTCCTACAGATACCAAAATTCACAGATGTTTAAATCTCTTATATAAAACAGTATATACACACAATAGAATTTTGCTCAACCATAAAGAAGAATAAAATTGTGTCCTTTGCAGGAAAATGAATGGAGCTACAGAATATTATGCTAACTGAGATTAGCAGAAAGTGAAGGGTCCTATGTCTTCTCTCATATGTAGAAGTTAGAAAAAATTGGAAACAAAAGAGACTTCAAATAAATCAGAGACACCAGTACACTAGTGGAAGAGGATTTGGGGAGGAAGGAGACTTGATGAAAGAATCAGTTGAAACAATCTTATGTACATTTGTGAAGTTATCAATACCAATTTCAATATTATGAAAGGGGAAGGGGAGAGAGGGGGAAATATCAAGAGCTGGAAGAATCTCCAGGCAGAGGAACAGTAGGAAAAAAGAATCTTGAGATTAAAAAAGCTGTGGGTTTGTATGTAAGGGTGAGAGGTCAAGTTTCCAGGCTGGGAGACCAGATCATATGAAGTAAGATAGGCCACAGAAGGGTTTGTAATGTGTTAAAACTTGAAGTCAATGCATGTGAAGTCGGGATGGGGACACACCTATTTACCTTTTTAAACATTTCCCTCAGGTTTTATGGAGAAGCTGGTCTGTCATATCTGTCCATAGTCTCCATGATTGGGCCTTCTCATCTATATTCCAATTTTCAGAGTTGAAAGATTTAGTTTAATATTTCCATCATCTTATATGTTTTGATAATTTAGTTTCTGACACAACAGAGTTTAAACCACAGTCTTGGTTCCTATCTTAACACATTTTCACCATTCTTTCAAGGAACCAGGGTTTGTATACTTTATTATATTTAGGAATGCATTTTAAAAGAGTTGTAGACAATGAAGTCAGTATAGTTTTTCAGAATCCCTTTATTACCATTAATGCATATATTTGCAAGGCATTAAGGTTATAGTAATCAATAAGATTTATTCTGTTACATTTGAGTGAAAATAAATATTAAAGGGTTAAAGTCAAAGGCCATACTAACTAATGAAATTTACCTATAATATTTTTTTACCTGGAAATGGAGATGATAGTGGCATATGACTCAGAATTTTTAGAATAATCAAATATGTAAAATTTATGTCACACTGATTAGTACCACACTAAATACATTTTTAAAAAGCCCTGTTTAGATAGCTTTTCATATTAGAAAAAGATGCTATTAGAATTAAAGCACTACCATGATTTTCTGCCTAATAATCAAGGTTTCTTTGAGCAACAGAAGTCAATGGATTTTAGAAATGGACTTGTATATGGTCTGCTCTGGATGAACAATTTCTTGGCATATTACCTGGACCAGCTGGGTCCATCCATCCTTCAGTTATACTGCATATGCCCTCGAATATTAATACATATTTTGTCAAAAAGATAATGATTTTGGTTCTAAAAGCAATTTTAGGTATAAAAATCTAAATTTTAATGTACAGAAAGAAGAATATCAATCTGAATCTGACCAACAGCAGAGCAGAATGTAGGGACCAACAGTGCGCACTACTTTCTCCAAAAGAGGTAGGAGATTATATCACAAGTATGGTGGTAACAATTACATCATTTGTATTAGGGTGGAATGGAACTTTATGATTAATAATCCATTCTTCTGGATTGATTATAAGGATGACGATGATAATAGCATTTATTGAGCATAGCAATAACTATAATGGTTTTTATTGAACCCATACCATGTGCTTTGCATCTCAACCCTCTAACAGCCTAGTAAAATACTCTGTTATCTCCATGTATATATAGTAAAACTAGGGCTGAGCAAGGTTATCCAAGTCATTGATGGAACTGCTAGTGACCTCCAGGCATTCTAATTCCAAAGCCACGCTCATGGTAAGTGTACTAGATAGCTAGCCACAGGACGGAAGTGCTGTGCAGTTATGCCTACCAGTCCAGAGATGATGCTTCAGACCTGCTTCTCCCTGGATGAGCAAGGAAAGCTGCTCAGCAGACATCATGCTGGAAATGAGCAGCTTTCAGATGCCACTGGCAAGGACATTGAAACCAAGTCCATTGGTGGTAAAAAAAAAAAAAAGCCTTTTGTAACAACCAGCATAAGACTCCAGGCTTTTGCCAAAGATGTAGTCACACCCTGGCTGAAAAAGCCACACTTTTTCTGAGAAACCTGCAATTGTGCATGCTTCTGTTGTACTACGTTACTTCTGAGCATGCTGGATTTTAAAGCATTCTCTAGGAGGGGAGGGGGGGAAGCAAGCTCAGTAAATCCTAGTATTTTTACTGCCTTTGCCAAATTTGACATCTTTCAAAGTAACTGTGAGAAGCACGCACAATCTCTGCCAACTGCATGATTTAGCAGCTATAAAATCTCTCTGAATCAAACCCATTTTGAAATAAAAAGGAACCTGCTTGAGAATTTCATTGCACTGTTGGATACCTACTCAAAGATCAATCACCTCTCTTCATTCTGTATTCCTGGTATATTTTTAAGTTTAATCTTTTTTGCAGCTTACCCATTTAGTTAAGGGTAGAATTTTAAAAGACTAAAGATTGAGCACGGAGGAGGAGGAGATCGAGTCTGAACAAAGAGTTTCTTTATATTCTGCACAATAGAGTTGGAAAAGATGGTCTATTTTCTTTTCAGCTCTTTCCCCAATGGTGCACTACCTAGATTTTCAAAACTTGAGTGTCCTTTCCCCCAAGGAAAATAGTATCTCTCTGCAGGATGCCTACTAGGATAAAGCAGCTGTGTTTCCTACTCCACAGGGAATTTCGGTAGATGAAAGTCTATTTTTTAGGCTGAATGTGATTGGATGAGCAGAAGGCTAAACACATTGTTTACGGTTTGGCCTCCAATGACAATTGAAAAAAATGTGTTCATAAAATGTGGTACAAAAGCAATTAACCATCTTGAAACTGAAATACACATTGTAAATAAAATGCTGGCTAAAAAGAAATGTAAAGGTGTGAACAGCACCAACCCTCGAGGGAATATAAATAAAATTGCTTGAATTTGAGTTTCTATAAAGATTTAGGATATAAAAAACAGAAATATTTCTTGGCCCTCACTTAAGTTTCAATTTTAATACAGAATTTTAATTATGATATGGGCATACACTCTTCACTCATGTAGATATGTGCATATAACATGTTTAAAGGTGGAAGCAACTGAGAATGACTTTATTTCACAATAAGGATATTTATAAAGGACTAATATACATTCACCTACATATTTCCTAAGAAAATATTAAAAGTCAGATATGAGCTAAATTCCCCTTAGAGGAACAATTATTATGTTATAAATGCTAACACATAGCCTTTCTTCCCCCCCACCTCTCCCTACAACAGTCCCCAAAAGAATTATACCTAGAAATCATTAATAGGCTACAAATATCTACTAGGCCATATTTTTCTGATTTTAACAACCAATAACATCCTATTAGACCAAGTTCAATTCAACAGTGGTCAAAGGCTACATATATCCATTCAGGTGAATTTGGCATGGAGCTCCTATCATCAGGAATAGATCTGTAATCATGTTAGTAAAAGACAAAATTTTATAAATGGAGCATGTTCATCTACATAAACCACCAAGTTACTAAATTATGGTTAGGGCTGTGCAAAATGCATCAAATTATGTCATTACAGACTGTCTGCAATTTCCTTATAAAATCCACCATAGTGTGTGTGTGTGTGTGTGCGCGCGCGCGCGCGCGCATGCGCGAGCACACACAAGCACACACGCGCGTGCACTGGGGAGGCTAGAGAGATTGAGTACAGTTAAGACTAGAAATAATTTGCCACCAAAACATAAATTTAAATGTGGGTAATTAATGAGAAATCAAATAACTTATTGCCTAAGTGAATATTCATGAGAATTAAATGAGCACTATTCATATACTTGCACTGAAACAATAGGCATAAATCAGAATGCATGCTATAAACTTAAATAATAGCAAAATATCCTCTCCTTCATAAGTGTACATGGTGCATTGTGATGGGAGGCTAATTTAAAAATAGCTATCAGTTGTGTGTATTTGTTCCCACACCTTTTAATTTCCTCGTGTGTAAGATAACAGGAACATCTGACTTGGATCTAGTGTTTTCAATGCACAAATCCATATGCTATGGTGTAATATTGTATTAATCAAATTTGCATAACTACAGCTAGACATATGACTACTTATGAAGGAAATAACAGTTTACATCGGTTCCTGTTTCCACAGGTTCAAATCCAAGTCTGTGCAGCCTACTGTTGGGCCCCTTGTGATGGAAGCATATCATGGTAGGAACACGTGTTGTAGTGACTACTCACATCTTTTTTCCTTTTTATTGGTGCATTGTAATCCTACAGCTAGATGCAGTTCAGGGTGATAGATGCACACACGTGCACACAGCGCTCATTGAGCCCTTCCCCAGTTCCCACCCCACTTCCTCTCCCTTTCCATCTTCTGGTGCTCAGCAAAGTGATTGTCTTAGATAAGTTTGTGTATGTACATCATGTTCAATGAGGTATTTCCCTCTTCAAGTCATCCTCCCCGCTTTTGCCTCCCTCAATTAGATTCCCTCCTTCACTTCACTAAGATTTCTCCTTTGTCTGGAATCCCCCATATCTTGAACCAGGAAGCAGAGGATGAGACCAGATCCCCACAATTCCCTTTGAGAGTATGCACTCAAAGACCTAAGGACCTCCCCTAAGGCTCCACCTCTTAAAGGTCCACAGCACCTCTCCAATATCACCACCCTGGGTGCTAAAACTTTATATATGGATGTTTGGGGATACTCATGCAAAACACAACATAAATTGAATAGTTTAACTACATCATGTTGTTGCTATTTTCTCCTTTTACACATAGAGCAATGGCTTGCTCATGGTAGTAAGCAAATAAGTGATAGAATTTAAATACTAACCCTAGCAGCCTGTCCTCTGTGTCCATACTCTTAAACATGGAGATATTTCTCTCTCTTTTATCATCTCTCTCATTTCTTTTTTCCTTTCTCTCTCCCTCCCTCCCTCCTTCCCTCCCTCCTTTCCTCCTTTTATCCCTCCCTCCTGTTGTTGTTTTGGGGGTTTGTTTTGTTTTGTTTTGTTGGGACTGGGGATTGAACCCAGGGGTATTCTACTTCAGAACTACATCCTCAGCTTTTTTTAAATTTTGGTCTTGCTAAGTTGCTAAGGCTCTCACTGAGTTGCTAAAATTAGCCTTGAACCTTCAATTCTGTCTGAGCCACCCAAGTACTGAAATTACAGGCATGTGCCACAGTGCCCAATCATTGTAATGTCCCAGATAGTAATATTAATTGTAATAAACAGTAATATTAATTGTTCAGAGTTCTTGTTAGAGCTGACTATATATTGGATTTGAGACATCTATCACAATGCTCAAAACAGAGAAAAATGAAAACCATGTTGCTAATAATGGGATTTAAAATGCTATTATTCTTTTAAAGTAACTATTATAAGACCACCTTGGAGACAATAATGATGAATATAATAAGGCTCTGGTTAGTTCTGTATCTAAAGCTCCACTGACTAGAAACCTCTACAAATTTGATCTATACTGGATAATAATCCATAAGTCACAGATCCATAGATCAGAATGAGGTAACAGTATATTTATTTCATATTTCTGGTAGCCTAGGATAGCAGTTATTATGGTATTTTTTCACTCAAGTCATACAATAATTTTTGTCTGAGAAGTATTTCTTTTCAAGAAGTGAAAAGAATCAACGAGGTTTAAAGTGCTCTGTCAAAAAGCATTTGACAAAAGTCAACATCCATGCATAGTAAATTACTTTCAGCAAACTAGAAATAGAAGTTTGGTGATAAAGAGCATTTAGGAAAACACTTTCAGTTGACATCATTCATCATTGTGAAAGACAGAAAGCCTTCTTCCTAAGAGAGAGAACAAGAAAAGGATATCACACCTAACTCCAACTAGAATGGCAATCATTCAAAACACAAACAACAACAAATGCTGGCAAGGATGTGGAGGAGTGGGGACTCTAAAACATTGATGGTGGATTGCAAATTAGTGCAACCACTTTGGAAAACAGTATGGAGAATCCTCAGAAGAATGGGAACAAATCTACCATTCAATCCAGCAATACCACTTCTGGGTATCTACCCCAAAGAAAGGAAACCAAACTACCAAACTAATGCATGTGTATGTATGTTCATAGCTACACAATTCACCATAGCCAAACTCTAGAACCAGCCAAGATGTCCATCAACAGATGAATAGATTACAAAACTGTGGGATATGTACATAACGGAATTTTACTCAACTATAAAAAAATACAATTGCAGTATTTACAGGGAAATGGATGGATCTTGAGGACATTATGCTAAGCGAGATTAGTCAATCACAAAAAATAAGGAATCAGATGCTTTCTCTAATATGTGAATGCTAGGGTAAAAGGGGTCATAGGAGGAACTCCAGGAGATCCTATAGAGGAGCAAATAAGGCAACCTAACTGTGGGGACAATGTGCTTACTCATATCATAGTCAACCACTAAACCAAGCATGGGAGGGAGGGATGGGGAAGGAGTGAGGTGGGAACTGGGTAGGGGCTGGCTGGGTGATGTGTGCATTTATGTCTGCACAAGTTTTTTACCCCATTATGATGTATAAATACAATGCACTAATGAAAATGTATTTAAAAAAGAATAAAGAAAAGGATATCAGCTCTCATCATTACAATTCCACATTATACTGAAGATCCTTGCCAGTGCAATCAGTCAAGAAAATAAAATAATAAGCATTTATATTGGAAAAGAAGAAATAAAACCACATCTGCTTACAAATTATAATATTATCTTCAAAACGTACACTTGAATAGGAGGAAGAATAACTTCTAATGTTATATTGCACAATAGGATAACTGTGGCTGACTACAATTAATTATATATTTCAAATAGCTAGGAAAGAGGGTTTTGAATGTCTCTAACATGAAGAAGTGATAAACATTTGAGGTGTTGGTTATTCCAATCATCCTGATCTGATCTGAATACATGTAGTGAAATACCACATTGTGTATCTCATAAATAAATTTAAATAAAAGAAATTGTCTAGAGAAAAAATCCTGGGGACTCCATTCTTTAAAAGCCAGAATTGATAAGTTTAGCAAAGTTACCAAATCAAATATCAATATAAAAATCAACTATATTTCTACATATAGAAACAAATAATTGGAAATTAAAATGTAAAACATTATCATCTTTCTCTTAGTACCTCGAATTCAAAGATAACATCACTTCTACTTAACTCTAAGAAAAGTTCATATTTTTTCTCATACTTATCAAAGAGCTGAGGTAACACAAGCAAGTAGCCTGATATCTGAGGGAAGCTGGTCACTTCTGAAGAGATATAGACCAAGAACAGCCTTATCTGAGGGGTGGCACTGAAGGAGAAAGAGCTGCCATATAACCAGGTAAAAAATGTTCCAGTTAAAATTTTCAACAATTTGCTGAAGGTGGGCCAGCATGAGAGTATAAAGAGGAGTGACAGGCACTAGGAGAATCTATATCCTCTTGCAGACTCCCCTCCACAAAACCCACTGGGTGTTCATTATGGTCTGAATTGTGTATCCCCCATCACCAAATTTACATGTTGAAGTCACAATCCCTAGTACCTCCAAAAGTGACATTATTTGTAGACTGAGTCTTTATAGAAGTAGAGTCAGGCAGGGTCTAATCCAATAAGGCTTATAAAAGGATAATTTATAAGGATATAATATAAGGATATAATATCCTTATAAAAGGATAATTTGGATAGAGTTATACATAAAAGGAAAACAACATAGAGACATAGGGAGAAGATGGTCATACACAGGGTCTGGAAATGATTCTTCCCTCATAGCTCTCAGCAGAAATCAACCCCATCCAACCTGATTTTGAATAATCAGCCTCCAATAGTCTTAAGTCTTTTGTCGTACTTTGTTAAGGCAGCCCTAGAAAACTATACAAAGCTCATGAAAAAAGCAGGTAGAGTGAGAAACCAAAGCCAGCTTACTTCAGAGGGGCCAGCCTGGGAAAAGGAGCAGCTTTCCCTTCAGAAAAGGCACAAAGCCACAACTGGGTCCTCCTCTCAGATCTCCCCTACCCAGAGAAAGCCAGAAGCAGCAACCTCTAGGAGCCCCATGGTACCATGTGAAGACCCACATGTACAAGTCATCGTCATCATTATCATCATCACTATTATTATCAACTTCATCATCATCATCATCATCCACATCATCATCATCTATGACTGGTCAAGAAGTAAAACTCCATTCAGAACCATCAGAGATACCCTACCACTGCACAGGAGCAAGATCACTGAAAAAATCCCTCCTTCAAGACCAACAACCTAGGGTCTGCCTGAAACGGAAGCTGCAATAACACAAGAGAGAATGTATCATTGACACAGATCACAGGTAGCAATTAACAAGTAATTCAAGAGGGAAATCACAAGAAGGAGAGGAAAGGGCCTGAGTTGTCTGCTCATGTGAATGGTCTAAATCTGTGGGTAAACAGAAGCAATGAGAGAAACTGTCCAACGTACAACCCTACTCCAAGCAAAAGGTAATGTGAAAGAATCCAAAGCCAGTGATTCGTTGACAAGACAATATCTGAAAATTTTCCAATCATGGGAAAAATAACCAGTACACTTCTAAATAATTCAGAGGTGTCAAAAGCCCAGTCACGGGGGTGGGAGGGGGCAGAAGAAATTTCTGCAGAGATATCCTCAGGAAAATACATGCACATGGAGCCACCATCTGGAGGAGAAAAAATAACTTTATTTCTAGACCCTCCCTGGACAAAATGGCACACACCTACACCAGGGTGACTTGCACATATGTGTTGTACTTTGATTAGTCATTGTGTATAACTATATATAGCATTCATGTACAGGGTCAGCTGGTCACTGACAGCTTCAACTCCCTCTGGGATCCTAAAAGGGACAAAAAGAAATTCATAAAGAAAATTAGAAGATGTTTTCAATAAAAAATTAAAACACACCTTATAATGCATTTTATGTGTAGTACAGAGGAGAGTATATAGCATAAAATGTTCATATTGACCAAAAGAATACTAAATTAATTTTCTGCCTGAAGTAACTAGAAAGAGAAGACTAGGTGAAACTTCCAGCAAAAGAATGAAGCACATGAGAAAACAAGCAGAAATAAAACTGAGAACAGATAATAGGTAAAAATCAATTTAAATGGAAGCAAAGTCTATTTCTCTGAAATTAATAATAAAAATAAAAAAGCCTCTAATAAAAAACTTTTAGCTAAGAAAAAATAGAAAAGAGGACTGGTAATATAGCTCCGTGGTAGAATGGCTGATGAGCATATGTGAGGCCATACATTCAATCCCCAGTTCAGCAATAAGAAAAAGGAAATATTATCAAGAATCTCAAAAGAGAGCCAACAGAATGGGAGAAAATTCTTATCCACTATCCTCTAATAGAGGACTAATATCTAGAATATACAGGAGAACTCAAGAAACTCACCAGTAAGAAAACAAATAACCTAATCAAAAGTTAACTAAATATGCACTTCACACAAGACGAAATTCAAATGGTCAATAAACATATAAAAAAAGTTCAAGATGATTAGCAATCAGAGAGATGTAAATCAAAATCTTGAGATTTTTACCTAACTAGAATGGCAATCATTAAAAATACAGACAAAAACAAATGCTGGCAAGGATGTGGAGAAGTAGAAACTCTAATACACTGTTGGTAGGATTGCAAATTAGTGCAACCACTTTGGAAAACAGTATGGAGGATCCTCAGAAGAATGGTAAATTAACCTACCATATGATCCAGCAATACCACTTCTGAGTATTTACCCAAAGAATGGAAACCAAAATACCAAACTAATGAATGCATACCTATGTTCATAGCCACACAATTCGCAATTGCCAAACTATGAAACAAGCCAAGATGTCCATCAACAGATGAATGGATTACAAAACTATGGAATATGTACACACTGGAATTTTACTCAGCCATAGAGAAGAACAAAATTAGGTCATTTGCAGGGAAATAGAATTGAAGAACATTATCCTAAGTGAGATTAGTCAGTCAAAAAAAGTAAAAGATCGATAATCTCCCTAATATGCAGAAGCTGGGGAGAAAATAGGTTATAGGAAGAACTCTAGATGAAGAAGGAGAAACCATAGGTGGGCAAATAAGGTGACCTAATGAGGAGGGTTGGAGTAGAAAGAGGGAAATTCCTTAGTGTATATGATGTATATTTACAAACGTTATCAATCACTAAGCCAAACATGAGAAGGAGGGAAGGGAAAGGGAATGGTGTGGAAATTGGGTAAGGGCTAAATGAGTGATGTGTGTACGTATGCCCCTACCATCTTGTACTTTACTAAGATGTATGACTACCATGCACCAATAAAAAAAAATGTAAGGATAATCCTAGTTAAAAATTTTTTAATAACATATTTATCATTGGAGACATTATGAATATTGTTTGACATGAATATTATTTGATGTGTATTTTTTTCCTTTCTACATAATTCCCCACCACCACCACCGACAACATGGTGAGGATTGTGTTTGTATAGGTAATCTGAATTATAGTTACCTTCTTCCTTCATCTCTGAGATTAGGCTGCCTTTTCATTTACAGAAGATGAAAATGGGAAAAATGATAAAAGCCAAACTCATTTTGTTTTCCTATTACTTAGGAAATAAGATGTTTCAGAACTCTAGATTTAATATGAATATAAAATAATTTTAATGCATGTCCTTATAATATTTTATTCAAATATGAGGAAAGTCTACAAATTTAATATTCTGGATAAGTCCTTAGTTTATAGATTCTGTACAAATTTACTAGTGATCCTCTTGAGTATTCTTGAGGTTGTGAATTATGCCTCAGTTTTGGTTTTGGGTTTTTTTAACCTTCTTTAATTTTTATAATAACTATTAACACATCAATTGTATAAGTTAATGGGTTTCACTGTGACACTTAACCTGAATACACATACTACTGTCATTACATGACAATATTCATCTTCCCTTCTGCTCTCACCCCACCCACAGCCTCTTCCTCTTCCCAAATAAGATAGCCCTTTGGTCCTTTCAACCCTTCTCATACTTTCAGGTCACCTCTTTTTTCTTGTTTCCACATATAAAAGAAAAATTACCAAAACTTGCCATACTTGCCTTTCTTTGTCTTGTTTCACTTAACATGATGTCCTAAATTTTCACCCATTTTCCTGTAAATGATGGAATTTAATTCTTTTATTATGGCTGAATTCTACTTCCATGTATCTATATACTCTATTTCCTTGATTCATTAATCTGTTAATACCTATCTAAACTGATTATCCCTCTTGGATTTGTTTTTTTTATATTTTATCTTGTCAGGCATGGCAGTGTACACTCATAATCCTAGTACTTGGGAGGCTGAGACAGAAAGATCACAGGTTCAAGGACAGCCTCAGCAACTAGTGAAACTCTTATCAACCTAGCAAGACCCTGTTTCCAAATAAGGAATAAAATTGGGCTAGAGGTATAGCTCTAATGTAGAATGCCTCTGGGTTCAACCCCCATTTCCACAAAAAATAAATAAATAAAAGATTTTATCTTTCACTTTTGTTTCTTTTCCTTTGTTCTTTATTCTCTTTTACTAATGACATAATGCACAATGACCTCCCATAATTAAAACATGGACTTGTCTTCCCATTTTTGAATTGCAAATTGTAGTGATATTGAGATTATTCAGACAATTCTGTGCATATTGTTATACATAAGATATTTTTACTTTAATTGAATGACAGCAAAATCAGATATGTTAATATCTTACATCTTTATCTGCAAGGTACATTTTGAGTATATTTTAATTGTACCATGGTCAAGTGGAAGTTTTATATGTAAGGTCAATTAGTAAGGAGAAAAAGTCAACTCTGTGTGTACTAAATTTTGAGTTGTGTGATGTAAGAAATTAAAAAGAGAAGACATAAATTACTAATATGAACAATGAATAGTGAAACACAATTACAAACCCTTCACACAGTAAAGTGATATTAATCATAATGTAAGCTCAAGAACATAATAGCATATGATAAATTATCTGAAAGTCATAAACTGACAAAGCTCACTCAAGAAGGAATAGTTTACCTAAAGTTTACCTATATCTATTTAAAGAAATTCAATTCGTAGTCTACAACTTCCCATAAAACCCTCCAAAAAGAAAAACTAAGGCCCAGATGGCTTCGCTAGTAAATTAAAACAATCACATAAGAAATAAATATTATAAATCCTACACAAATTTACACAAAATAAAAAAGTGGAAATACTTCCCAATTTACTTTATGAAAAGTATATCAAACCCAGGAAAGGTCTAGACAAATACACTGAAGGGAAAAAAAAAACTAAAAATAAAACTCTCAAGATGAAGCAGCTTCCAGGACAACACTGGCAAAATAATTCAAAATAAATAAAGCCTTTTTTTCTAATATCTGGATTCAGATATTCAATCTCTTGCCAAATCACTGACTGATTATGGAGATAATGGAAGAGAAACTCCATGGCTGCACATGGCAGGAATACAAACTTTACAAAAATAATTTTGAAAAGTCAAGGAACAACTGGACTTTTGAAGCCTTCAACAGCAATCTCTGAATTTGATAGACGCCATCCCTGAAGAGACCCAGCATTGGACATACTAGACAAAGACTTTAAGTGAACTATAGTAAATGTGCTGAAAAGCTGAAGGAAAGCAGAGAGAAAGAATTAAGGAAAATAGAGAGAATGGTCTGTGAACAAGTAAAGAACACCATTAAAAAGAAAAGTTATAAAAGAGAATCAGGGTTCTGGAGCTGAAAACTACAATAGCTAAAATGAAGATGTCAGCCATAAAAAAAAAAAAAGGAATGGAGTGCTGATACATACTATACTACAAGTTGGATGACTCTCAAAAAATATTAGGCTAAGTGCAAAAAGGTAGACACTAAAGATCACACATTGTATGGTTCCTTCTATAAAGTATCCAGAAGAGGAAAATCCATAAAGAAAGAGAATTAACAGTTGTCCTGAGGATTCGTGGTCAGGAAATAGAAAGTGGTTACTTGACACCAGGAGTTCTTTAGGGGATGTATTAGGCAAGGTTCTCCAGAGGAACACAACCAAAAGAATGTAGGCAATTATAAGAATAGATGTATGAGACTGGCTTACATGGTCAGAAGCGGAGGCGTCCCACGGTACCTGTTTGCAAGCTGGAGACCTGGGGAAACCAGTAGCCACTCAGGTCAGGAAGCTCTAGACACTTCAGGACAAGAGAGAACAATGATGCCGCCCCAGTCCCAGGATGAGGCCGGAAAGAACCCTGAGAGCCACTGGTACAAGTCTGCTTTCAAAGGCTGAAGGCTGTGGCATCCCTTACCTGCATCCTTCTCTGCTGAGATGTGGAGCAGGCACAAGTGCACAGCATGTGCAAGGGCCTCCTCTTGCTACTGCTTTCTGGTTCCATCCAGGACCTCTAGTCTACTCATCACAGCACCCATGTTCAGGGCTGGTCTTGTCGCTCAGTTTGCTGTTGACCCTCACTTACATCATCTCCGGTAACACCCTCACAGCTATGCCCGCAAGTATGCTTTACCAGTTTTCTGGGTATCCCTCAATCCAGTCAAGTTAACCGAAATTAAGTATCTTAGGAATGACTAAAATACTTGAAACTAGAGTTATAAAGACACAACCTTGTGGATACCAGAAGTGTCACTGTGTTCTACACGTTATATGGTTAAATGTAAATTATGGGAATTTTACCTCAATAAAAAATAAATGAACAAGTAGAGTTAATTTCAGAAATGAAAGGCATATTTAACATTGGAAACCAGTCAATGCAATTCACCATACTCATATGCTGAGAAAAAATAATATTTTCATCTCAATAGTTGGTTGTAGGGAAAATCAAACAAAATTCAATATCCATTCTTGAGAGATATACATATATCTCATTCTTGAGAGATATACACACACACACACATATATATACATGTATATGTGTGTATACATATGTTACATATATATTTATAAACTGACTAGGAAAAGAAGGGAACTTCTACAATGTGATAAAAGGTATCTATGCAGAACATTTAACTAGCATCAATTGATTTTTGACAAAAATAAAAAAGTAATTCAATAGAAAAGAATATATTCCACAAATGCTGCTGGAACGAATAAACATGCAAGTGCAAGAAAAAAGAAAATAAAAAGGAGGAAGAGGGAAAGGAGAAGAAGGAAAAGGAACTGAAAAATACCACTCAAACCCTACTTCATATCACATATAGCAATTAATACAAAGCTGGGCATGGTAGACATGCCTGTAATCCCACTATGTGGGAAGCTAAGACAGGAGGATCGCAGGTTCAAGGCCAGCCTCAGAAACTTAACAAGACCTTCAGCAACTTAGCAAGACCCTGTTTCAAAACAAAACATAAGCCAGACGTGGTGGTGCATGCTTCTAATCCCCGCACTTGGGAGGCGGAGGCAGGAGGATCGCACAGGTTCGAAGCCAGCCTCTCTGGCTTAGGAGACCCTGTTTCCAAATATGTGTGTGTTAGTGTTTGCATGCGTGTGTGCGTGCGTGCGCGTGTGTGTGTGTGTGTGTGTGTGTGTGTGTGTGTGTCTGGGAGTGTAGCCTGGAGGTAGAAGGGTTTTCAGGAACCCCAGTACCACCAAAAATAAAAAATAAAAATAAAAATAAAAATAAAATAAAATAAAATAAAATAAAATTGGGTTGGGGGTATAACTCAGGGGTAGAATGCCATTGGGTTCAATCCCCAGTATGTGAGATAATATATATACATATATGTATATGCATGTATACACATGCAAACACCAAAATACATCATAGACCTAATAGAAATTTTAACATGAAAATTTAAATGATTTTCATGTTGGTCAATGATTTCTTAAATTCAATACCTAAATCTTTATTCACAAAAGAAAAAATGGTAAACTGATAAACTAGATAAATAAAAAATATAAATTCTGAAAAAGACAAAAGTATAAGAAATCAAGCCATCAAATGAGAAAAAAATTCAGAATACATATCTGAAAGAAGGGTTTGTAACCGGAATATATATTCAGAATAAACTCTCAAAACACAAGAAAGAAAACAATACTATAAAACATGGTAAGACAACAAATACATGAAAAAATGCTCAATATCACTAGCTATCAGGAAAACTCAAATAAAAACCATAGTGAGATATCATCTCTTTACAGTTAGGATGATCATTATCTATTTATCTATCTCTCCATATATCTACATATAGAGAGAGATCACAAGCATTGGAGAGAATATGAAGAAAAAAGGAACTCCTATTCTCTTTTGGTAGGAATGTAAATCATTATAGTCATTATGGGGAACAGTATGGAAGTTCCTCAAAAAACTTAAAAACATATCTACTGTTTGATCCCACTAACTTTGTGGTGTACACCCAAAGGAAATGATACCAGCATACCAAAGAAATACCATTTTTACCATAGCACTAGTTACAATAGGCAAGATATGAAATCAGCCAAGGTGTCCTTCAACAGATGAATAGATAAGAAACGGTGGTATATGTATACACATACACACACACACACACACACACACACACACACACACACGAGCAGTATTCACCAAAAAGAAGAATGAAATAGTGCCATTTGCAGAAAAATGGGTAGACCTGGAGGGGGCACTATGTGTCAAGCAAAATAAGCCAGACACAGAAAAATAAATATCCCGTGTTTTCTCTCATATGTGAGAGCTAAAAATTTGACCTTAAAGTAGCACAGTAATTACTTAAGGTTGGGAAGTGGGTGAGGGGGATTATTAGGAACAATTTATATATGTGTTAATAAATATTTTAAGTTAAAAAAATGACAAGATGTGAACAGATACTTCACCAAAGAAGCTATTAGAATGGTAAATAAGTCCATGAATGATGTCTAATATTATTAGTTATTATAAAAATGTAAATTAAACACATAATGAGATATAACGCCAAGAGCTAGCATTACTGCAGAAGAATGCAAAATGTTACTGCCCCTTTGAAGAAGTTTGGCATCTAATAAACACATGCACACGGAGACCACATGACCACAGTCCTACTCAAGTCTTTTTTTTTTTTTTTCTGTCCCTCCTTTGGTGCTAGGGATAGAACCTAGGGACATTCTACTTCTGTGCTACACCTTCCAGCTCATTCTTAGTTTGTTTTTTGTACAAGGGCTTGATAAGTTGCTAAGGGTCTAAAAAGGTTGCTGAGGTTGGCCTCAAACCTCCAATCCTCCTGTCTCAGCCTCCCAATAACTAAGATTCCAGTTGTGAGTCAGCATACCTGGCCCACTCTTATGTATTTACTCATGAGAAGTCCAAACTCAAGTTCACACAAAAACCTGCACATAAATGCTTGATGTTTATATTCATTATTACCTATCCTGGAAACAACGAAGTCTCCACTGGTGAGCTGATAAACTGGTTAAGTCTGTAGAGTGGAATGCTACTTGCCAATACAATGGATTGAACTACTGTTTGCAACATGGATAACTCTTAAGTGCATTTTGTTAAGGGCAAGACACAAAGGGCATGAGGGAATATTAGAGGATAATAAGGTTTTTACATATCATAATTGTGATGGTGGTTACATGACTATATGTTTTGTCAAAACTCAGAACTCTACACTAAAAAAAGGGTGAATGTCACTACAAAAGCGGCTCCATCTAACCTTACTTAAATTACTTGGTTTTACTCAAATTCTTTAGAATCAAAGAAGAATTTGCATATTTCACTTGCCCATTCATAGAACTATAATTAAAATCAGAGAATGATGGGGACCATTAGAAAGACTGTGCAAACAGAGAAGTATTAGAAAATTAGTTTGTTGGTTCATTCTCTCAAAAATTTTAAAAAATACCCATAGAAGACAAACTATTAAAATAATAGAGTCACGCCATAGTCATGTGACTTAAGGAGCCAGTATGTTAATTCCATTCATTCTACCAGCTCATCATCTCAGGAGGAAGAAGTTGACTAAATTGAGTGCAGCAAAAGAGTTTTGCATCCAATTTTATTTGCCTCTTAAGTAAATTTTACATGTTCATATATAGACTTTTTTCATTTGCTTATGGAAGATTTAATAACTTGGAAAATGTACCAAAATGACACTTAGAAAGATATTTTAACAAAACTCCTTAATCAGACTTTTAAAAACCTTATGACTATGATTTAGGATGCTAGCAATAGATAACATTATTTTCCATCATCCGTTTAGAATATTTGATTACTAATTTACATAGGCAAGGCACCAGAATATAATGAATGTGTAAGTCACCTTTGGAAGAGAGCCTTTTCAGCATTGAAAGTAAGAGTCCTGCTGCCTTCAGCCTGAGCATCCTAATGATTCAAATGCACTAAAATGTCAAGACATTGAATGTTGGTTGGTACAAAGATATGTGGATGGATGCAGCAATCTTTCTCCATTTGATTATGATGCACCACCTTTGCCCTGGGACTACAAGTGATTTACTGAAAGATAATTAAGACACTATGTGGATATCTAAGAACAGTTTTAATTTATGACAATTTCACACAGAATCACAATGGTCTCACAGTCATTCTAAGTTACATCTTATGTTTTAATATAGAAAAAATAAATTTAAAACCCACCACGAACAGTTCCAACTCTCCCTCATGCTCTTGGTAAATTGCTGAGGCTGGCTTCGAATCTACAATCCTCCTATCTCAGCCTCCCAACTACTGGCATTACAGGCATGTACCACCATACCTGGCTTGATAAAGATTTTAATAAATCTCAGGTTATCTCATTTTTACTCAATTAACCACAAAATTTTGCTCATTACTCTTTTAAAGGATTAGAACAGAGTGCCAGGAAGAATTCTTTAGCAACTACAGTATAGATAACATCTCACACACTGATTAGAAGTACCTTTCCATCTGATATGTCCTGTCTGAATATTGTTTTCTTTATTAATACATTATTTTATTTTATTTTTTATTGGTGCATTGTAATCATACATCTTAATGGGATACAAAATGGTAGAGACATACATGCACAGATCATCCAATTAGCCCTTACCCAATTCCTGCCCTATTCCTCCCCCTTTCCTCCTTTTCATGCTTGGCTTAGTGATTGACATTGATATTTTTTTTAAAGTACATCATGTGCATTAGAAAATTTCCCTCTTCCCCTCTCCTACCCCTTCAGTTAGGTTGCCTTGTTGCTCCTCTATAGGATCTCCTTTGTCATCTAGAATTCATCCTGTTACCCCTTTCTCCCTGGGTTTTTTATATTAGGAAGAGCATTTGATTTCTTTGTGTGTGTGTGTGTGTGTGTGTGTGTGTGTGTGTGTGTGTGTGTGTGACTGACTAATCTCACTTAGCATAATGTCCTCCAGTTACATCCATTTTCCTGTAAATTATGCAATTGTGTTCTTCTTTATGGCTGAGTAAAATTCCATTGTGTACATATCCCACAGTTTTGTAATCCATTCATCTGTTGATTCACATCTTGGCTGGTTCCATAGTTTGGCTATGGTGAATTGTGCAGCTATGAACATATATACGCATGCATTCGTTTGGTAGTTTGGTTTTCTTCCTTTTGGGTAGATACCCAGAAGTGGTACTGCTGGATTATATAGTAAGTTCATTCCCATTCTTCTGGGGATCCTCCATACTATTTTCCAAAGTAGTTGAACTAATTTGCAATCCCACCAACAATGTTTTAGAGTCCCCACTCCTCCACATCCTTGCCAGCATTTGTTGTTTTTTGTGTTTTAAATGATTGCCAGTTTAGTTGGAGTTAGGTGAAATCTCAAGGTAGTTTTGACTTGCATCTCTCTGATTGCTAATGATGTTGAGCATTTTTATGTATTTATTAGCCATTTGAATTACTTCCTGCTAGGCGTGGTAGTGCATGCTTGTAATCCCCGTCCTTGGGAGGCTGAGACAGGAGGATTGCACAGGTTCGAAGCCAGCCTCAGCTACTGAGTGAGGCTCTCAGCAACTTAGTGAGACCCTGTTTCCAAATAAAAGTATAAAATAGGTCTGGAAGTATAGCCTGGAGGTAGAAAGCCTCTGGGTTCCACCCCCAGTACCACCAAAAAAAAAAAAAAAGATGAATTATTTCCTTTGTGAAATGTCTATTTTAAATTCATTTGTCCCTGTTTTATTGGATTATTTGTTTTCTTAGGGTTAAATTTCCCAAGTTTTCTGTATATTCTAGATATTAGTCCTCTATCGAAGGAATAGTTGGCAAAAATCTTCTCCCATTCTGTTTGCTCTCAGCTGAAGTTCTTCATAAGTTTCCTATGCTGTACAGAAGCTCTTCAGTTTATGCAATCCCACATATTGATTCACCTTTTAGTTTGCTGTGCCTTTGGGGTTTCATTGAGAAAGATCATATCTGTGCCTATGTGTTACAGTGTTGGACCTATGCCCTCCTCAAAAAGCCTCAAGGTCTAATTTCCAAGTCTTTGGTCCATCTTGAATTGACTCTTGTACAGGGTGAGAAAGTGGATTCATTTCCATTTCTCAGCATATGGTTAACCAGTTTTGCCAATACTATTTGTTGAACAGGCTATCTTTTTTCCAGTGTATGTTTTTGACCCCTTTGTCAAAAATCAATTGGCTGTAAGTGTATGGATTTGTATTTGAGTCTTCTATTCTGCTCCATTGGTCTATATATCTGTTTTTGTGCCAATGCCATGCTGTTTTTATTACTATGGCTTTATAGTATAGTTTAAAGTCAGGTATTGTGATTCCTCCTGCATGGTTTTTGTGGCTGAGAACTACTTTGGCTACTCTAAGGTTTTTGTTGTTTCAAATAAATTTAAGGACTGATTTTTCTACATCTCTGAGGAATGATCTTGGTAATTTAATGGCTATTGCATTGAATCGGTAGATCGCTTTTGGAAGTATGACCATTTTGATGATATTTATTCTGCCTATCCATGAACATGGAAGATCTTTCCATCTTCTAAGGTCTTCTTCAATTTCTTTTTTCAATGTTTTATAATTTTCTTTGTAGAGGTCTTTTGCCTCCTTGGTTAAGTTTATTCCTAAGTATTTTATTTTTTGTGGGAAATCCTGAGTGGAAGTGTTTTCTGGATTTCTTTTTCAGTGGATTTATGGTTGGTGTACAGAAAAGCTTCTGATTTTCTAAGATTGATTTGCTGAATTTGTTGATGAGTTCTATAAGCCTTTTGGTTGAGTTTGTTGGGTCTTTTAAGTATAGTCATCTGCAAATAGTGAAAGTTTAAGTTCTTCTTTTCCTATTTGTACTCCTTTGATTTCCTTTTCTTGCTTTATTGTTCTGGCTAGACTCTCAAATACTATATTGAAGAGAAGTGGTGATAATAGACATCCTTGTCTTGTTTTTGTTTTTAGGGGAATTTTCAAAGATTTTCCCCATTTAATATTATATTGGTTGTGTGCATTTTGTAGATTGCCCTTATGATGTTGAAGTATGTTCCTTCCATTCCAATTCTCTCCAGTGCTTTTATCATAAATGAACATTGAATTTTGTCAAGTGCTTTTTCAGTGTCTATTGAATGATCATGTGATTTTTGTCTTTGGTTCTGTTTATATGATGAATAACATGGATTGATTTTCATATGTTGAACCAGCCTTGCATCCCTGGGATGTACCCTACCTGGTGATGTAGTTTTGAATGTGTGTTGCTAGCATTTTGTTTAGCAGTTTTGCATCCAAGTTCATCAAAGATATAGGCCTATCGTTTTCCTTCCTTGAACTGTCTTTATTTGGTTTTGGTATTAGTGTGATTTTGGCTTCATACAGTGTATTTGGGAGAATCCCATTTTTTTCTATTTCACAAAATAGATTGAAGAGTATCAGGATTATCACTTCTATAAAGGTTTTATAAAATTCACTTGGGAAGCCATCTGGTCCTGGGCTTTTCTTTGATGGTAATGCCTTTATTGCTGTTTCAATCTCTTTGAGTGCTATTGGTTGGTTTAAATTTTCTATATCTTCTTGAATCAGTTTAGACATGTTACATTTATCTAGAAAGTTGTCAATTTCCTCCAGATTTTCCATTTTGTTGAAGTATATTTTTTCAAAGTAGTTTCTGATAATTCTCTGGATTTCTACACTGTCAGTAGTGATATCTCCTTTATCATCTCTTATCTTCATAATTTGAGTTAATTCTCCCTCCCCTCCCCTTTTTTGGTTAGGTTGGCTAGTGGTTTATCTATCTTGTTAATTTTTTTGAGAAATCGGCTTTTAGTTTTGTTGATTTTCTGTATTTTTTTATTCTCTACTTCATTGATTTCTGCTCTGATTTTAATAATTTCCTGTCTTCTACTTGCTTTGGGGTTAGATTGTTCCTGTTTTTCAAGGGCTTTGAGATGTGTCATTAGGTTTGTATTTGATGATTTTCTGCTTTTCTTATGTGAGCACTCAGTGCTATGAATTTTCCTCTTAATACTGCCTTCAACGTGTGCCAGAGGTTTTGATATGTTGTATATTTTTGTTTGTTTCTAGAAATATCTTGATTTCCACCCTTACTTCTTCAATAACCCATTCTTCATTCAGCAGTATGGTGTTCAGGCCGCCACTGCTAAAAGTTGTAGCTGGTGTTTGCACAAGAAGAACTGATAGCTTCCAAACCCAGTGTTCTGCAACTGCTCACTTCAGGTCCTTGGTTGTTTTCCTTTTTGTCTCTTGAGTCGGGTGTTGTGAGGCAAGATGGCACCACTGTGCCGCCCACCATTGCAAGGCAGGTGGGTTTCTTTTCTGCTCTCTGATCAGTCTTCTAAACTTCTTTTTCCCTGTCCCTTGAATCTACTGTTTTATTCCTCTACTGATAGTATCTTCTGGGTTTGTAGACATTATTTTTGAGGCAATGGAGGTCAGGTATCATCAGGACTGGTATGTGCTGCTTCCTTCAGTCGCCATCTTCCTGGAAATTCTGAAATTGTTTTCTTGACCTGCTCCAGGAGTTAATTTTTTTTTCTTTTTCTTTCTTTCTTTCTTTTTTTATTTT